>NC_056747.1:1088187573-1088348685 GCF_019279795.1 Protopterus annectens | reverse complement strand
TTTTTATTTTAAATCACTGCTGCTATTTAAGTGTTGCATTTGCACAGTGCTTGGCTCATAACCTAGGAGCTCCAAAGCATTTGGAGACATTTGGCAACCCCAATACTTGAGAAGACGAGTGTTGCTGGTTTCTGCTAAACTCTACAAAAGTTAAGACTCAATTTACTGTATTAATTGTTTCAGCACTTGCTTTTCACGTTTTTTGTCACAGCTGCATTACTTGGGTGTTTCTGTGTAGAATAGCTGCACTTTTTGACCTTTTTTTACAGTCTTTAGTTAGAACTGCCTTGATTCCACTTTAGTGAAAGTAGAGGTGAACGGAGTCATTTTCTGCCCCAGGACTGCATAAAGGAAAGAAGAGTGTGCTATATTTGATTGGTAACAGGACATTGTGTTTTTTGTCAAGTATCCTGTTATTAATCACTGCATTTGCACAATCCTTGGCTCATAATCTATGACTACTTAACAGTAACATACCCACTGTTTTGCACTTGTTTTTTTTTGCATTATTTTTGTCATAGCTGCATTAATTGTTTCTGTGTTGAATAACTGAACTTTTTGACATTTTTTTACCATCTTTAGATAGATAGAACTGCCATTTTCAGCACAGCAGGGCCTAGCAGTGATGTGTATAGACATCAATATCTCCTAGCGTAATGTCCCCTTGTAATCTGTGTAGACACCAATCTCTCAAAGTGTAAGTTTCCCTTAAAATACCCTTACCATCTAGAGAGATTATTTTCACTACCAGACCATCTAGTTTGGGCAGAGTTGAGTGTCGCTCATTAAGTACCTTGTCTTTGTGACCTATTCAATATTTACATTTCACTCACTCCTCTGTAGTTGATCAGTATCCATGGATATGCACTTCCTGACTCTCTCTGTGGCCAGTTTAGTTGAGATGGGTATTCTCAGGCATTGTAGCAACTGGGTCTATGTTCATTCATCAAATGAGAAATCCATTGAACCTCTGTTCATTGAACTTAAAACATCGAATGTTCACTTCAGTAAACATTCAGTCATTGAATATTTTACCCAGGAAAATAGACAGTAGGCCAACATGCATATTGAAACACACCACAGTATATCAAACCCACCCAGGTAGGGAGCTGCATTTCCCCCCATTTTTATATACCAACTCGGAGATCGCACTACAGAGGAAAAAGGGCAAATTTCCTAATGCTGGCCTACCAGCTCCATTTCCTGCATAAAATATTTGATGATTGAACATTTGCTCAAGTGAACATTCGATGCTTTAACTTTGATGAAAAGAGGTTTGATGGATTTCTCATTCAATGACTAAGCATAGACCCGTAGCAATTGCCTCATGTACACTGACAACCCACTTATTATTAATAAAACAGATGAAATATATAGAGGTGTAAATGCACTTTAAGTTTGGAGTCAAAGGTCTCATACAACCAAAACTAATCCTACAGTGGTTGTCACTGACACTTGCATCACACCTACTGCACAGGGTAAAGACCCTACATATAAAACTACTTATGCTGAGGTACCTACAGGTAATCTTCCTTAAGCACTAAGGCCTCCTGAACAACACAATCAAAAAAAGGATCCTCAGCCATCTCGTAAACACTCCTTTAAAACACCAGCCACAGCTACACATAGTAATTCTGTATCCAGTGCCTGTACTGCTAAGCCATTAAGGCAAACCATCAGACAACCACATTTCCTGGTTATTGGTAATTCTTTAGTGAGGCACACTGATGTCTCCCTCATCAGACTGAGTAAGGAGAGACCTGCCTTTCCAGGACTCAGGCCATTAAACCACAGGTACCAGTATGTTAATGACCTGAGATATACCTCCTTGACACTATATGAAGTGAGACATGATCGAGCTCACTGAATATGTGCCTCAGACAGGTATGAGCTTAGCACTGAGCAGCATACTACCTTCACCAAGGATAATGCCACGTTACCAATTGAAAATAATTTAACAACTGGCTAAGCTTCTGCTGTTAACCCAAGGGGGTGCAATATTTGATGGCCTGAAAGACGTGGGTGACAGTACATGTTGCTTTACCAGGGATGGTGTGCAATTATCCCATCTAGGCTTTCATATATTGGCAAATACTTTTTCCTACTGGCAATGCCAAACTGATAAATGTCCTGACTTAACAGAACCTACAGAGGGATATCTGGAGGTGGTACTGCTCAATGCTAGAAGTCTTAACAAGAAACTCCAGTCCCTGCAAGTCTTCCCCTCTCTCTCTCTCTCTCTCTCTCTCTCTCTCTCTCTAGAGAGTGTCGACATCTGTGTAGTAATGGATACAAGATTAAAGCAATGAAAAGCACCCTGACAGTGCAAGGTTATAAGACCTTTCATACCTTTAGACCAGTTACTGCACAGGAGGAAACTAAAGGCGGAGGTGCTTCAGTCTATATTAAAACCAACCTTGCATCCAAACTTACCTTCAACCAGCATGTGGTAACAGTGTTGAGTAAATCTTTTTATGATGCACAACTTATAAGTTAGGAAATGACATCTAGGTCCAAAAGAAGTCATTATCCCACTGTACTCTACCCTTTTCAGACAAATGATAGAGTAGAATGTTCCCTTCAGTATGTATTTGACTAGGCATATGCAGTAACTAGAGCAACCACAAATGTTCTTTACAAAAATAATACAAGACGTAACATACCTCCTTATGCAGAGTGCCTTAAAGCCCTTTCCCTTTACTCAGTGTCCTATAGATTGATGAGGGGTGATCTGTGCCTGGCTTGTAAGGCATCCACAAGCCCCGCACTTAAGAAACTCCTGCATATTTGTAAGTAAAACAGTATCAGAAATAGAAGGTCTAAGGAGCTGAATTCTGTCTGCAACTTAAACAGAACATGCTGGAGAGGCAGACATGTGTCCCAGAGACTGTTGCTCCCATAGAAAAGGCTTCCCTTCTATGCAAAGCTGAGTTCATCTATTACTCAATTTAAGCCTGGTCTCCAATTTCCTGTTTGGCTATAGGATGTCATTATTCTTTCAGGAAAACTTGGCTAGCCGTTCAGCTCCCCAGGTCATTAGCCTAGTAACAATCTATGAATCTAAATGTATTTATTTATTTATTTGCTTGTTTGTGTTTGTTTGTTTATTAATTTATTTATATTTGGCATTTGGTGATCGGGAATCCCATTTTCAGTGAAGGCACAGGGAGAAAAGCTCCAATATAGAGAAATAAGAAAACTAATATATATCTCAATTTTACAAAAGTTGACAAAAGAAAGTCAGATCACATAAGAACCCAGAATGAAAAAGGTGCATGCAAGTATTTTGTATAAAGAAAAAATCATGCAGGTGTAAACATATCTAATATATTTAAAGCTGTATTACATAAAAGATTCACAATCATCAGTACAAGTAATAGATTTACATAGGTAGTTTAGCAAAACCTAGTACATAGGCTAATTATGGGAGACATGGGTGTGTCTTGATGGGATCAGATAGGTGAGATGAGAGGAAAAAAGGCTTGATTAGGTACAAAGATTGTCACATGAATAGAAGTAGTTCAAAAAGGTTGTTAGAGAGAAAGGTGAAAGGGTGAAAGTAAGAGAAGGTGTGGAAAAGTTACATGAGAGGTAATTCAGGTAGGCTGATATGACAGCGCAGAGAGCTGGTAGTTAGTTTGAGTAGAGTAGGGAGAAATAGTAAGGATTAAGTGTGTCAGCTGGGTTTGGAGCAGGGGCAGATGTAAGACTTAAGTAGGAAATCTTTTAGTTTAAACTTGAATTTCTTGACGTTAGAGGTAGTTCTAATATCTAAGCATAGAGCATTCCGTAGTTTGGTCACCGAGTAAGAGTATGAACATTGTCCTGCAGTTTTATTTGGTTTGTATAGAGTAAGAAGCTGTTTATCTTTCGAGCGGAGAGCTTAATTAGGTATATAGATTTGAAATATTGATTTTAATGCAGGGGCAGGCTTCAGGGTTATAGACAATTTGATGAACAGTTGTAAGTTGAGTGTAGTTAAGATGTTGGGGCAGTTCAAGACAGCTAAACAGAGTAAGAGCTGAGCAATGGTGTGTAAACTATGATACACCAGTTGGAAATTTGGTAATTTTGTTATAGCAGGATTCAAGCTAATTTTTTAGTGTTGTCTGAAGGCTGGTTAGAATGGGAGCACAGTATAGTACGGAGGGTAACAGATAGGTTGTGGCTAATGCTGCTCTGGTAGCTGTGTCCATGAACTATTTGTGTCAATAGAGCATCCTTAATTTGAGATGAGTTTGTTGATGTGTTCTGCAAGTTAATTGTCTATTGCCATTCGTAGTAATCTGGTACATTGGACAACTTTGATTTCTTTATTAACTAATGAAAATATTTTAAAGTCAGTTGAACTTGCCCTTGTTGTAAATAGGAGAAGTTTGGTTTTGTTGGGGTTAAGTAATAGTTGTACATTATTGAACCAGGACTCAATGGAGGAGAAAGCAATTTGTTTTGCTTGTCTGAGGTGAGATATGTTGTGGGAAGAGGAGATAAGTTGGCATACCCTATTTTATCAAGAATGGAATACTGTGGAATTTGATTAAGCTATTGACTTGGAGGAGTGATCCTTAAAGAGCAGCAGGCATCAACAGTAAAGTGAGGTCTAATCTGGTAGAATAAGTAAAACAGGGACACTAAGGCGATAGCCTTGAAAAATACCCCAACCACATGAAAGTCTCCCCGGCTTTGACATTTCACTACTATATTGCTTTATCACGCTCCAGGGACCTAAACCTCAGCACAAAAATAAATAGGACATGCTGGAGGGACAGACTAATTTCCCAGAGGCTCCCCTCACTCTGGAATAGAATCCCAATTCATGTTAGACATAGCCCCTCGCTGACCCTCTTCAAGCAAAATCTTGACGCATGGATGGGAAATCGCAAATTCACCCCTGAGATCCCTTCTGTGTCCCTGCTAGACAGAGGCACAGTAAACTAATCTTAAAAGGGTACCTTCTGTGACCTACTTTACAGAGACACAGTAGGCTAATCTAATAGGGAGGTGGAAGCCAAATACACTCTGGCTAGGCTTATAAATGCCCTAGGGCAGATAGCCTAGTATCTACCTATGAACCTATGAACCTATCATATATTGCACTCCAGAATCGAGAGGGTCATCTCACCTGCCTTGAAAAGTACCCCAACTGTGAGAAAGTGTCCCCAATTTTGGAGTTTCACTACTGTATTGTTTTATGTATGTAACTCTCCACTGAACTACAGTTTATGTGATTAATTTTTGTTATAAGTCTTTGTGGTATAATAGCGGAGTGCACACCAACCAGGTCACAATAAAACTTGGTCCTCCCTTCCCTCCTTCAGCTAGTGTAACTGCTTTTTTGTTTCTTAGTTTGGACCCCCATATTTGAAGCAAACCTTCCCACATTAATAGTCTTAAGAAACAGTTCCATCCAGTCACTCAAAGTAAATTGTAGCTCTCATACTTTTGATCTACTTCATCTAATCAAGGCAGCTATTTTATCTTTTCTGCTACAAACACCGCCACTGACCTGAGGATCTCTTCCTTTACTGGTTGTTTTTATAAGCTGCTTGGCCTGGCCCTCATGGTGCAGGACCAAGTAACCATGTTTACATCCTCCCTGTATATGCTTTTACACTCATTGCTTAAGCTCTGGCCCCTGCATTCCTAGCATCCAACCCAATTTTATATATTGCTTCAGTTTTATTGGGAACCATTTTTAAAATTATCCTGGTAGCAGAGTTTGTTCTCCCTAAGTCCAGGGCTTGGCGTGCCTGCCATGTAAGTGTTTTCCTGCTCTTGGAACAACTTTATTGCTTGTGGGCCAGGTTGTGTCTTTACTTATAGCCTATAGTCTTAAACTAACTATAGATTGTTATGCAGCAGAAATCAGGTCCTCAGCTCGAACAGGGTGAAAATAGTCAGTATGTCTTTCCAAAAATTGTAAGAACTCCAAGACCAGTAAATAGCACAAGTTTATTGCCACGACACAATACACTGCATAAATCAATAGTGGTTAAGCGCTTTCATCTGAATCCCTCAGACTTCTTCAGAAACAAGATTATCACTTAAGGCAACCCTTAAATACTTAATTAGGCACCAAAAAACATATTGCTGAATAAATTCTTAAAGAAACATTTTGTTACATATATATATTATTTAGTTGAAAACTCTTAAAAACTTGATAAAACATGTAAATTCCTTGTAATGCATATGTAAACAAATAGTATTACAATACTATATATTAATGCTCTAGTTGGATATTATTACTGTGCATAAAATATACAAACATCCTAAAAACTCAAAAAATAAATAAATAGATAAAACAAAAAATGAAAATTGAATACAATATATAATATGCAATATAATCTAGTGTATTAATAAATCCCTAAATGAAGTTTAGAAATAGCAATAATCACTATGAATTGTTGTCAGTTTATCAATATTTATCAATGTTTTATAAACATCTATAAAAATAATATAGCGATTTTATAAAATTTGTAAACTTTATAATATTTTGTAATTTAATAATTTTGTAATTTTGTAACAGTCTGTGTCTCTCATCCCCGGTCCAAAAGTAAAAAAGGCTTAATACTAATGTAATACTAATGCATCACAAAAAATTTGCCATTCACTTTCTTTATATGATAAATAAGTTTTCCAGTTGCCACCATAAACAGACAATTCAACCTGGTCAATTATTGTGAATTTAAATGTGTGGTCCTCACCCTTATCCAACACATGCCTACTAAGTGCGTTTTTAGTGTCTTTTTTCTTAATTCTGTGCAAGTGTTCATAAACCCTTGTTTTGAGTTTCCTCTCTGTCTTGCCTACGTAGTAGGCAGGGCAGGTGGTATAGGTGGCACGGTACACTACCCTCTGACTATTGCAGTTCCCTTTAATACTCCAACATCGGGTGTTCAGTAAATTGTCTAATTTGACACTACTGCTTTCGTTGATGTTTTTGCACTGATTACAACAACCACACTTTTTTGTTCCACTCCGATTCTTACTATACTTAATTCTGGAACCAACCTCCAATAACTTTTTCAAGTTGAGGGCAGTCTTACATACACATGTGGGTTTATACCCTATGTAAGATGTAATATTGTCAGATGTATTTAACAATTCCCAATGTCTGTTTAAAATTTCCTTCACCAGGTTGGTGTATGGGTTAAACATGATTACACAAACTATTGTATTAAAACCTGAATTCATCTTCTTGTTTATCACTAAGGGTTCTCCTAACAAGGGTCTATATTTCGTGTCCCAATTGTTTTTGACAAAGCGGGCCACCTTCTCCACCATTCTTCTTGGATAGTTTCTTTCCAAAAACATTCGGGAGATGCCATCTATTTCTTTTTCCATAATATCTTTGGTAGATGACATCCTCGCTGCCCGAATACATTGTCCCTTAAGGACATTTTTAAAAATATGTTGGGGGTGACAACTACCAAATTCAATGTAATCGTTCGAAAAGGTAGATTTTCTAAATATCTTTGAGACAAATCCTTCAGAGGATGTACTAATGAAAGTGTCTAAGTAAGCAATACCTAATTTTTCTTTTTTGAATGTAAATCTTAAAAAATCGGTGCTGGAATTTATATAGTCAATAAATCTCATGATGTCATCAGTCGGACCCTTCCATATAATGAATATATCGTCCAAATATCTGGAATAAAGGGAAATGTTTTTAAAAAATTCACTTGAGAAAAGAAATTGATTTTCCCATTCGAGCATAACCAGGTTGGCGAAAATGGGGGCACAAGATGCCCCCATAGCCACCCCCCTGGTTTGCCTGAAAAATTCTCCTTCAAATTGAATATAATTGTAGTCAAGTATTAACCCCATCATGTCCAGGATTAAGGTGATTCTGTCCCAACTAAGTCCTGAGTACTTTTTTAAGCTGTTTTCAAAATACTCTAAACCTATAGAACAGGGAATACAGGAGAATAAATCCTGGACATCTATTGTTAGGAAAGTCATTTCCTCAGTCCAAACATCAGGGGTTAACCTACTCAAAAATTCCCAAGAGTCTTTTATGAGATGGGGAACAATGTTGTAAATATGTTTCGTCCACTGGTCAATCGTGACTCCAATGTTGTAGGTCTTAGAAAAAGAACCTGCAATAATAGGTCTAAAAGGCGGAGTCTCTAATGATTTATGTATTTTTGGGATTCCAAAAATGTGAGCCATTCTTGGATATTCCGTTCTCAAAAAATGGTAAACCTCATTAGTAATACGATTGTCCATCAAATATTCTTCAATAACTAAATCAATCCTGCGGTAACCGATGTTAATCTGATTCAATGAAACTTCTTCATAATTACCTGATGTAAAAAGAATGTCATGTATTGCTTTGGTGTAATTGACTGTATCAAAAATAATAATACCCCCACCCTTATCAGGTTTCATTAATCTGATGTTTTTATTGTTCACAATTTCTTGTAAACAGTCTCTCTCCCCTGTGGTCAGATTGTCTTCAAAAAGTGAACTCAAGATGTTTGTCTTATGTGTATCTTTATAAAGTCTGTAGATGTCCTTGCAGACCATTTTCTCAAACAACGCAACTTGAGGGTGAGGATTAGAAATGTATGAACTCTTTTTACAAAGCCGCTGTCCATGTTGGTAACTGACAGAACCAGTATCATTTTTATCTCTAAATTGTAGGGCTAAGTTAAGTCTCCGGCAGTATAATTTTATTTCCCTGACCATATCAACAAGATTAAATTTCACTGTCGGGATATACTTCATTCCCTTGCTGAAAAGGTTAAAAAAATCATATGAAACAAAAAAGTCAGTATAATTATAAACCTTAAACCCAGCAAAAGATGAAACAAATGGTACCTGTCTGTTTTTTATATCATCTGTATTGTGAAATACTCCGTCTGTGTTGTTAAATGATCTTTCAGTACTGTTTAAAATAATTACTTCTTCTTCCTGTGTAATACAACTCAAATTATCTAGGGTGGTTAATATACAAGTGTCCTTCAAAGAATGAACATCATTGTGCCCTTCAAAATACTTCATTTTGGGGCCTATTTCCTTAAATTTTAATATTTTCTCTGGTATTGCTTGGGTGCAGGATGGTATCTCCCCCCTTGAAAATTTGAATGTTCATTTATCCTTTCACTTCTTTTGATGTAATCTCTGTCAGGACCATCTCTACCTATATTAGGACGTGGCCAAACATATGCCTTGTGTTCTCTATATAACTCAATATCCCTATCTAGCTTCTTTAACTTTCTGCTATATACACTCTTAGCTTTATTCTCAGCATATGTAAACTGCTTGTGATACAAGTCCTGCCAGTCATCAAAATTAGTGCTTTGAACAATCTCCTCATTAATAGTTTCAAGCTCATTCATCAAAACAGATATTTTACCATCATTAAATTTGATTAGTTTCTTAATAAAATGGAAACCAAAATCATCAAACATTCCATTAAATTCACCAATAATTTCTTCAGTGTATTTTAAACCTAGTGGTAACTTAAAAAAGCGAATGCCTTTTGGAACAATACCCAACTTTAAACATTTGCCTAAATATGCATTATCAATTTTTACACATTTCAGTGTAATTAATTTTTTGCCCATTGTACAAATCTTCTCTTTGATGGGTTCAAAAAAGTTGTCATTTCCATCCCTATTGGAATCACAGTTATTACTTTCGGAAAAATATTCAACATTTTCACTTAAAAAATCATTTAAAACATCATTAACAACATTAACTTGTTTATGGTTTTTGTTAGATTCAAAAATACTTCCATGTTTGTGAACAATCTTATTTTTAAAACCAGAACTCGAGATATTTTCTCTAAATTCTGTACCTTTAATGTGCTCTTGTCTCGTAGTGAGTGAAGCGGAATAAGATTTAGTTTGTACCTTCCTTTTAGGTTTGGCCCCCAGTCTATATGTCTCTTCTTGCTGTAAAAGGCTGAGGTCAAAAGTAAAGTCACCAGTTGGCGATAAATTAATGTCCGCTTCCTTTATGTCAAGATCTAAATCTGTTCTAGGCGTTCTAGGCGTTCCGGTAGGTTTTATTAATCCTTGCCCGTTTGGAATGTCGTCTTCGCTCTCTGAAGCTTCCAAGTTAATACGACTTCTTGTTAATGATTCCCTCGGTACCGTCCGTACCCCTGAACCGTTAGATCCTCCATGTTGGATACACTCGGAGAGCTTACCCACGAGCTCCAGCAACCTACTCACGTCACTTTGAAGTGACGTTACATCCGCACGAAGTTGTGAATACTCGTCCCTGCCCAATGAAGCAGAAGGGGACCCGGTGTCTGCCATAATCGCAACTACGTAAAAAAGTGCACCAAACAACCAAAACACAAAATTATGCAGCAGAAATCAGGTCCTCAGCTCGAACAGGGTGAAAATAGTCAGTATGTCTTTCCAAAAATTGTAAGAACTCCAAGACCAGTAAATAGCACAAGTTTATTGCCACGACACAATACACTCCATAAATCAATAGTGGTTAAGCGCTTTCATCTGAATCCCTCAGACTTCTTCAGAACCAAGATTATCACTTAAGACAACCCTTAAATACTTAATTAGGCGCCAAAAAACATATTGCTGAATAAATTCTTAAAGAAACATTTTGTTACATATATATATTATTTAGTTGAAAACTCTTAAAAACTTGATAAAACATGTAAATTCCTTGTAATGCATATGTAAACAAATAGTATTACAATACTATATATATGCTCTAGTTGGATATTATTACTGTGCATAAAATATACAAACATCCTAAAAACTCAAAAAATAAATAAATAGAAAAAACAAAAAATGAAAAATGAATACAATACAGATGATATAAAAAACAGACAGGTACCATTTGTTTCATCTTTTGCTGGGTTTAAGGTTTATAATTATACTGACTTTTTTGTTTCATATGATTTTTTTAACCTTTTCAGCAAGGGAATGAAGTATATCCCGACAGTGAAATTTAATCTTGTTGATATGGTCAGGGAAATAAAATTATACTGCCGGAGACTTAACTTAGCCCTACAATTTAGAGATAAAAATGATACTGGTTCTGTCAGTTACCAACATGGACAGCGGCTTTGTAAAAAGAGTTCATACATTCCTAACCCTCACCCTCAATTTGCGTTGTTTTAGAAAATGGTCTGCAAGGACATCTACAGACTTTATAAAGTTACACATAAGACAAACATCTTGAGTTCACTTTTTGAAGACAATCTGACCTCAGGGGAGAGAGACTATTTACAAGAAATTGTGAACAATAAAAACATCAGATTAATGAAACCTGATAAGGGTGAGGGTATTATTATTTTTGATACAGTCAATTACACCAAAGCAATACATGACATTCTTTTTACATCAGGTAATTATGAAGAAGTTTCATTGAATCAGATTAACATCAGTTACCGCAGGATTGATTTAGTTATTGAAGAATATTTGATGGACAATCATATTACTAATGAGGTTTACCATTTTTTGAGAATGGAATATCCAAGAATGGCTCACATTTTTGGAATCCCAAAAATACATAAATCATTAGAGACTCCGCCTTTTAGACCTATTATTGCAGGTTCTTTTTCTAAGACCTACAACATTGGAGTCACGATTGACCAGTGGACGAAACATATTTACAACATTGTTCCCCATCTCATAAAAGACTCTTGGGAATTTTTGAGTAGGTTAACCCCTGATGTTTGGACTGAGGAAATGACTTTCCTAACAATAGATGTCCAGGATTTATTCTCCTGTATTCCCTGTTCTATAGGTTTAGAGTATTTTGAAAACAGCTTAAAAAAGTACTCAGGACTTAGTTGGGACAGAATCACCTTAATCCTGGACATGATGGGGTTAATACTTGACTACAATTATATTCAATTTGAAGGAGAATTTTTCAGGCAAACCAGGGGGGTGGCTTTTTGTGCCCCCATTTTCGCCAACCTGGTTATGCTCGAATGGGAAAATCAATTTCTTTTCTCAAGTGAATTTTTTAAAAACATTTCCCTTTATTCCAGATATTTGGACGATATATTCATTATATGGAAGGGTCCGACTGATGACATCATGAGATTTATTGACTATATAAATTCCAGTACTGATTTTTTAAGATTTACATTCAAAAAAGAAAAAATAGGTATTGCTTACTTAGACACTTTCATTAGTACATCCTCTGAAGGATTTGTCTCAAATATATTTAGAAAATCTACCTTTTCGAACGATTACATTGAATTTGGTAGTTGTCACCCCCAACATATTTTTAAAAATGTCCTTAAGGGGCAATGTATTCAGGCAGCGAGGATGTCATCTACCAAAGATATTATGGAAAAAGAAATAGATGGCATCTCCCGAATGTTTTTGGAAAGAAACTATCCAAGAAGAATGGTGGAGAAGGTGGCCCGCTTTGTCAAAAACAATTGGGACACGAAATATAGACCCTTGTTAGGAGAACCCTTAGTGATAAACAAGAAGATGAATTCAGGTTTTAATACAATAGTTTGTGTAATTATGTTCAACCCATACACCAACCTGGTGAAGGAAATTTTAAACAGACACTGGGAATTGTTAAATACATCCGACAATATTACATCTTATATAGGGTATAAACCCACATGTGTATGTAAGACTGCCCTCAACTTGAAAAAGTTATTAGAGGTTGGTTCCAGAATTAAGTATAGTAAGAATCGGAGTGGAACAAAAAAGTGTGGTTGTTGTAATCAGTGCAAAAACATCAACGAAAACAGTAGTGTCAAATTAGACAATTTACTGAACACCCGATGTTGGAGTATCAAAGGGAACTGCAATAGTCAGAGGGTAGTGTACCTTGCCACCTGTACCACCTGCCCTGCCTACTACATAGGCAAGACAGAGAGGAAACTCAAAACAAGGGTTTACGAACACTTGCACAGAATTAACAAAAAAGACACTAAAAACGCACTTAGTAGGCATGTGTTGGATAAGGGTGAGGACCACACATTTAAATTCACAATAATTGACCAGGTTGAATTGTCTGTTTATGGTGGCAACTGGAAAACTTATTTATCATATAAAGAAAGTGAATGGCAAATTTTTTGTGATGCAACAACTCCCCCCGGTCTAAATGATTACATTAGTATTAAGCCTTTTTTACTTTTGGACCGGGGATGAGAGACACAGACTGTTACAAAATTACAAAATTATTAAATTACAAAATATTATAAAGTTTACAAATTTTATAAAATCGCTATATTATTTTTATAGATGTTTATAAAACATTGACAAATATTGATAAACTGACAACAATTCATAGGGATTATGGCCATTTAAACTTCATTTAGGGATTTATTAATATACTAGACTATATTGTATATTATATATTGTATTCATTTTTTGTTTTATTTAATTTTTTTGAGTTTTTAGGATGTTTTTGTATATATTATGCACAGTAATAATATCCAATTAGAGCATTAATATATAGTATTGTAATACTATTTGTTTACATATGCATTACAAGGAATTTACATGTTTTATCAAGTTTTTAAGAGTTTTTAACTATATAATATTTATATGTAACAAAATGTTTCTTTAAGAATTTATTCAGCAATATGTTTTTTGGCGCCTAATTAAGTATTTAAGGGTTGTCTTAAGTGATAATCTTGGTTCTGAAGAAGTCTGAGGGATTCAGATGAAAGCGCTTAACCACTATTGATTTATGGAGTGTATTGTGTCGTGGCAATAAACTTGTGCTATTTACTGGTCTTGGAGTTCTTACAATTTTTGGAAAGACATACTGACTATTTTCACCCTGTTCGAGCTGAGGACCTGATTTCTGCTGCATAATTTTGTGTTTTGGTTGTTTCGGTGCACTTTTTTACATAGTTGTAACTATAGATTGTTGTTATATTGTGATAATTGTGTGTGATATTCTATGGGGACCAGGTGACAAAAACTGCACAAGTCAACTGCAGAGGTATCTGTAACACTTGGTAGACCCAAAATGATCTATTTATGCTGGGCTGCCATTTTTTCAGGATGAGAAATGTGATTTGGTGTTGCTCAAAACTGCAGTGTAATCAGTACTATTGCATACCATACAAAAGGGCTTTTTCATCCAATTAGTCATTATTTCAGAAGCATTTTACTGTCTAATGCAGAAAATTGTTGAACCTTTTGAGATATATATAAGGTTTAGATATTGTTAATCTGTATCAACTAGCTCACCATTTTGGATACTAGCTCATCATTTAGGATAGCTTTAAAATCTATTTTGGAATGCAAATGTGTTAAAGCTAGAGCAGTTGTCTTAAAGTTATCCACTGCTGTGCATTTTTATAACTGTGCCCGATACTCTGCTGAATGTTAGAGACTGTGTACTGTATTCTACAGATGTTATGCTTTAACTTTCACTTTCTCTCTGGCTAAGTCATCCCTCTGAAATTTTTACATAATTTTCTAACTACTCTAACTTGGCCTCTTAACCCCGTAACTGTAACTTCGTTGTCTTCTCTTTCTTACAGCATATATTACACTCCACAATTGAGAGGGTCATCTCACCTGCCTTGAAAAATACCCCAACTGCGAGAAAGTGTCCCTGGTTTTGGCATTTCACTACTGCATTGCTTTATGTATATAACATTCACTGAAGTACAGTTTACGTGATTAATTTTTGCTATAAATCTGTGTGGTAAAATAATGACATGCACACCAACCAGGTCACAATAAAACTTCTTCCCCCCTTCCCTCCTTTAGCTAGTGTAACTGCTTTTTTTGTTTCTTCGTTTGGGTCTCCATATTTCAAGCAAACCTTCACACATTAATAGTCTTAAGAAACAGTTCCAGCCAGTCACTCAAAGTAAATTGTAGATCTCGTACTTTTTATCTACATCATCTAATCAAGGCGGCTAATTTATCTTTTCTGCAACAAACACTGCCACTGACCTGAGGATCTCTCCCTTTACTAATTGTTTTTTTTAGATTGCTTGGTCTGACCCTCATGGTGCAGGACCAAGTATTCATGGTTACATCCATCCTGTATATGCTTTTACACTCCTTGCTTAAGCTCTGACCCCTGCATTCCTAGCATCCAACCCAATTTTATATATTGCTTCAGTTTTATTAGGAACCATTTTTAAAATTATCCTGGTAGCAGAGTTTGCTCTTCCTGAGTCCAGGGCTTTGTGTGCCTGCCATGTAAGTGTTTTCCTGTTCTTGGATCAAATGTATTGCTTGTGGGCCTGGTTGTGTCTTTACTTATAGCCTATAGTCTTAAACGAACTATAGATTGTTATTATATTGTGATAATTGTGTGTGATATTCTATAGGGACCAGGTGACTAAAACTGCACAAGTCAACTGTAGAGGTATCTGTCACACTTGGTAGACCTGAACTGATCTATTTATGTTGGGCTGCCATTTTTTCAGGGTGAGAAATGTGATTTGGTGTTGCTCAAAACTACAGTGTAATCAGTACTATTGCATGCCATACAAAAGGGCTTTTTCATCTAATTAGTCATTATTTCAGAAGAATTTTAGTGTCTAATGCAGAAAATTGTTGAACCTTTTGAGATATATATAAGGTTTAGATCTTGCTAACCTGTAACAACTAGCTCATCATTTTGGATATTAGCTCATCATTTAGGACAACTTTAAAATCGATTTTGGAATGCAAATGTGTTAAACTTAGAGAAATTGTCTTAATGTTATCCACTGCTATGCATTTTTAGAACTGTGCCCGATACTCTGCTGAATGTTAAAGACTGTGTACTGTATTCTACAGATGTTATGCTTTAACTTGCACTTTCTCTCTGGCTGAGTCATCCCTCTGAATCTTTTACATAATTTTCTCACTACTCTAATTTGGCCTCTTACCCCCTTAACTTTGTTATCTTCTCTTTCTTACAACATATATTACACTCCACAATTGAGAGGGTCATCTCACCTGCCTTGAAAAATACCCCAACTGCGAGAAAGTGTCCACAGTTTTGGCATTTCACTACTGCATTGCTTTATGTATATAACATTCACTGAACTACAGTTTATGTGATTAATTTTTGCTATAAATATGTGTGGTAAAATAATGACATGCACACCAACCAGGTCATAATAAAACTTCTTCCCCCTTCTCTCCTTTAGCTAGTATAACTGCTTTTTTTTGTTTCTTAGTTTGGGTCTCCATATTTGAAGCCAACCTTTACACATTAATAGTCTTAAGAAAGAGTTCCAGCCAATCACTCAAAGTAAATTGTAGATCGTGTACTTTTTATCTACATCATCTAATCAAGGCGGCTAATTTATCTTTTCTGCAACAAACACTGCCACTGACCTGAGGATCTCTCCCTTTACTGATTGTTTCTTCAAGCTGCTTGATCTGGCCCTCATCGTGCTACCCACTCCATTTGCCCTCATCATGCTTGAGCTCACACTGCTCTCCTACCCTACCTCCATTTCCCACCCACCCCACATACCCTAAATTTATACTTTAGCCTCACCATGCCCTTTCTCTTTTAACCTTCTCTTCCTATTCAAAACATCCAATCAAATCCCACAAACCACTATCTAACCACTTCCGCTCCTCTAACTATTCTTAGTCACCTATAACCCCACCCACCCATCCCCACCCCATACCTTTCACATCACTCCACCCCCTCATATGTATCTATACATACACTTATCCATTCCTTAACTACCCTCCCAGTTCACATGCTGGTACAACCAAACACACCTTCACCATAAGTGACCCCACCAAAGCTCTCTCTTTTATCCACTCTAACTATTTTCTACATTTGACCTCTACCTTCAAATAGCAGCTTATCTTCTCTCTTTAACTCCCCCCACTTACTAGCTCATGCACTCACAAAATGCCATCTATACCTACATTACTCTTCTTCTACTTGCATACCTGTCCTTTTATCATACTACATTAGCTCCTAGGAAATCCCATCTTACCATAACTGACCAACACTTAGACCTACATACTCTGCCCACCTTTAAAATCACTCTCTCTCTATTCAACCACACTAATCCACTCATTCACAAGATCAAGCTAGTCCTTCCTCTTCTCACCTCCTAAATAACAACAAACCCAAATAACTTACCTTATGCCATAAAATCCTTACTCTAAAGCTAAATTCCAAAAGATTATTCCTAGCAGGAGATATCATCCAAACCCCTCTCACCTCTGCAGTACCATTCTCCCCCCACCCCCTAACTCTCCTGCCAAATTCTTAACATTATATTCCCTGAACATACACAGCATTCTCAATAAAGTTAGTACATTCTATTCATGGATTGTACATTACTCCCCTGATATAGTAACTCTAACAGAATCATGGCTTAAACCCCACAACACTGACAATGAAATTATTCCACATTGACAGGGTCCATAAAAAAGGCTGAGGTGTAACTATAGTATGTACTGACCAACTTAACAAATCCCCTGTCATAATCTCCCTCCCCAACTTTCAACGAGTGGAACACGTAATTGACAACTACAAACTCAACAGCCACAAAAAACTTACCATTTTACCATTACTGCACTCTACATTCCCCCCAGCAATAATATTCCCAAACTAGAATAAATTCTCTCCTGGTTAACTCAGCCCATACCTCATGAAACGTTAATACTTGGTGATATCAACATTGATTACCAAACCCTCACCCCTGAATCCCTCAACTGTTTTATTAACCTTCATGGCTTCACTTAACTCATCACTACACCTTCCCACCTAAGTAAGCCAACCAACTTTGGCAATAAACTGGACTGGATCCTTGTCTCCAGTCCTAACCTCTCCAACAACCTCAAAACTCTACCTGACTCTCTAGGTGACCATTCACCTGTTTGTATCCAAAGATTTACCCAACAACACTGTAACTCATACAAATACAAAGAACATTGCACTTTCTCTAACTGTGACCCTATGATATTCAATGACACTCTCCCCTCCATAAAATGGCCTTTTCTTCTCTACTTACCCCTCAATGAAGCCTTTCTCAAATTCAACACTATATTCCTTGATATTCTCAACTCACTGGCTCCCCCTAGAAAAATTTAAATAAAATTCCACCCTGACCATGGCTATCAAAATCCACTCTCTCTTTAATGCTTGAAATAGACAATGCCTGTAAAAACTGGCTAAAATTCAAATCCCAGACTCACCTGCAAAACTACAAACAATTCTGTAACCTGACTAAAAAGCAGGTCACCACTGACAAGAAAAACTTCTTTCTAAAACGCCAGTCAAGCAACCACAGGAACCCTAAAGATTTTTGGAACATTATAAATAAAATTCTCCATCCTAGCAACCCTAGTTTACCCAACCCTTGTCCTAACAACTTTTCTCTGGAAACTGCCAGCATATTTGACTCCTACTTTATTGACGCCATCTCCAAATTAACCCTCAACAGTAACACTAAAACCTCAGCTTTGGCCGGCTAAGAACTTGCTGTATTCAACTGGACGTATAAGAGAATTTAAGTACCTTTATCTGCACTTTTTTTCAAAAAAATACAGTATTTAAATTGATTTTAACTGTGTGCTGCAGGAATATTAACTGAACTGGAAGTTAGTCAGTGTTTGCTGAATTTTGGTATTTGCTAGTAATTACAGGTGTGGGGGTAGCCACATTCTTTGATTTCCTGTCCTTGCCTATTTAAGTGGTACAGTGTGAAATATTTTCTGCTTAAAAACCTCAGCTTTGGCCGGCTAAGAACTTGCTGTATTCAACTGGACGTATAAGAGAATTTAAGTACCTTTATCTGCACTTTTTTTTTCAAAAAAATACAGTATTTAAATTGATTTTAACTGTGTGTTGCAGGAATATTAACTGAACTGGAAGTTAGTCAGTGTTTGCTGAATTTTGTTATTTGCTAGTAATTACAGGTGTGGGGGTAGCCACATTCTTTGATTTCCTGTCCTTGCCTATTTAAGTGATACAGTGTGAAATATTTTCTGCTTAATAACCTCAGCTTTGGCCGGCTAAGAACTTGCTGTATTCAACTGGACGTATAAGAGAATTTAAGTACCTTTATCTGCACTTTTTTCAAAAAATACAGTATTTAAATTGATTTTAACTGTGTGTTGCAGGAATATTAACTGAACTGGAAGTTAGTCAGTGTTTGCTGAATTTTGTTATTTGCTAGTAATTACAGGTGTGGGGGTAGCCACATTCTTTGATTTCCTGTCCTTGCCTATTTAAGTGGTACAGTGTGAAATATTTTCTGCTTAAAAACCTCAGCTTTGGCGGCTAAGAACTTGCTGTATTCAACTGGATGTATAAGAGAATTTAAGTACCTTTATCTGCACTTTTTTTTTCAAAAAATACAGTATTTAAATTGATTTTAACTGTGTGTTGCAGGAATATTAACTGAACTGGAAGTTAGTCAGTGTTTGCTGAATTTTGTTATTTGCTAGTAATTACAGGTGTGGGGTAGCCACATTCTTTGATTTCCTGTCCTTGCCTATTTAAGTGGTACAGTGTGAAATATTTTCTGCTTAAAATCCTCAGCTTTGGCTGGCTAAGAACTTGCTGTATTCAACTGGACGTATAAGAGAATTTAAGTACCTTTATCTGCACTTTTTTTCAAAAAATACAGTATTTAAATTGATTTTAACTGTGTGTTGCAGGAATATTAACTGAACTGGAAGTTAGTCAGTGTTTGCTGAATTTTGTTATTTGCTAGTAATTACAGGTGTGGGGGTAGCCACATTCTTTGATTTCCTGTCCTTGCCTATTTAAGTGGTACAGTGTGAAATATTTTCTGCTTAAAACCTCAGCTTTGGCTGGCTAAGAACTTGCTGTATTCAACTGGACGTATAAGAGAATTTAAGTACCTTTATCTGCACTTTTTTTCAAAAAAATACAGTATTTAAATTGATTTTAACTGTGTGTTGCAGGAATATTAACTGAACTGGAAGTTAGTCAGTGTTTGCTGAATTTTGTTATTTGCTAGTAATTACAGGTGTGGGGTAGCCACATTCTTTGATTTCCTGTCCTTGCCTATTTAAGTGGTACAGTGTGAAATATTTTCTGCTTAAAAACCTCAGCTTTGGCCGGCTAAGAACTTGCTGTATTCAACTGGACGTATAAGAGAATTTAAGTACCTTTATCTGCACTTTTTTTCAAAAAATACAGTATTTAAATTGATTTTAACTGTGTGTTGCAGGAATATTAACTGAACTGGAAGTTAGTCAGTGTTTGCTGAATTTTGTTATTTGCTAGTAATTACAGGTGTGGGGGTAGCCACATTCTTTGATTTCCTGTCCTTGCCTATTTAAGTGGTACAGTGTGAAATATTTTCTGCTTAAAACCTCAGCTTTGGCCAGCTAAGAACTTGCTGTATTCAACTGGACGTATAAGAGAATTTAAGTACCTTTATCTGCACTTTTTTTTCAAAAAAATACAGTATTTAAATTGATTTTAACTGTGTGTTGCAGGAATATTAACTGAACTGGAAGTTAGTCAGTGTTTGCTGAATTTTGTTATTTGCTAGTAATTACAGGTGTGGGGGTAGCCACATTCTTTGATTTCCTGTCCTTGCCTATTTAAGTGGTACAGTGTGAAATATTTTCTGCTTAAAAACCTCAGCTTTGGCTGGCTAAGAACTTGCTGTATTCAACTGGACGTATAAGAGAATTTAAGTACCTTTATCTGCACTTTTTTTCAAAAAATACAGTATTTAAATTGATTTTAACTGTGTGTTGCAGGAATATTAACTGAACTGGAAGTTAGTCAGTGTTTGCTGAATTTTGTTATTTGCTAGTAATTACAGGTGTGGGGGTAGCCACATTCTTTGATTTCCTGTCCTTGCCTATTTAAGTGGTACAGTGTGAAATATTTTCTGCTTAAAAACCTCAGCTTTGGCCGGCTAAGAACTTGCTGTATTCAACTGGACGTATAAGAGAATTTAAGTACCTTTATCTGCACTTTTTTTTCAAAAAATACAGTATTTAAATTGATTTTAACTGTGTGTTGCAGGAATATTAACTGAACTGGAAGTTAGTCAGTGTTTGCTGAATTTTGTTATTTGCTAGTAATTACAGGTGTGGGGGTAGCCACATTCTTTGATTTCCTGTCCTTGCCTATTTAAGTGGTACAGTGTGAAATATTTTCTGCTTAAAACCTCAGCTTTGGCCGGCTAAGAACTTGCTGTATTCAACTGGACGTATAAGAGAATTTAAGTACCTTTATCTGCACTTTTTTTCAAAAAATACAGTATTTAAATTGATTTTAACTGTGTGTTGCAGGAATATTAACTGAACTGGAAGTTAGTCAGTGTTTGCTGAATTTTGTTATTTGCTAGTAATTACAGGTGTGGGGTAGCCACATTCTTTGATTTCCTGTCCTTGCCTATTTAAGTGGTACAGTGTGAAATATTTTCTGCTTAAAACCTCAGCTTTGGCTGGCTAAGAACTTGCTGTATTCAACTGGACGTATAAGAGAATTTAAGTACCTTTATCTGCACTTTTTTCAAAACAATACAGTATTTAAATTGATTTTAACTGTGTGTTGCAGGAATATTAACTGAACTGGAAGTTAGTCAGTGTTTGCTGAATTTTGTTATTTGCTAGTAATTACAGGTGTGGGGTAGCCACATTCTTTGATTTCCTGTCCTTGCCTATTTAAGTGGTACAGTGTGAAATATTTTCTGCTTAAAAACCTCAGCTTTGGCCGGCTAAGAACTTGCTGTATTCAACTGGACGTATAAGAGAATTTAAGTACCTTTATCTGCACTTTTTTTTCAAAAAATACAGTATTTAAATTGATTTTAACTGTGTGTTGCAGGAATATTAACTGATCTGGAAGTTAGTCAGTGTTTGCTGAATTTTGTTATTTGCTAGTAATTACAGGTGTTGGGTAGCCACATTCTTTGATTTCCTGTCCTTGCCAATTTAAGTGGTACAGTGTGAAATATTTTCTGCTTAATAACCTCAGCTTTGGCCAGCTAAGAACTTGCTGTATTCAACTGGATGTATAAGAGAATTTAAGTACCTTTATCTGCACTTTTTTTCAAAAAATACAGTATTTAAATTGATTTTAACTGTGTGTTGCAGGAATATTAACTGAACTGGAAGTTAGTCAGTGTTTGCTGAATTTTGTTATTTGCTAGTAATTACAGGTGTGGGGGTAGCCACATTCTTTGATTTCCTGTCCTTGCCTATTTAAGTGGTACAGTGTGAAATATTTTCTGCTTAAAAACCTCAGCTTTGGCCGGCTAAGAACTTGCTGTATTCAACTGGACGTATAAGAGAATTTAAGTACCTTTATCTGCACTTTTTTTCAAAAAATACAGTATTTAAATTGATTTTAACTGTGTGTTGCAGGAATATTAACTGAACTGGAAGTTAGTCAGTGTTTGCTGAATTTTGTTATTTGCTAGTAATTACAGGTGTGGCACATTCTTTGATTTCCTGTCCTTGCCTATTTAAGTGGTACAGTGTGAAATATTTTCTGCTTAAAAACCTCAGCTTTGGCCAGCTAAGAACTTGCTGTATTCAACTGGACGTATAAGAGAATTTAAGTACCTTTATCTGCACTTTTTTTCAAAAAATACAGTATTTAAATTGATTTTAACTGTGTGTTGCAGGAATATTAACTGAACTGGAAGTTAGTCAGTGTTTGCTGAATTTTGTTATTTGCTAGTAATTACAGGTGTGTTCTTTGATTTCCTGTCCTTGCCTATTTAAGTGGTACAGTGTGAAATATTTTCTGCTTAGAAACCTCAGCTTTGGCCGGCTAAGAACTTGCTGTATTCAACTGGACGTATAAGAGAATTTAAGTACCTTTATCTGCACTTTTTTTTTCAAAAAATACAGTATTTAAATTGATTTTAATTGTGTGTTGCAGGAATATTAACTGAACTGGAAGTTAGTCAGTGTTTGCTGAATTTTGTTATTTGCTAGTAATTACAGGTGTGGGGGTAGCCACATTCTTTGATTTCCTGTCCTTGCCTATTTAAGTGGTACAGTGTGAAATATTTTCTGCTTAAAACCTCAGCTTTGGCCGGCTAAGAACTTGCTGTATTCAACTGGACGTATAAGAGAATTTAAGTACCTTTATCTGCACTTTTTTTCCTCAAAAATACAGTATTTAAATTGATTTTAACTGTGTGTTGCAGGAATATTAACTGAACTGGAAGTTAGTCAGTGTTTGCTGAATTTTGTTATTTGCTAGTAATTACAGGTGTGGGGTAGCCACATTCTTTGATTTCCTGTCCTTGCCTATTTAAGTGGTACAGTGTGAAATATTTTCTGCTTAAAACCTCAGCTTTGGCCGGCTAAGAACTTGCTGTATTCAACTGGACTTATAAGAGAATTTAAGTACCTTTATCTGCACTTTTTTTCAAAAAATACAGTATTTAAATTGATTTTAACTGTGTGTTGCAGGAATATTAACTGAACTGGAAGTTAGTCAGTGTTTGCTGAATTTTGTTATTTGCTAGTAATTACAGGTGTGGGGGTAGCCACATTCTTTGATTTCCTGTCCTTGCCTATTTAAGTGGTACAGTGTGAAATATTTTCTGCTTAAAAACCTCAGCTTTGGCTGGCTAAGAACTTGCTGTATTCAACTGGACGTATAAGAGAATTTAAGTACCTTTATCTGCACTTTTTTTCAAAAAATACAGTATTTAAATTGATTTTAACTGTGTGTTGCAGGAATATTAACTGAACTGGAAGTTAGTCAGTGTTTGCTGAATTTTGTTATTTGCTAGTAATTACAGGTGTGGGGGTAGCCACATTCTTTGATTTCCTGTCCTTGCCTATTTAAGTGGTACAGTGTGAAATATTTTCTGCTTAAAAACCTCAGCTTTGGCCAGCTAAGAACTTGCTGTATTCAACTGGACGTATAAGAGAATTTAAGTACC
The DNA here is from genome assembly GCF_019279795.1 of Protopterus annectens. Lineage (NCBI taxonomy): Eukaryota > Metazoa > Chordata > Ceratodontiformes > Protopteridae > Protopterus > Protopterus annectens. Next base: position 1,088,324,885 of record NC_056747.1, on the reverse strand, counting down.
TTTATCTGCACTTTTTTTTCAAAAAATACAGTATTTAAATTGATTTTAACTGTGTGTTGCAGGAATATTAACTGAACTGGAAGTTAGTCAGTGTTTGCTGAATTTTGTTATTTGCTAGTAATTACAGGTGTGGGGTAGCCACATTCTTTGATTTCCTGTCCTTGCCTATTTAAGTGGTACAGTGTGAAATATTTTCTGCTTAAAAACCTCAGCTTTGGCTGGCTAAGAACTTGCTGTATTCAACTGGACGTATAAGAGAATTTAAGTACCTTTATCTGCACTTTTTTTCAAAAAATACAGTATTTAAATTGATTTTAACTGTGTGTTGCAGGAATATTAACTGAACTGGAAGTTAGTCAGTGTTTGCTGAATTTTGTTATTTGCTAGTAATTACAGGTGTGGGGTAGCCACATTCTTTGATTTCCTGTCCTTGCCTATTTAAGTGGTACAGTGTGAAATATTTTCTGCTTAAAAACCTCATCTTTGGCCGGCTAAGAACTTGCTGTATTCAACTGGACGTATAAGAGAATTTAAGTACCTTTGTCTGCACTTTTTTTTTCAAAAAATACAGTATTTAAATTGATTTTAACTGTGTGTTGCAGGAATATTAACTGAACTGGAAGTTAGTCAGTGTTTGCTGAATTTTGTTATTTGCTAGTAATTACAGGTGTGTGGGTAGCCACATTCTTTGATTTCCTGTCCTTGCCTATTTAAGTGGTACAGTGTGAAATATTTTCTGCTTAAAAACCTCAGCTTTGGCCGGCTAAGAACTTGCTGTATTCAACTGGACGTATAAGAGAATTTAAGTACCTTTATCTGCACTTTCTTTCAAAAAAATACAGTATTTAAATTGATTTTAACTGTGTGTTGCAGGAATATTAACTGAACTGGAAGTTAGTCAGTGTTTGCTGAATTTTGTTATTTGCTAGTAATTACAGGTGTTGGGGGTAGCCACATTCTTTGATTTCCTGTCCTTGCCTATTTAAGTGGTACAGTGTGAAATATTTTCTGCTTAATAACCTCAGCTTTGGCCGGCTAAGAACTTGCTGTATTCAACTGGACGTATAAGAGAATTTAAGTACCTTTATCTGCACTTTTTTTTCAAAAAATACAGTATTTAAATTGATTTTAACTGTGTGTTGCAGGAATATTAACTGAACTGGAAGTTAGTCAGTGTTTGCTGAATTTTGTTATTTGCTAGTAATTACAGGTGTGGGGGTAGCCACATTCTTTGATTTCCTGTCCTTGCTTATTTAAGTGGTACAGTGTGAAATATTTTCTGCTTAAAAACCTCAGCTTTGGCTGGCTAAGAACTTGCTGTATTCAACTGGACGTATAAGAGAATTTAAGTACCTTTATCTGCACTTTTTTTTCACAAAAATACAGTATTTAAATTGATTTTATCTGTGTGTTGCAGGAATATTAACTGAACTGGAAGTTTTGACTCTGCTCTTCAGTTAGTCCCACCCACCCTCCCTGTTTTTGTTTTGGTGTTAATCTTAGTGGCCTTGAAACTGCCCGCCCCTCTTGTAAATTTGTGTTTGGATATTCCTTCTGGGCCCATCTCATTTGCTCTTTCAACTGAGTGCAGTGAGATCATATTCTGATTTCAGGCACTTCTACTGTGTACAAAGAGAGCATCTGGGAAACAGGAAAAAAATTTAAGCTTGTTTCTTGCCTTTCCTGTTAAGTGGTATAGACTATTTGTAGGCTTCTGAGCCCCCAAGCCATTCTGTGTTGGAGGGAAGCCTTCTAGCTTAGTTTTTTTTCTTATAACTAGCCAGTTTTCTAGTTTCAGCACTCAAATCTGTTTCTTTGATCTCAGCACTTGTTCAAAAAAAAAAAAATTGATCTGCTTTTACTGTACTTGTGTTTCTACCTACTTTATTTTACTTTTGCATCATCTTAAAAGTACTCAATTGTATTTATTACTACTTGGTGTATCTCATTCTAAGCCTTTTGGTTTAAACACTTGGGCTTCGGACCAGTTGTTTTGCACTGAGAGTGTTTGTGGTCTGCACTTTAGTGGCAGAACAGCTAGCTTACATCCTTCTAGGTTGGGAACTGCTGATTGAGGGCTCAGTGTCTATTATTCTAAAAGTGTATTAATTCTGGTTTAAGCACTTGGGCTTTCAGGCCAGTTATTTTGCATTAAGAGGGTTCGTGGTCTGCACTCTTGTGGGAGGAGAGGCTGGACTCTGCCCTTCTGAGCTGGGAATTTCTGGTTAAAGGCTTATAGTGCATGCTTATCTGAACTGCTTCTTGCTGAAGTTGGTGCACCTTGTTTGCTGTGGCATAGACTGGATTCAGGCCTGCTGGATCTAGTTTTGTTTGTGTAACTTGAGCACTAATCCTGGCATTCTCTAAAGTATACAATTGTATTTATTACTGCTTGGTGGTAACTTGATTAAAGTGTAGCTATCATTCTAAGTCTTTTGGATTAAGCACTTGGGCTTCAGACTAGTTGTTTTACATTAGGAAGGTTTGTGGCATGCACTGTGGTGGCAGGACAGGTAGCTTTCGTCCTTCTAAGTTGGGAACTGCTGATTGAGAGCCCAGTGTCTGTTATTCTTAAAGTGTATTAGTTCTGGTTTAAGCACTTGGGCTTCAAGCCAGTTATTTTACATTAAGAAGGTTCGTGGTCTGCACTCTTGTGGGAGAAGAGGCTGGGCTCTGCCCTTCTGAGCTGGGAATTTCTGGTTAAAGGTTTATAGTGCCTGAATATTTGAACTGTATCTTACTGAAATTGGTACACCTTGTTTGCTCTAGCATAGACTAGATTCAGGCCTGCTGAATCTAGCTTTGTTTATATGCTTGTTGTTTGTTTGCTTGTTATTTCCCTGGAACGCTAATTCCACCTAATACGCAGCTTCTCAGCGCTTCTGTGGATCACTAGTGATATCTGCATTGCTTACTGTACTTATTTCCTTGTTTCACTTGAAAGAAAGTTACTGTTTGTCGTTTTTGCATTCAAGTTACCTGTAACACATTGCACTTAAGTTACCTGGCACTTGTTCACTAAAGCAGTTATATAAGTCAGCACTAAAAATTAAAAGCACTACACCCTCACTCCCCACTGGCCCTTGTTTTCAATTATTAAGGAATTCCCAATATTATTCTAGCATGTCCAAAGGTCAGTTGTCAATCTCCTCTCCAGTCCAGCTGGTGAATCTGGGAATCTTGAGGTAATGTTACAACTGCCTCATGTGCACAGACAACCCTCTCCTCCTCCCAACAAATTCCAACACATGTGAGAGATGCAACCATATAGCCAAACTGGAGGCTAAGCTCTCTCAACTCAGTACTGGCATAACCAGTCAGGAGGAGAAGGAAACCACACTCACTACAATTCCAGTCTCACATAGACCTACCACGACAGCAAACCAAACACATAATCACACAGAAACATACTCGCAGGCTCTAAATAAAGATCTGCCTAAGCAGCAGAGACCTCCAAAGCAGACACCCAAGCAACCGCTACCCCAAAACAAAACACGTGCAACACATATCTCACAAAGCCAGTGTGCCAAACAGTCACAGCCCTTAAGACTAAACAACACACCTGATACACTTGTAATAGGTGACTCTATCGTCACGCACACTGACGTCCCACTCACCAGGCTGAACAAGGAGAGGGTCATGGTGAGCAGCCTGTCGGGCGCAAGGATCCGCCACACAACACAAGCACTCAGGTCACTCCAAGGCAAGTACAAATATGACTCAGTCATTGTCCATGCTGGTGTGAATGACCTGAGACGTACCTCCCTGGACTACATGAAAAGAGACATAAAGGAGCTCTCTGAGCATGTAGCTCAGGCCGGTATGACCCTGACCTTGAGTAGCATCTTACCCTCACCAAGAATGATGCCACAATATGAAGACAAGATGATCAATTTCAACAATTGGCTTAAGTACTGGTGTCATTCAAAGGGGATCCAATGCCTGTCAGCTTGGGATGATATGATTGACAAGCCACAATGCTTCGCTAGGGACGGCTTGCACCTGTCACCCCTGGGCTTTCGGATATTGGCAAAGGCCCTTGCTACCCCCATAGTGCCTTTTTTAGGCAAGGCTCAAAAGACAAACCCACCTCCATAGGTATCACAAGGGATAAGAAACTAAGAGTAATGCTACTCAACGCCAGAAGTCTAAACCTCAAGATGCATGCACTCGAAAATCTCCTTAGCATGGAGAACATCGATATCTGTGCAGTAACAGAAACCTGGTTCAGGGCTCCCAAGAGCACCCCAACAATACCAGGTTATACCTCATACCATGCTTTTTGGCCCCAAAACTTGGACCGAACCACAAAAGGAGGGGGAGTATCGATATTCATCAAAGATACCCACACCTCCAGGTTGGTGGCAAAGCACGAAGCATCAGAGACTATCCATGTGCAACTAACAGTGGGTAAAACTGCCTTCCAGTTTATAGCCTGCTACAGACCACCCTCCCAAACCCAGGAACCCCACTCAGCCTTTCTGAGAACACTGGAAAATATGAAGGTCTCTCCAAACACCATTATATTGGGCGACTTCAACTACCTAAACATAGACTGGGAGCATTACTCTAGCTCCAACACCCTAGCCCAAAGGTTCCTAGAATTTATAAACTCAAATGCTATGGAACAACTTGTTACCACTCCCACAAGAGGGGAAAACATACTGGACCGGATCATCACCAACATGGGGACTCTATGCTCCAGACCAGAAGTGTATCCCTCACTGGTAAGATCAGACCATAAACTAATCTCACTGGATATTCACATCCCGACCCCACCCTCTGCCCAGAAAACCACAGTGAAAAACTTCTCTAAAGCAAATTTCACACTCCTCAAAACCGAGGTGGAATCCTTCAAAGCCCCCAGGCCTGTGGAAAATATGGCCCAGACCGCAGAATCCTTTATAAACGCATTCTATGAACACCTTCAGGAATGCATGGATCATGCGATCCCAAATAAAACCAAGACCCAATCCTCCAAAGGCAGACGTCCTGTCTGGTGGACCCCAGCCATAAACAAACTATACATGTTAGGAACCTGGGTGGTAATTCCCAGATATGCTCAGAATTAGTCCAAAATGACAAAAAATACACTGAACCCACAGACATTGCCAACATCCTAGCTGACAGGTTCAGCGCAAACTCCCCCCCCCCACCAAAAGGGCAAATATCTATCCCAGCAGAGTGCTGCCCCCCTGACATCTCAGATGCTCAGGTAAGAGCCGCCCTCTCCAAAGCAAAAACACAGCATCAATGGGACCAGACGGTGTCCCGGGCTGCGTCCTACATGAACTCCAAGAAGACCTAAACCCAAACATAAAACTACTGTTCAATCTCAGCCTTACTACAGGATATGTGCCCAAAGAGTGGTGTACAGCAACAGTGGTCCCTCTCCATAAAGGTGGTGCCTCAACGGATCCTGGAAACTATCGCCCCATAAGCCTGACTAGCTTGGTCTGCAAAGCTATGGAAAGGATCATCATGGACCTCATAAATAAAGATATTGGGGACCTACAGACACTGGATCCTATCCAGTTTGGCTTTGTTAAGGGCAGATCCTGCCTCTTAAACCTGGTTGATTTCTTTGAAACAGTCACCAAGGCCATTGATGAGGGGAAGGTGGTCCACACAGCCTACCTGGACCTCGCAAAAGCCTTTGATAGAATACCCCAATTGGGCATTATAGATAAGCTCACCAGCTTAAATATAAACCCCTATGTCACTAGATGGATTGCAAACTGGCTCAAGGATAGAACCCACATGGTTAGAATTGCTGGAGCCATGTCAGACTCCAAACCAGTTACAAGTGGTGTCCCACAAGGCTCAGTCCTGGGACCTCTCTTGTTCGATATATATTTCTCAGAGGTACAGGCCAACACGGAAGGACTGTGGCTGACCAAGTTCGCAGATGACTGCAAACTGGGCACCATAATCGACTCTCCAGCTGACACAAGCATCCTCCAAAAGGGCCTCATAGAAACAGACAACTGGTGCCAGAGCCATGGCCTCAAGCTAAATGCCAAATAGTGTATAGTCATCCCCTTTGGCAAAAACAAAGTGCCCACAAATTACCACATAGGTGGTAATCCATTAAGTACAGAAGAACTAATTAGGGACCTGGAGACCCAAGTTGATAGCAATCTCTCATTTGACAACCACGTGGCCAAAGTGGTTAGAAAAACATTTTATATAGCCCACCTAATCATGAAGGGATTCACATCTAGATCAGGGGAGGTCATTGTGCCTCTTTACTCATCCCTCATCAGGCCCATAATTGAGTACAATGCCCCTTTTGGGATGTACCTTACCAGACACCTGCAGCAACTGGAAAGACCCCAAAAGTACCTCACCAAGAGGATCAAAGGGCTCAAACAGATGCCATATGCTGCCCGGTTAAAGAAACTCCAGCTCTACTCAGTGGCATACTGCCTGTTCAGAGGCAATCTGTGCCTGACGTATAAAGCCATGTCCAACCCGGAATTAATGGACATGCTGCACCTCAGAAAATCCAAATCCCATCGAGCTATGCGCTCGAGAGACTTGAACCTCAGCACTGAAATAAATAGGACATGCTGGAGGGACAGATTCATAACCCAGAGGCTCCCTTCACTCTGGAATAAAATCCCAGTCCAGGTTAGGCAGAGTCCCTCATTGACTCTCTTCAAGAGGAATCTTGATGAGTGGATGGGAGATCGTAGGTTTACCCCGGGTATCACTTCTGTGTCACTGTTAGACAGAGGTACAGTATACTAACCTTGAAAAAGGGCATAGCAAAATAAATTTAAAATGGGTGGCGAAAGCCAAACACATTCTGGCTAGGCTTATAAATGCCCTAGGGCAGATAGCCTAGTATGAACCTATGAACCTATGAACCTATGAACCACAAACCTCTCCCATCCCCCCTTCCTCAGCCAACACTACCATCTTCTCACTCAAACTCATCCTCACCTCTCTACATAAACTCTTTTCTCAGCAACCTAAAACCATGCTTGCTCTCAGCAGATAACCTACCACCCTACTCCCTAAAGCTTGCTGCTAGCTCCTTAGCCTACCTCATCTCCATCCTAATTAACCAATATATACAAGAATCTACTGTCCCCTCTACCTGGAAACAATTTTATACTATTCCTATCCACAAGGTAGGACACTCCACTGACCTGTAAAACTACTGCCCCATAGCACTATATCCTCCTCTCGAAGTTACTAGAACAATGTATTCTTAAACAACTCTTGGACAAACTGCTGCAGGAAAATCTACTCACACCCACCCATCTTGGTTTCTGCCCTCACCATAGTATTACTACTGCTCTAATTTCCTTCACCCAAACTATTGCACAAGCCAGACACAATAACAAACTTGTCTCCTGTCTATTCCTAGACCTCTCCAAAGCCTTTGACACTGTCTCCCACCCCAAGCTCCTTACCAAACTATCTGACCTAAATATCGCTAACCCTACCCTGACATGGTTCTCCAGATACCTCTCCAACAGACAACAATCTGTCAAGTGGCTCGCTTCCTTCTCCCCCTTTCTCCTGGTCAATACTGGCATACCGCAAGGATCCCTTTTCAGACCTCTACTATTTAACATTTTCACTAACTGTCTTCATGCTTCCTGCTCTCACTCCTCACTCATACAATACGCTGATGACTCAACTATCATATCCACCTCAAACACCAATGCTGACCTACACTCACTAACCCAAAACTCCTTTCATGCTGTCAAAAATTGTTTCACCAACAATCAACTCAATACTGAGTCCAAACTTCCCCTATTTCTGCCAAAGTCCCTTTCTCAACACAAATCATCATTAACCATCACATCACTTAACAACACTGCCATAAATGTTGAAACAAACAATACACTATTGGGTGTGATCATTGACAACCAACTTAAATTTTATTTGCTCATAGTAAACTGTATAAAGAAGACACACCAAAAATTAGGACTAGTTTCCAGAAATAAGAAATACCTCACAAAATGTCTCTAGACTTTCTCTTGCCTGTTCCTATCTTCTTTCCAGACTTCTCTATGCATCTCCAATTATGACTAACCTACAATCCTCTCTAAAGACCAAGCTTGAATTCACTTACAACAAAGTTGCCAGATTTGCTATAAACCTCCCCAATAACTCTCATCGCTGCCTTTCTCTACAAACCTTATACTGGCTAGAATTTCCCCATCAACTCTTACTCCTCCAACTGTCTCATTCACTCCATCATAAATAAACCCACCTCCTGTCCCGCCATTTCTTCTCTTATAGCGCCATACACCCCACCTGCTCTCTTCATAGTTCTGACTGAGTTCTCTTAGCAATCCATAAGCCAAAAAGAATAATAGGACAATACTTATACAGCTACTCAATTGCCTTACGTTAGAACAAATTCCCACCGAACATAAGAAATCTTTCCCACACTCAAAGCTTCTAAACAACATTAAAAGAAACTCTGCTAAAATCTAGGATCTGTGCCTGCCACAGTCCTAACTAACTCAAAGTCTGCCTCAACCTTCACCCACACTTTGCCCTCCCTTTTCTGTCTGCTATCTCCTTTCTACTCTACTCAGCCTGACTCGTCTAATTACCAATCTTACTTCACTGCTTCCTAACCTGCCCTTCTCTCACAGCTGATCCCTACCTGCAGTCTCTTTTTTGTGACCACCATTAATCAGTGCTAGCATCCTCTTCTCTGCCTGCTGATGCACCTACATATAGAACTATATAATTCAAAGATGGCCGCCATTCTGTAGACACTGCATTTCTACAGCTCTCCAGATACTCGGAATAAAAATCAACCCTGAGGATATACTACAAGATTTTTTACACTAATTGTTGGATATAACTATTCTACTACAACTAAATATTGCTTGAGAGGTGAAAGAACAGGAGGAAATTAATCAAACTCACAAGATTAGATCTGATTGTCTGTCTAACTCTGAACAGAGTATTGAACAAAGGAACTGTCTGACTAGTAATCGTGGATATTTACTAGTAGTTATACTAGAGTTTTGCTTTGCTTCACAATGTCAAAAGAGGAAAAAAGTATGGAAACAACAACAACTAAAATCAAATTATCAGCACTTCAGTCACCAGAAAAAGATTCAACAATAAAAAGGCAGAAAACTATAAAACAGCAGGAACTTTTAAAAGCTGGAATGACAAATAAACTGGATCAACTGGCTAACATGGAAGATATTAAAATTGCTTTGTTGCCCATACAAGAAGCTTTAAAAGAACTATCAAACCAGGTACTTTCTTTTGGTGCCACATGCAGTCAAATTCTTGAAAGGATGGATAAATCGGAAGTAAGAATATCCGAAAATGAGGACAGAATAACATTGCTTACAAAAAAAACAGACATTCACGACATGGATATCCAGTCTATGCAAAATAAAATTCTGGACTTGGAGACAAGATCCAGAAGGAACAACATAATTATTAGAGGAATTCCAGAAACTATCCAATATAATGATTTAACTTCTACCATCATACAAATATTTGAAATATTGTTCAATGACTCTGACATTGCTAAGCAAATAGTTATAGAAAGAGCCCATAGAGCTCTCAGAGAAACACAAGCCTCAAACATTCCTAGACCAGTTTACGTCAAAATACTCAACTACCAGGATGTAAATAAAATAATTCTAACTGTTAAAAAGAATGGAGGTTATATTATGTGGCAAAATAATAGAGTTTCTATGGGTCAGGATTTACCATTGCAAATAAGACAGGCCAGACAAGCATTATCTCCATACTGTAAGTTTCTCATTGAAAAGAACATTAAATTTCAAATGAAATACCCTAACACTCTAATTTTTACAGTTGATGGATCCAAATATTCCATATCCAAAAAAAAAGAAGCAAAAGTTACCTTTCTGAAGATTTTTAAGTCTCTGCCAGCTTCGGAAGCTTAACTTGGCCATTCAGTCTGTTTACAGCAATGTGGATACTGGGATTCCATGCTTACTACGTCTCAAGTCTCCAAAATCCTTTGTTTGGTCTTTTTTCTTCACCAGGCCCCTTGGTAAATATTTACTTAGTTTTTTTTTTGCAGCTCCAGCTCGTCTACGAAGATTTCCCGAACTTTTATGGCTTCTACGGACTGTATCCCTTCGCGAGGTAACAGGAAGTCCTTTGGGTGCTGCTGAGGGTCCACTTTTGAGGTGGCGCATCCAGAAGTCTGTCCGCGTAATGGTTCCCCGTCGCGAATTCGAAGACAGGATTACATGACCAGGAAGTAGAAACACCTTTGTGGAAGAAGGGGAAGCTAGTTGGACTGTAAAACGAGTGTCCCTGGACATTTAAAAGTATGTTACAGCTTTTATTTATTTAAAGGGAACTGTGATTCCATTCAGGTAGGACTAAAACTGAACTAATAATGTACTGGTTAAAATGTGTTATTTAACTGAATGGTAGAAGTAGGATAACTTTATCATAATTATGCTATTTTCTTAGGTAGTTTTTCCTGAATGTGGTTGTACTAATAACATTGTAGTATACTGTAATATTTATTTTCCTGTCTTAATGATGTGTTTTATACTGCAAATGCTTAGATACAAAGGGGATTTTGTGTTGGGATAGTTAGTGGATTAAAAGACCAGAAGAAAGTATATCCTGGCATTTCTAGGAAAGTGAAGGATATCTTCATCTATACTGGCATGTGGTTCTGACTGTTTGGGGAACTCTGTTAGTTAGTCATCATTTTATATATTCAAGTATAGTACCCAGTAAGCATAGTTAATGCTATCTGCATTCACACGTGTTACTGTCATTACAATGTTAAATAAGCTAGATTAGGTAAAGTCAGAGCTAATGCTATATTTTTAGGTTAAATATTTGTTTTTTCTCTTACCTAGATAACAAAATACATAGTGAATTATCTTGAAATCAATAATGTTATTGTTTAATAGGTGTACTGTCATATATCTGTTTAGGTTAGATTTAAATAAGATAGTTAGCTATTTTAGGGTAATACAACCAATTAATATAATTAATATTATATGTGAACTATTAGAGAGGTATAATAGTAATTTTGAATGTAGTGAAGATCATTTATATTAACTAAATAATGTGTTTAAGAGCTGTGGATAGTTATCAGTGTTTATTAGGGAATGTTTTGGTTAGGCTTTGTAGAGTTAGATGTAGTATTTATAGGTTTTTTGCATGTTTTTGGTGTTTTATTTTGTAAGACAAAGAATAGATGTTTAGTAAGATAACGGTGTAAAAAACCTATGTATGTCCTGGTCCAGGGGAATAGTGGATAGGCACTGGTTAGGGATGGGACGTCAAGATTGCTTCCAGATATTATATACTGTGCTAATACATTGGATTTTAGTATCGTCTCTTAACTTTACAATATACCTAAATGATTTAAAAATCTTAGTATGTGGATAGTAGACTCATGGAATACTAAAGGGCTCCAGAACTTGAAAAAAAGGAAATTATTTTTTCATTTATTTCTCCAGTCAAAGGCATGTTTTATTTTATTACAAGAAACCCATTTGACCAATGATCAATGGACTGTCCTTAAGACTAAGAAATGGATTAGAGAGTTGGTAGCTTCGGAAGGGACAACTAACAGTGCAGGGGTGGCGATTATTATTAAAAACCAATACCAAGAGAAAATTCTAGATTTTAAAATAGACAAAGAGGGAAGATGGTGTTATGTGATTCTTTCATCTAAACTTTATGATAAACCGATGATACTTCTTAATATATATGCCCAATGTACCAATCAACAACTTTTTATAACATCACTCTATTTTATCCTGAATCAGTATAATAATTACTATATAATAATAGGAGGTGATTGGAACACATACCAAGATCCCAAATTAGACAAATCAAGTTCATACAGGTCCTTTAATAAACAAGCAGTGATAGCACTACAGGAACTTAAAACAGATTTTAAACTATATGATCCATTTAAATACACAAATAATCAAATGAATGCAAATAACTTTACATTTTATTCAAGTTGTCATAAAATGTGGTCCAGGATCGATTTTTTTCTAATTTCAGACGTACTAATGTCTTTTGATCCCTATGTATCCATACAAGCTAGACATTTGTCGGATCATTCTAGGATTACATTAACTTTCAATAAGGACACTAGTCATAATATACATCTTAAAGGTTATAATTGGTCCTTAAATCCATATTTATTAGATAAAGAAGATATAATAAAAGAAGTTCAAGAGACCTTGAATCAGCTATTAGATAATCTTTCTGGACACCGACATCCGTCTGACATAGAATGGACAATGACCAAAGCACAAATAAGAGGAATTTTTCTTCAAAAGGCTACTTATTATAAGAAAATACATTCGAGAGACATACAAGAATTGGAAACTAAAATTAAATTACTGGATCAGGATTTAATTAGGAATTATAGTAAACAAACTGAAACGGAGTTATTTAAATGTCAGAAGGACCTTTTTTTACTACAAAATAGCAAATTATCATTTTATGAACAGAAAATACTGGTAAAATACACTAATCATATACAGACCCCTTCAAAAGCACTAGCGCATATCATTAATCAATCGAAAATACCTTCTCAAATTTCTGAAATACACTTTAATAATAAAACATACACTAATACTGAAGACATTATGAATGCTTTTGAATTAATATTTTCTCAAGTTTATGGGAAACATCAGGAATTAATTAAAAATAAGAGTAATAATGACTTTTTGCAGAAGATTACATTTCCGAAAATTGGTGATGAGTTTCATATGAACTTAGCCAAACCAATTTCCTCAGAGGAAATAACAGATACAATTAAGAATTTGAAACCACATAAAGCTCCAGGACCGGATGGTTTGACCATGGAATTTTACAAAACTTTTAGTGATACATTGGGGAAAATACTTCCACAAGTATTTAACTATATAATTAATAATAAAATTAATGACCCGCACTTTAATGCTTCGAAAACTATTCTTATACCGAAAGAGAATACTGATTTGCAAAATCTGGATAACTATAGACCTATTTCACTTTTGAATATAGACATGAAAATTATGACATTGATTTTGGCTAATAGATTGAAGAAGGTAATTAACCTGATAATATCAGAGGAACAAGCTGGTTTTCTAAATGGCAGACAAACTATAGATAATACACTATCACTTCACACACTGATTTCTTATGCCACTCACAGAAATTTTAATGTTTATGCACTTATAATTGACACGGAAAAAGCTTTTGATAGAGTTAATTTAGAATTTTTGTTTGATATTTTATCATATTTTAATATACCTCAAGACTTTATTTTAACATTAAAAAAACTATATAATAATCCTTATACAAATCTAGTTATTAATAAAAATCTCTCAAAAAGAATACAAATTAAAAATGGTACCCGTCAAGGATGTCCGTTATCTCCTATATTATTCAATCTATATTTAGAACCATTATTTCTACATATCAAATAAAATATCTATCACAATGCCCCAATAATATATGGTACAAAAATTTCCATGGCTGCTTTTGCAGATGATCTAAATATATACTGTACGACACCTGTTTCAGATACCAAGAAAATATTAAAAGCAGTGGATGACTTTGCAAAAATATCTAATTACAAAATAAATTTTAGAAAAACTAAGTTATTTCCTTTAAAGATGCCTATACCCTTTTCGCTTTTACCATTGGTAGGCCAGGTAAAATCCGAAGAAAAAATAAAATATTTGGGTATTGTTTTTTCAACAGACAACAGAGACTTTTATGTGAATAATGTTAAGTTACTTTGGGAGCATATAGTGTCTGATTTAAAAAGATGGAATAATTTGAAATTACCAATGATGGCTAAGACCTCAATTATTAAAATGAACATACTTCCCAGAATATTATATATCTTTAGAGCTACTCAAGTCCAAATTTCTAGGAAATTCTTCAAACAACTTCATACAGAATTAGGTAGATTTGTATGGGAACCTAGAAAAACTAGGCTATCCTATGATAAACTGATGATTCCGAAAAACAGGGGTGGTTTAGAGTTACCGAATTTTGAAACATATTATTTAATAATAAATGCTAATAGAATTCTAAGAGTGGTTAACTTTGATAGGTCTAGTCCTAAATGGTCACCCAAGTGGTTGATTCTGAATTATAAACATGTTGCTGAACTGGGGATTAATTGTAAGGCATTACCTTTTTTAAATAAAGATACCCTTAAAATGTACGCTCTGATGGAACATATCAAAGTATATATAATATTAATACAAAGTCTATTTAACTCATTAAATCTTTTACAATATATGATGACTTTTCAACCATTTCATAAGAACCCAAATTTGAAAATTGGTAATCAGCTGATAGATCTTAAAAAATTCACACATAACTGATTTAACCATACTTGATTTATATCCCTTCCTTGGTATCTCAATACACGATATGTTAAGAGAGATGAATCTCCCTAACACGTATTTAATTATAATGAGACAGTTAAAGGATCTAGCAATAAGTTTTTTTAGTAATAGTAATTTCAAAATTAAAAAAGAAGATTTAAACATTTGCCTAAACTTATGGCAAACTCTTACAAAGGACTGTAAATATATAACGGCTTCATATAATTTGATAAAAGATGTGAAATATAATAACCAAATACTTTTATCCAAATACTGGAAGGAGAAATTGTTAATGATTGAAGATAATAAAATAGTGAAAGCAATTAATCTAACCTTAAAATCAGTATCTCTTCAAAAGTTATTATTTACTCAGTTGATGATATTTAATAACGCGTATTACACTCGTCTCACTCTATATAAATTCAACTCTAAAACTCACCTAAATGCCCATATTGTATAGATCAAACGGCTGACCTTTTACACATGTTCTGGAGTTGTAAATGTATTTTCAAACTTTGGAATTCTTTAAAAATTCAATTACAAAAAATGGGATATCAACAGTCTACACTTTCTTGGGAGTTTATGATTCTTCATATTCCTCCGATTCATTTGGATAGATCCCAAAGGATCATACTCATAAATATTTTCCTGTTAATGAAGCTGTATATAGCTACAAATTGGTTGAATCCATCCCAGACTTCATGGGAAAACTTTAAGAATGTAGCGATAAAACATATCTTAGCCCATAAATTACTAATTAAAGATCATAAGAAAAGTATAAATAACACAAAAATATGGGAGCAAATCTTTAATATTGTGTTAGCTTAAGGTTCCAATCCACTTTTCTCTGGGAAGTACATACTAAATATGGAGCTTAGTATAGATAAGCCTTACATTGATACTAGATTTTTATTTGCTCTTCATTTAATATCCATCTAGTAGTTTATTATAATGTATAATGACTTTATGTAACTGTTGGAAGCATTCATGTATATATTGTAAATATGTTGCGGTATTGTTTTCACATTTGGAAAAGAATAAAGAATTATTATTGAAAAAAAAAAAAAGAACTATGTATGTCACATGTCTCTTGTCATGTACTTAATCAAACGTGAAATGTATTATTCTTGTATTTTATAAACTCCTGATATTATTGTTATCCTCTGAATTGTTTTACTTTATGGGGTTTTCCCCCGGGCCTCTGCTGAAAACGCATATCAGTACATTTTGTGGTAAAACTAAAATAAGTTAAATTAAGTCACTTCCCTGGTTGTTGAGGGATAGGCAGTTTAGGCAAGGCCATTAGCAAGCACTCACAGCAGAAGACCTGTTAAACAGTTTCGTATAGCCCAGTCAAGTTGAGTGCAGACACTTGCAGATCACAGCATTTTTATGACAAAACAAATAAAAGGAGTTGTCTGAGAAAGGGGAGGTATGCACCTTGTCACCTGCCTAGATTCTCTTGGAAAGACAGAGTCCATTATACTGGCTGGTATACGCAGCATGTGAATATCCAAACCATCTGTTCATAACTGGAGCTGCACTGGTGAGTAGAGCAAAGCACAAGTGTGAAGTCTGAAGGAGAAATGAAATGTACTGCAGAAGGGATAACACCCATCAATTTTGTGTCACATATAATGAACATCCTTCTGACTTTGCAGCATGACAATGAAGCAGATGTCCTCTCTATACAGAAAAGTATTAAGCTGTAGTCTAATAAGTGATATAGTTTAGGCACAATTAGAAAAATAGGCAGTAGTCAGTTAAGAGCACTTCATCTCTTGGCTTTTCCCAGGGTACTAAATAGTCTTACAATAATAAGATAAGGCATATTCATCACTTTGTGAAATCCCTGTTCATTCTGAAAGAAAATCTCAGTGTTTAACAATTGATTAATTGCATCATACATTACGAACACTGACAGATTAGTATAAAGACTACTTCAACTTAAGTTTCATTACAGTGCATATATCCAAGGATTGTACAGGCATAGCAGAAAACATACATACTTTGCAAGAGATGGTCTGCATTTATCATTCAAAGGCCTCCAAATAATGGCTAAAGACTTTGCTTTCCCCACAGGAAAGGTCCTTTTTAGGCAAAGTTCAACATTCCACTGTAGCAAATACACTCCTACATTTGGAAGGCATCCATATATGTGCAAACACCTAACATGATTTAAATGCTTAGAAGGCACTCCCTCCATACCTGGGTTTAGCATCTACCCAGATTTAGACCCAATGGCAACTGTGACAGCATGTCTATATTTGTCAGAGATAATGTCACATCTAGACTGATTACCAGAGACCCACAAATGGAAATTTTCAGTCTACAAATCTTACTAAACAAAAATCAATGATCAGTTTACAGCTTATTGTAGGCCACCTTCCATGACCCCGGAAGTTCATGTCAGGTTCCTAAACATCATGGATGAACTCCATCATTCTGGAAGACTTCAGCTACTCAACAAATTAGTGGAGTACCTACAACTCCAACATAAGTTATGTACAGAATTTAGTCGAATTAGAGGACAAAATATTCCTGACCTAGTAGTTACAAATTTAGCAGCAGCATCATGCACAAATTCACTAATAACTCCCTCTCCAATTATGTTAGACAAAATGCTACTATCCTTGTCCCTCAAACTATCTAAACCCACTGAAACCAGTAAGTCACTCCTGAGATAACTGTCCAAAGCCATATAATCCACCCCCCATCATCACTAAAAATCATCAATTGAAGCTGCTGGCACAGACTAAAAAGATGCCCTCCCTGGGACCAGACAACATGCCCAACTGTTTGATAACTAGTATCATTCATTCCATGGTGGAACGTTGGCGATTTAACCTGAGTCTTGCTACAGGCTTAGTCCTGAAAGTATGACACACAGCATTATTGGTGGGGTCTGATACGGAGCAAAAACTGATTTAATCTCATTGGTGGGGTCTATGACATGGAGCAAAAACTGATTTAATCTCATTGGTGGGGTCTATGACACGGATCAAAAACTGATTTAATCTCATTGGTGGGGTCTATGACATGGAGCAAAAACTGATTTAATCGAACAGCTTTTACACCAAAAATGCGATTGATAGAAATCGATTTTGTGAGATCATGGTACAGTGAAAATCTGAAAATTTGCCTTTTCCTCACTGTTGTGCAATCTCGGAGTTGGTATATATATTTAGCAGGACCCCACCACCACCACCACCACCACCACCACCACCACCACAAAACCAATTTCTATCAATGGCATTTTCTGTGTAAAAGCCGCTTGATTAAATCAATTTGTGATCCATGTCATAGACCCCTATTGGTGCTGCTCTATGAAGGTGGTCCTACTACCAACCCCAGAAACTATAGGCCATACAGCCCAAGAAGTCTCATTTGTATGAACATGGAATACATGATGACAGAATACATTAATGCAGATATTCAAAAATCTCATCAGGCTAAATCCACAGCAGTTCAGTTTTGTATTGCCTAATAAACCTGGTAAACTTCTTTGAAAAGGTAACGCAAGCTGTTGACAGTGTTCACAATGTACACACAGCTTACCTTAATTGGGCCAAGGCATTTGCCACCATTACTCATGCTAACATAATTAATAAACAAAATATTTTATAAATAGATCCCTGCATGATAAGGAGAATAGCAATTTAGCTAAAAGACTGAACCCAAATGATGCATGTGGCATGGGCAGAGTCAGAGAACATGAAGATGACCAGTGGTGTCCCTCAAGACTCAGTGCTGGGACCACTTTTATTTGGTATTTACTTCAGTCACCTATATACTAAAACCCAAGATCTATAGCTTACTAAGTTTGTGGATGACTGCAAACTGGGAGCCATTGTCAAATCTACCTCTGATGCAGAAGCCCCCCAGCAGGAAGTTGAACTTGTAAATGTCAGGTGTATTGAAAATGAGCTAAAGTTAAATGCTAAAAATACAACATTGTCACGTTTCACAAACAAACTATCCCCACAGCAAAGAGTATTGACAATACCCCACTTCAAAATGAAAACAAAATTAGAGACCTGAGAACCCAGGTTGATAATTCCCCTTCCTTTAATCACTATGTAGCAATGCTTGTAGGGAAATCCTTCTACTTGGTGCAGCTGATCATTAAGGGAACAACATCCAGGTCGAAAGATGTTATTGTCCCCTTCAATTCAGCACTAATTAGACCATTTGTAGAATGCAATGTCTCCTATGGGATGCACCTCATCGGACATATCTAACACCTGGAAAAACTCCAGTGGTTCTTAAAAAGAAGATCACAGGTTAGAAATCCCTAAGTTAGTAGGAAGGAGGAGAAGCACTGTTACTCTTCTTTGTGTTTTATAGGCTTCTCAGAAGAAACTTATACTTTGCCTTCTGGCCAGTCAGGGACCCACTAGTCCAAGATCTCTTGTACTTCACACAGTACAGTACCTAGGGCAGGGCAAAGGGGGCAACTGCCCTTGGTGCAATGTTTTGGGGGAGTGATTTTTCAGTCCCAATCACTCACAAATATATGCCAGCTTTTACAAAAACATTTTTTTCATTTGCAGTCAAAGTTGAGTGCTGTAGCACTCCCCATAAAAAGAAGAGATTTGTGTTTCTCTTCTGTAGGTAAAACAGAGTGCTGTAGTACCCTGTGTATGTGGTCTAAACTGTCTGTAGCAAACTGTTTGCTACAGTTTAAAAGAAAAACTGTTTTTGTATTTACTGTGTTAGAATATAAAGGAGTGCCATCAGGGGTAGGGTGCAGAAATAGGAACTGATTACCTACTGCATTTTAGGAACTCTATGTATCTGATTGTGTTTTTTTTTCCCTTCCATTGAAGAGCTAGAGCCAGAGGGAGGGAGCATGTATCTCTACCTGTTTAGCATGACAGTCTTCTTTATGATGTTCCTTTGAAGGTGAGGGTGTGAATCTGGCCACCTGGTTGGAGTGCTAGTAGCAAAAGCATTGTTTTTTTTATGTTTTTTTTTTTGAAGGCAGTGGCACATGGATTGGGAACTCTATGCAATTTTTTTTTTTTTTTACTTTTCACTTAAAATACCAGCACAGGGTAATGGATGAGCAAGCTATGACTCTGAGTTCAGAAATCAAACAGTTGTGAATAAGGGATTTAAACCTGCTTCAGCAGGTTAAATAAAATAAGGAGGGGAGAGAGATTAATTACTCAGTGTCTCCCTTAACTCTGGAATAAACTCCTTATTACTATTTTGGTGTGATGATACTTAGACACCCTGGCAAGTAACCAGGCTCCAGAGTTTTGTACCAGTTGCAGGCACTGAAGTTCTGTGCTTGAGATCCCTAGATAAAAGACATTGCAGTAGTCCCACTGGTACGTGACTAGTGCATGCACCTGTATAGTAACTTCAGAGGGTGATATGATGTTTATTGAGAGTGATATTCTAAAGACAGAAAAAAGTGAATATGATCACAGCCAAAATGTAGCCCTTCAAAGTCAGCTTGTCATCAAAAATCACCCTTAGATTCTGCATCCTGGACATAAACTGCAGTTTCTCCTTAGAATGAAACGAAAAATAAACCACTCCAAACGAAGAGTCCTTGGTTAAAAATTGAAAACAATGTAGATAAAACAAAACTTCGGACTCACCACGACCAAACTATAAAACTTGTAGAAATTTATTTAAAACGGTAAGCGCTTTCGCGTATTTTAAATACGCTTCCTCAGACCATAACATCAAGACAAAACTGTGAGCTTGTATAATCAAATCCATCATCATAGAAGCAAATACAACAATTAGTCAATTAACCATTTAACAAATCAAAGAGCATCAGAGTTTCTTCAAACAGCAGTATAATATACAGTAAGTTCAAGCCCATATATATTAAACAGATACACTTCATTTTACTAACATCACCTAAATAAAATACATTTAACTATCTAAGCAATCATTATATAGTGTATATAGTATGAAGTGATAAACAATATTAAACAATTTATGTATACAAATATACATATAAATAAATAAATATTTGATATGTACAAATATATGAATATAAAATATATACATAAACGTATATAAATAAATTAATAAATATAGTTTCAAAATCTAAAACTAGTATAAAAACTTATGTTTGAATATTTAATAATTATAACAAATTTATCAAAAACTAATATCAAGTAAATATATGAACAAGATATCTAGCTGCCTTAAATGTCCTCATCTATTTGAGAAACACTCTATAGTATATGAAATAACTGTATATAAGCATGAAATAAAATAAAACATATCTAAACTACATGTGCAAAACATTAGCTGAAAAAAGTTATGCATAATTACTACAGTATTTATAACCAACTCATCTGCGAGAGTTAAGGTAGGACCTAAGTGAAACATACGTATTTAAACCAGGGGGATAATGTCCCCTCAGCTTAAAAATCCATTGCAATTCCTTCTGTTCTAGATGGTTCATATAGTCACCACCTCTTACATTTGGTTCAACAATCTGTAGCACCCTAAACACAAATGAGTGTTCAGGATAAAGCATAATATGCTTTGCTAAAGCATTTAGTTCATTCTTACTTTTGATGTCATACAAGTGGTTATAAATTCTGTTTTTCAGTTTTCTCTTGGTTAGACCTATGTAAAACACAGAACATAACTCACATGTAGCTAAATAAATCAGACCAGAAGTCTCACACGAGGCCTGAAACCTAGGACTAAAGGAATAAGTCAGCTCAGGATGTACAAACACCTGTTCTTTTGAAATGCATTTGCAATAACTGCAATGATTACATGGAAAAGTACCAAGTCTCTTTCCATAAGGAACTTTGACCGCTTGACCAATTCCTGGAATGTCACACAAAAGCCTTTTTAGGTTTTTGTTATTTCTATAAGTAAAAAGAATAAATAAAATAAAAAATAAATTTCTACAAGTTTTATAGTTTGGTCGTGGTGAGTCCAAAGTTTTGTTTTATCTTTCTCCTTAGAATGAAAGAATTTGGGAGATTAAATTAACAGAGAAGGCTCCTTAAGTGTAGCATGAACTGCTATTGCTGCTATCTTGGAAGGCTTAAATTTAAGCCAATTACTGACATCCATTTTTGGATGCTGTCTAAGACACTTGCAATATGGCTGACCGCTGGCATAGATTCCTGAGGAAACAAGAGGTATAACCGATTGTCATCATCATAATAGAAATACTGTATCAACACACGTAATATACTCAAAAGGCAGCAGGTATATGACGAATGAGAGAGAATGCATAATGGAACTCATATGCTAAATCATAATCAAATGAATATGGAGTTGATGATTTCACTCACAAAACTATTCACTTGGTGTGTCCAGACAGGGAGCAGATGCCCCAGTGTAGAACAGCACCACAGACACCAGAATAACATTCCAAATGGTTAATAATAATAATAATAATAATAATAATAATAATAATAATAAAATGATCCATATCAAATACAAAAGAGAGATCAAACAGGACCAGAAGAGAGTAAAAAACTGATCCCTTCAAATGAGTGAGTTATTAAACACTCTGCCTAGGGTCATCTCAATACTATAATACCATGTATGGTTGTAAATCTGAACTGGAAAGGAAAACTGGTGTTATTATCTGTCTAGTTTGATTCTAAATGAAGGTATAGCAACATCTGCAAAACTTACTAGTGAAAGGAAGGTTGCAGATTGTGAGATATTTATCCAAATTGTTAAAAAACAAACAATTCTTGTTGAGGAAAAAAGTAACGAGAACTTCCTTTAGCTCTGCAGAGAAATTATGCATTCTTTTATTTATTTGTCTTTGTTTCCCAGGAAAGTCCAACTGTGTAATACCCATTTTGGCCTGGGGAGAAAAGTTCCATTTACTTACATTGCATTGTACTAAGCTTCAGTTAAGCACAGAGTAGTTACCTTTAAACATTCTAAGATTTTACAGAGGCGGAAGTTACTAAAGAGAAAGCCAGCATGCGACTTAATGGATTGTACAGGGAGCAATTATGTATAAAAATTGTTTTGTCCTTTTAGTGAGAGCTTGAGAGTGCTCTGTGTAAGGAGGGTAGTTGAAGAGTATCATACTGTGAACACAAAGTCTTAACCTTGTGATGAGCATGTGCCGGACCAGGACTGGTTAAGATGTTGTTTAAGCAATGGTTTAAAACTACTGAGTTTGTCAGAGTGCTTTAGTTGTGTGGGGATACTATTCCAGAGTTTAGCAACATAATGGGAGTAGAATTCTCCATTCTCATGTGAGGTGATGACAATATGGTACAAAATCTGACTAAGAACCTCCGGTCATCCAAAATCAGGGCATGATTGACATGGATCCACTGCAGAGGTGGAGAAACTCATACTGGAAAGTATGGAGATAAAGTCATCAGATCTTATTCAGGAATGGCAAACTCACATCAACCAAAAGTCAGGTTCAACCCCTAAGGACAATTAACAACTTCCAGGTTTATGAAATGCATCACTAGTGACTAGACAAGGGCAAGCTTTATGGCAAAGTACACATTACAAATATGAGTCTTCTGATGAGAAAGTTTTCCATGTGAGAGGCAGTCATTTTGTCACAGAGGATATCATCTGGGACATATACTTACATTTCTTCCAGGACCATTGCTTGGAATTGAAAAAAATTGACAATTGAGAACAAGCTTGCCCTCAGTCAGTCAAGAAGGACACCACATGTTCTTTAAACTTTTTCCTGATCTCCTAAGCTTTCAGAGCTGAAACTCAAGCCATACCTTTCAATAAACTAGGTGGACAGGAGGTACAAAGCTTGTGGTCACATCATTAAATGAGGTAGTGACAGTGTGATTATAAGCTTCTACAGGCCCAACAAGACTAGTGGCACTAAAGTCAATGAGATGATTATTAAGCAATGCAGTGACTGAAATGTTCAAGGGTAATCTAGTCAGTCCTCCTGTGTTAACAAAAGACTGACATTTGGTGGACTGACCTGGGATTAGTCGCTCAAAAAATAAATAATCAAGTGATAAGTATAGGTAAACAGGCTCTACCATCAAGCTGCACACTGACACACCAGCTGAAATTGTATTCCAATCTGGAATTGCAGTCCAGTCGATTGTCACATGTATGGTTTGCAGATGTACCATCCTGAGCAAACCTGAATGCTTTTATGATACAAAACATTTTTTTTTATAAGAACTGCTGACACCTTCTCTGTTCAGATATTAAAATTTCCTAATATAAACTTCAAAGGGAATGCAAACTCAGAGGTGACAAGGAAGCCAATGAACTTCTGCAGAAACATCTTACACCACTAGGTAGATGATAGATGGGGGTCTATGACATTTCATTGAATCTTAAAATAGTGAACACCTCTTCATCAAACACCTTTTTAGCAAAGCTACCTATAGTAGAACCGAGTATTCAGCAAAATTTTTCCCAGGGCAAGGCAGCAGTTGGCCACCATCTAGAATTTGCCATTTTCTGCACTGTAGTGCAATCTTGGAGTTGGTATATTTAGTCAGGGGGGTATGTGGGGCATAGCTCTCCACCTGAGTAGGTGTTAAGTTTTATTATTCTCTTCTCAGTCACTAAGGTGGCCTACCATTGCCTTGCCGTGGTAAAACTTTGGCTGAAAAGTCCATTCCATGATGGATAGCTTCATTAAATAGGTGTTTGATAAAGAGGTGTCTGCTATTTTAAGATTCAGCAAAATATCATAGACCCTGGTAAATGAGATAGCACCCATAAGCTGCACCTGTGTCCTTTAGGTATTCAAATGATTTGGTATGTTCAGCTTTAATCTGATTAAAATCCATAGCTAAACCATAGATAATGTTAACAGAATGCCATCATCAATCTAGGTAACTTTAAATTCACTCCTGGTTTAACACCTTTGTCCCTCTTGGATAGAGGCAGCATGTTTTGATCATGTTAGGGTTATTCATGCCTAATAGATAAGGCTAAAACATCATGGAATATATGGCTAGGCTTCTAATGATCCTCATAGATGAATAGCCTAGTAAGTACTTACGAACCTTTGAACTTATGAATAATCCTGGCTGTTGATTAACTAAGAACGCTTAGCAGCATGGAAAGTGCAAGGACAGGATCAAAGTTAATACCAAGCCTGGTCTCAGTTATGGCAGATTTGTATCATGCAGCAAGGTCAGAGTCTAGTTGGGAACAGATCTGACATCTGATCAAGTACCTGAGAGTGATCTTCAAAAGTGTATGGCATTTTAACTCTATGAAGGAGGAATAATGTGCAGGTAATTTTCTAATAATGTCAGGATGGCGTAGTGGTGCAGCAGTAGTGTTGGCGCCTCATGGCAAGAAGTTCTCTGGTTCGATTCTCAGCTGGAGTATCTTCTGTGTGGAGTCTGCATGTCCTCCCTGCATTTGTGTGAGTTTTTTCTGGTTTCCTCCCACATTACAAAGACATGCATCTGAAGTGTTTCTCAACGTATGTAATGATCATAATGACCTTTGTCTCTGACAAAGACCATAATTAAATAAGCATGAATAACTGGCTTGGACAACTAAGAAGGGAAAGGGATAAAGAGACATTAATTCTATCCTTGGATAGATTAATATGAAGCAAACATTGCCCCAAACAGCATTAAATGAAAGAAAATGCTGTAAAAAAAGAGAAATAAGTCATGTATTTCAGAAGAAAAATACAGTGATTAGCAAACCATTCAAATAAATAAGTAGCTAAGAGAAAACTACGTAGCAAGTAAGACCAAACTGAATAAATAAATAATTAAGCAACTGTAAACCAGAAACAACACAGAGGCCTATGTTAGGACAATACACTCAAACTCTGTAAAAAATGTAATAATTCACTAGAGTATATTAAATACAGATTTCCAAAGAGTAATGTAAATATCAAAATGACATATATCCAGCAAGAAGAAATAAAACCCATTAGAAATAAGTAGTGATGTAAAAAACACAAGTTCCAATAAAAACTAATGTTGTTCTTCTTCTGGCTTTTCCCAGTTATGGGTCACCACAGCAGAACTCTGGTCCACTAATGATTGGCAATAGATTTTTTATGAGTGCCAAGGTGCCAGCTCAATGCCCAACCTTCAGCGAAGGCACACCCATTCTACGCATGTCTTTCAAATGCCACTCAACCGCTGGGAGGACATGAAGACTCCACACGGAAGACACTCCAGCCGAGATTTGAACAGGAGAACCTTTTGCTCTGAGGCAACAATGCTACCACTGCACCACCACGGCTTCTCCAATAAAAACTAATGACCTGTAAAAACAAATGTAATTCCCAAACACAAGTGTGATTGTCCAAGCACCCAGCAGACTTAAAAATTCCAAGTCTTAAAGTCAAAAATAAACAAATAACCTGCTAATGAAATTGCAAAATGCAATTACATACTTGATTGGTCAAAACACAACACAATGAAATTGAAATCCAAAAAAATATAGCAGTCCAAACAAGTGTCCCAGAAGTAATCAAAAGTAATGGAGATGGGTGCAATCCAATTATCTCCTAAAAGCAAGACAAAAAAGGTGCTGCTGATGATGATGAATAATTACACAAAGGTCACTAACATTGGTCTGCCAAAAAGTAGCTCCTAAATCAGGTATTAAAAAGTCCCTTTGCTGCAAGAGAAGCAATTGGCCTCAAAATAGGCAGTAGGACCACTAAATGGACAGACATTAAACAAAACTCAGCTACTCACCTCCTGGAAAAAAGAAAGTTAATGAAGGAAGAATTACTAGGGGCCAATGTCCAGAAATACACAAGCTCCTGAGTAGACAGCCAGCCAGATGGTTCAGCTCCACAAAAGGAAACACAGAATCAAGGTTTCCAACCAGCAAGTGCCAGTTATACTAAGTGTATTTGCTAACCACTTGCTATGAAGATTACAAAGAACAAAAATCTTTAGCAATGACAAAGACATGACTGTTGCTTAAACTACTGATACTAATGTAAGAAGTGCTTTTTTCTTGACTGTATATGTATCTGGGGGTTATATTGTACAAGATAAAGGCTAGATATAAGTAGTATAGTGTGGTGATGTTGGACTGTGTGTGGGGGTGTGGAAATGTACCAATCATATGTGTGTATTAAATTGTGGTGTTTTTCCCCAGTATAATATGGGAGGAGGTATAGACTAACTATACATTGGCTCATGCTACAGACAAGGAGAAATTGTATATTTCTTTTTTCTGTGCAAAAAACAGTAGAAACAGAAAACATGCAAATGATAGTTTTCTAGTACCTGAGAAGAGCTATTTCATGCATTTGTAAAACTATTAGCTGTTTTTTTTTCTCTCCACCAGCAAAACTTTTCAGCTGTAGATGCAGGCAATTAATCAAAAAAATGGCTGAACTATGAACTGTGAGATGTTTATAAAAGAAACTATAATTGCTACTTAGAGCTGAAGTGGCAAGCAGATTAGAGAAAATAGATGAAGTCTGACAGAATGAAGACTATAAGTTTATAAGTAGATGTCTTCCTAGCATCTCTTAACACTTCATTATAAAACATAACAGTGCACAATCTAGTGTATTCATTTAGGGGTTGCTAGTGTACTTTTTCCTCGGCTAGAAATCGGTTAACTTTGGGCATGCAAACTGTTTTTCACATCAAAGAGGGAAATTGAGATGGGATAAGAATCAATGGTATCAGTACAAGAGGGGACATATATTCTGAGTTGTGTTTCTAGCATGATTAAACTTAACTTTACAGTAGGTAAAGCCTGTGGGTCTAGCTGTCTATTTAGGGCAATTACCATATATGAAGGAATAACTTCCCTTTTTTGAAAATGTCGATAGTTTTGTGTGTTTGGCGTGAATAAATAGAGGTCAAGGGGGTAAAATGGGAACTATACATAGATGTTTTGTTTCCCGATTGTTTTTATTGAAGCAAAAAAGTCTGGGAAAATGTAGGTTCAAACATAGATAAAAAGCTACAGCTGCTTATAAGATCAACTGGCCAAATAGTAATGTGTGCCTGTAAGTTGCAAGTTTAAAACATACATTCAAAAAACAGTCCTGTAGAAAATGTGAAAATAATAGCTTCTTATCAGAAAGACTATCCTATCAATTATATTATGATTAGGATGATTATATTATGAAATGTAAATGGCAATGATGATATGGACAAGAAGCAAGCAGTATGTTTTGTGCATTAAAATTATTAAAGAAAGTAAATGGGACGTTGTGAAGAATGGTAGAGATGGGTGAAGGCTGCCAGTCTAGCCAAATAGAATTTGATACATAATTCTGGCATTTGTAAATATAAATGTAAAATACAGGCTTGTTTCTTAAATGAAAGAAAATACTGTAAAATGTTGAACTTCAAGATTATAGCAACATTGCCCTCTGCTGTAAAGAAAGCTAAGTCTAGCATTTCAAATCTTTCTTTTGAAGTTAAAATTATTTCAAATCTATCCTTTGATCTCTAGACCTTGGAGTCAGTCTGTCTGGATTAGCACATTCTTTCTATTGTTTTAACTTAAGGAATAATTACTAGAGTTTACATGTTAAATGTCTTTTATTGTTGTAGCATCCTGAGCAGGTGTTAGCTTGCTAAATAATGTAGCCTGCTGGCCTGGGAACCCCAGGCTAAGTGTCATAAATGATGTAATCTGGGAGGGCCCAACAGAAATGTTTGTTAGTGATTTTAAAAACTATTGCTCAGAGCGAGACTGTAAGCATTTTTGTCTGACTATCCAACTCAGCACTGACTTATGCTCTGTATGAGTAAGTTACTTTAGAAGGTTGTTTTCTTGTAGCAATAGCTAGGAATTAGAAAATAATAGACTAAGTGTTTTTCTGTTGTGTCAGAGATGTACTACTGAATTATTTTAAGTTTCTGTGTGATCTCTGAACTCCTGAATGGCACTGGTGTGTAGTGGTATTGTCTTGTGTTTTTAGTATTTATTATTAAATATGTTTAAACCCTTTTCAACTGTGGCTGGTTTATGTAGAGATAAATTAAGCTCTAGAGTACATAGCATGCTTATAAGTGATCCTGTACTAAGCCCTTCCAATAAGCCTTGATTGCTTAGTTACACTACTATTGGATAATAGTATTGCACAGTAATAATTGGACATCCTTTTAAAGGCCTTTGGGTAGCTGATAATTATTAGCTGGAGGTGGCAGGAATTACTGTCGTATAGTCTGGGTATAGGAG
Source organism: Protopterus annectens (assembly GCF_019279795.1). Classification (NCBI taxonomy): domain Eukaryota; kingdom Metazoa; phylum Chordata; order Ceratodontiformes; family Protopteridae; genus Protopterus; species Protopterus annectens. The sequence continues at coordinate 1,088,296,419 of NC_056747.1, read as the reverse complement.
CACAGCTGAAGAATCTGTGTCAGCCTTTCCCAGTGGTGTCTGTGAAGTTGTATAAATACTTATCTCAAAGTGTGTGTGTGTGTGTGTGTGTGTGTGTGTGTGTGTGTGTGTGTGTGTGTGTGTGTGTGTGTGTGTGTGTGTGTGAGATACTTGGTCAGGGACATGAAGCACTGATTGGACAAAGAGGGTACTGGAGGTTAGCTTACCAGCTAGGCTGAGATCTGGACCCTATAGCTGTGCCAGTGGGGAGTCTTATTGTGGACCTGGAGAGCAAGGGAGCAACCAGCCCCAGACTGACTATGATCTCTGTGTGCTCTTAAGGGAAATTGCACTTTACTGTATGTATTTGTTATCCTTTCCTCATATATGAGATGCCCTCTCTGGTGTTAGTGGTTAGGATTGAGGCTCCTTGATTGCTGGGCCAGGGCAGGGGTGTCACAGACGTTATTGCTCTGGATAAGAAACAGCTAGCTGTTTTGCTTCTATCTTTTGTTGCTGGCTTTTGTTGTGACTAATCAGGACCGTGGAAATTATGCATATATTACATACATTGCATATTCTTATGGCATATTTGTTTACTGTATTTTCCACATTCAAGATTTTTTTAATAGGCTGCAAGTATATCATAAGATCTTAGGATCATGGGAGATTACTAGGCTATCAACCCAGAGATCATTTCAAGCCTAGCCATTTCATCCCAAAATAATACCATAGATATACTAGTCAATACCCAGGATTGTATTTAGTAATGACTGCCCATGTCCAGGAGGGTTGTGGGTGATATCCCCTTTAAGAATTTACAGTGCCCCATCCACTCATCCAAGATCCTTTTGAATAGTGTCATAGAGGTGCTCTGCTTCACATGAATTGGCAGCCTATTCCAAAGATGAAGCAGTTGCTGGGAGACAAATATGTCCCTCTAGCATGTCCTATTCAAGTCCCAGGCAATATTTAGGTCCCTGAAACAGATAGCTCTAGTCCCACTTGATTTGTGGATGTGCAGCAAATTCATTAAGTTTGGGTCAGAGATTGCTCTTTAAGCCAGGCATAAGTCTCCCCTAAAAAGTCTATACAATACTGGGGTATAGTGACAGGGACTTTTGTCGGGCTCTGTAAGGCACCTTCTGGAGCCCCTTGATCTTCTCAGTTAGAAACCTCTGAGATCTCTTCAATTGCTGCAGGTGCTTTGTATGGTACATGCTGAAAGGGGCATTATACTCAATTATGGGCCTGATTACTGACAAGTATAGAGGGGTTATAGCCTCCTTTTCCCTAAAGGAGATACCTTTGCTAATCAAGTGTGCTACATAGAAAGCCTCCCTTGCTACAGTAGACACATGGTAGTCAAAGTTAAGGTCATAGTCTACTTGTGATCCCGGATCTCTTGCCACGTACTAGGTACATAGGGTATTGTTGTTGCTCTGATAGTGTTAAGGACATTGATTTTACTGAAGGGAATGGTGATGCATTGTTTTGCATTCAGTTTGAGACCATGACCAAGACATCAGTCGTTGATCTGCGTAAGACTCTCCTGAAGTATACTGACATCATCTGGGGATTCAATAATTGCACCCAGTTTGCAGTTGTCTGCATACCTGGTCAGCCACAGCCCCTTAGTTTTTGCCCGAACTACTGAAAAGTATATACCAAACAGTAGGGGGCTCAGCACTGACCCTTGTGGCACCCCACTGGTTTTAGATATACTGGTTGATGTGGAGTCACCCACTTTGATAGTGTGTGGCCAGTTTGTCAACCCATCTTACAACAAAGGGGATTACATTTCAATTGCTAAGTTTATCAGTAATACCTGAGTGTGGGATTGTGTCAAAGGCCTTTGCCAAGTTGAGATGTGCTGTGTGCACAGATTTGTTCTCATCAATGGCCCTGGTCACATTTTTGTGGTGTTATTCAAAGTTGTTAAGTTTCTCTGTTTTGTATGCACATTTCCATAGCAAAGGCACAATTCATACAGGCCATTTATGCTAAAGCATGTTGGCCATGAATAACCTTAAGAAACTGAGTTATAATGAGAAGCAAATGAGAAATGATGTAAAATGGCATATATTAATTAATCCTACTCCCACCAGCTGTAATTCATAGTCAAATGTTCATACATTTCCACACCTTCTACAGATTCATTATAAAAGGTGGAATAAAGACTTTTCAATCTACTTTGCAATCTAGGATGATGTCACTTTCTGCTAGCCTTGCTATTTCCCAGTGTGAGTTGCTTGGCTTGGCTGAGCCAAAACTGCCTGTACCCAGCTACAATTAGCAGCCAAGAAGAAGAAAATATAGGCAGACAACAATTCACTATAATTTTGACAATCAGAAGATACTTAACAGATTTAGAGTGGACAGGGATATTGTAAGGGTCTTAGGGAGTAAGTGTGGTCCCCACAGGGCAGAGGGAGGATATGTATTCTTCCTATCCTAGTGAATACAAAGGTGTGTATAGCCCTTACTATACTTGCCACAGGGACCTTTCAGAGCAAACTAGAGACATGTTGGGGCATGTTGGGTATCTCACAGGCTTCTACCTTGAGGATACTTTAGCAGTTCCTGCATATACTCTTGGTATGTGTAGATCAAACATCTATTTTACAGTGTCACCTCAGGACGGAGCCCAGAGCAGTTTCCCTGAGGTACTAAGTGCAATAGATTGCATACATGTTACAATAAGAGTCCCTAGGACCCAATTAGGACCATGTGATGAGCAGTACCACAATAGGAATGGCTACCATACCATTCCATCAGTTGCCAGGTAATGTGTGATGCATTATACTATACATATAGTATACATACTATACTTGCCACAGGGACCTTTCAGAGCAAACTAGGGACATGTTGGGGCATGTTGGGTATCTCACAGGCTTCTACCTTGAGGAAACTTTAGCAGTTCCTGCATATACTCTTGGTATGTGTAGATCAAACATCTATTTTCCATTGTCACCTCAGGACGGAGCCCAGAGCAGTTTCCCTGAGGTACTAAGTGCAATAGATTGCATACATGTTACAATAAGAGCCCCTAGGACCCAATTAGGACCATGTGATGAGCAGTACCACAATAGGAATGGCTACCATACCATTCCATCAGTTGCCAGGTAATGTGTGATGCATGGAGGTACATCATTGATGCTTCTGCCCAGCATCCTGGCAATGCACAATTCACATATCTGGCATACTAGTCCACTCTACTGCCCCTTCCTGCAAGGTAGGAATGCAAGTGGTCATCTTAGGCTCATAGGTTCATAAGACGTTACTAGGCTAATAGCCCTAGAGCCTTTACAAGCCTAGATGTGTAAAAAAATGTACCCTAACTGACCATAGTTAGATGGCCATTTTTAGTAGAGCAATTCTATGATCAGCACCAACTATGTCTGTCCATGATGGACATAGGTGTCACTCCCGGAGTGAATTTATGGTCATCCATCCAGTTGTTGAGTTTGCACTTAAATAGGGTCATTGAAACTCTGCTTCATGTAATGTGGGATCTTATTCCAGGGGGAATGGCAGTCTCTGGGAGATATATCTGTCTCTCTAACATGTTTTATTAATGCCATAGGCTAGGCTGAAATCTCTGGAGTGAGTGATTTCTGTCCCGTTTGATTTTTGGGTATGCATCACTTCCATTAGGGCAGAGTCAGAAACTGCTATGTAGGCCAGGCACAGGTTGCCTGTCAGCAGTCTGTATGATATAGAATACAGTGGCAAGACTTTCAGTTTTTTCATGTATGTCACATTTTGGAGGCCCTGGATTCTCTTGGTCAGAAACCTCTGTGGTATCTCCAGTTGCTGCAGGTGTCTGATGAGATATATACAGAAGGGAGCATTATACTAGTGGTCTGATAAGGGTCCAGCACAGTGAAATTATAACCTCCTTAGTCTTGAATGTGATGCCCTTATTAATGAGTTGCGCAGTTAAGAAGGTTTTCCTTACCACTAAGGACTCATGGTGATCGAAGTTTAGGTTGCTATCAACCTGTTTTCCCAAGTCTCACACCACTGGGTTTGTGCTTAGCGGGGTGCTATCTATATCACAATTAGCAGGATCTACTTCTTTACCAAATGGGATAATAAGGCATTTTTTTTCCATTTAGTTTTAGTCTCCGATTTTGGCATCAAACATTTGTCTGCATCAGCCCCTTCTGTAATATGTTTACATAGTTAGGAGACTCAGTGATTGCATCTGGTTTTTAATCATCCACAAACATGGTAAGCCACAGACCATCTTATTATTCCTAGACCTCAGTGAAATAGATTCCAAACAGTAAAGGGCCTAGCAAAGGTTCTTGTGGTACCCCAGTGGAAACTGGACTACTGGTAGAGGTGGACTCCCTACCTTTGACAGTGTGCATTCTGTCAGTGAGTCAGTTGGCTAGCCATCTAATAGCGTATGAGTTATTCCCAGCTGGGAGAGTTTCTCAATGATCCCTGAGTGGGGATTGTGTCAAAAGCCTTGGCTAAATCAAGATAGGTAGTGTGTACTGCTCTGCCCTCATCCAGGGCTTTGGTGACATTCTCAAAGAAGTCCACCAAGTTTACTAAGCAAGAGCGGTTGGGTCAAGAGGCTGAAGGCTGCCTGTGTCCTTGTTGATAAGGTCCATGATGACTCTTTCCATGGTCTTGGAGATAAAGCTGGATAGGCTTATGAGTCAATAGTTTCCTGGGCTGGTTGATGGACCCCATTTGTGTTAGATGATTACTGTTGCTGTTCTCCACTCTGCCGGAAGAAAGCCAGTCCTCAGGCCATGGTTGAAGAGAATGCCAAATGGTTCTGATACATCTTTTTTTAGATTGTTTAATATGCAACCTGGGATGTGATATGGTCTCATAGAGGCCATGTTTTTGGCCTTGAAATCTACTTGTATGACCTTTTTGTTGGAGACACTTGGTAGAGGACTAGTGGCAGGAATGCTTTGAAGTATGGCTGGTGGGGACAGGGTGGGGGTGAAGTTATTGCCACATTTGTCAGCTAGCAGGTTCAGTGTGAGTGGTACCATCCACTATAAGTTTGGTACACAGCTGGGCATTCCCTTTTAAGTTTCAAAAGTAGCTAAATAATGGTTGTGTTTAGCTAGGGATGCTAATTTAGTCTTATAAGTAGCCTTAGTGACTTTACAAAATGTCTGAATTGCTTGTTCAGGCTGTGGAGGGTATTCATCCTCTATTGAGTAAGTTCCCTCTTATTCTTAGATATCAGTTTCTTTCTTTTGTTATATAACTTATTTATACCTGCAGACCACTAGAGTGGCTTGTTTTTTTCTGGAGGACATGGTTTTAGTTCTGCCGGGTACAGCTGAGTCAATGCATTTGTTTAAATGGCTATATAGGGCATTTGTGTACTTTTCTGCACAAGAGTCATCGTTGCCTGGCCCCCATAAGTGTTGTGTATTTCTGACACAACAGTGGGAAGATGTGAAGATTTAAGTTACTAACTAGTGGGATGTAACTGAGTGTTTGACTTGTGCTATTTCAGTCAATATATGCTAGGGCAAACAGGTGGGTGTTACTGCAACAACTGTGTCAGCTTATCTACTATAGTATTTCAGATATGTCCCTATTTTCATGGCTTTCTACCCCCACTTTGTCAGACTTGGTCCAGATTTGTTGCACTAAGGGGTTCTGAGTCTACCTCTCAACTGGCCAGATTGTTTCAGAATGTCCAGGTTTATTGCTCATATTTCTGGCTTGTTTCACAGATTCATCATTTTAATTTCCCTGGTAAATCATTGTGATGATCTGAGGATTTCTGACAGTAAATGATGCATTTCAGTTTCAGAACTCACATCTTTCAGAACATGCATGCTGAAGCAAACCCTGTGACTCTGGCAACATTCTACATTTAAAAGAGCAATATTTAAGATATGCCCCTAGTTTTGGCCCATTGTCCTCCCATTTTGACAGCCTTTGGCCAGATTTCTTGCACTAAGAGGTTGAGAGGTATGGTTCTGAGGTACGACTCTACTACATATTATGAGCATATATATGTACATACACACATAATATATATATATATATATATATATATATATATATATATATATATATATTTAAAAAGAATATGTATATATATATATATATATATATATATATATATATATAACTGTGTGTGTGTGTGTGTATATATTTTATATGTATTTATCTATTTATATTATGTATATGTTTTTCCATATATATGCATCTCCATACATATATACATGTATATATGTATATATACAAAACTTGACTGATTCTACAGAATCTTTTTCCTACTGTTGAATGACTCTACTACATGATATGTTTGAAAAAGCATCAATAATCCCTACAGCTCAAATGGTGTAGTAGTGCATTGCTCTGACAATGGTGTACAGGTCCCTGTGTCTGAGACTTGGCAGGCTAGTTATTTTGTTGCTAGGCAGAACAGTGGCTGATGGAGGCAGAGTGATTAAAGCAGTTTTAAGCAGCTTTAAGTGAGTTTGCATGGGTTTCTATGACTCTAAGCAATGCCAACACACGGTTAACCATACAGATGCTTACTCTGTGCTGGCTTCACTTAGCATCACGTAAACTCGCTAACTCCCGCTTACTCCCACTTACACCTGTGCTAATTTCTTTAAAAGAAAAGAAAAAGGGGTGATAGGAAAGTGGTGAAAAGGGAGCATGTAGGGGGGAAAACAATATGAAAGAGAGCTAGGGATGTGCAGGATGGGTGTTGGGAATGTCCATAGCTGTCCATTTCTTATACAGCAACAGCTGTGTATTTGTACAGAATTTAGAGGTGAATTTGGACACTCAAACCCCAGAGAGAGGGGTAAGGACAACAGAATTGTTTTGTCAAGCCATTTGGACTGGTTTACATGTGTCCAGTGGACATGTGTGTGAAATGGACAGCTATGTATGGGGCAATATTTTTTTGGCGGGGGCAGATGCCCTTTTCTTTTTTTTAAGGTGAGAGTGGAATGTTGGGGAAGGATTGTAGGTACATCTGGGGAGGTGGGTTGGGTAGTGAGACAGAGAAGACAGACAAGACAGCAGACAGGGGCAGTATATGACACATGAGGGGGGTAAACACATTTGACAGGGAGGGTGGTTGAGAATCAAAAGCCCATGGGCCCCCATATGGTTACAGTGGGACTGAGATCCCCATCCATGGTCAGTCACTACTGCACCTTCATGGCCCCAAAGGTGGCTGTGCTGGGGACTGGACAAGAGAGGTGGCCTGCCCCTCAAGGTGTGCCTGGCGGCCCTCAATCTGGTGCAGCTGCTGTCCAAACTCAGATTGAAGGGTGCTGTGCACCAAACTCTGGACCTGACTGTGTGTGACAACCTCTTATCCATGTCTGCTCCAGGGGGGTGGATGCGCCCTGTCCCCTAAGGTGGTTCCACTCAAAGGTGGTGCAGGACCAGCAGATGAGGGAGATTCCGGTTGGGTTCAAGACATGCTGGGACCCAGTGCCATGGCCAGATGAGGTGGGACAGGCAGATCTGCTGGGATCTGCCTTCCCAAACAAGCTATGGTGTTGAGGTTTTACAAAATATGTTGGTTAGTCATGAACAACACATTTCAAGATTAGTTGCAACAGCATACATGGGTGTTCCAATTAACCCCTTAAAACAGATTTGAAACAGTTGCATACCAAACAGAACACATGCATAAATGGAACAACAGTATGCATCATAACAGCATGCCTGTAACATTGACGGCAACAGGCCACCAACAATGGTATTTGAACAAGATATGTTAACATGCAAGCAATCAAGCATGTTAACAATAATATAACACAAGTCCCAACATTAGGGTTGGAGCACAACATACCTATAGTATATGAGTAATAATTATTTATTTAGATGGGGGGAGACAGAAAATCCATTAACAACTGTTTATGCTTCTATTTTCCACAACAGTACTGCTGAATACTCTATGGGTCTGCCCTCACTTTACATCTACCTATGGCCATAACTTCTGCAGTGCAAACATACCTATTAAACTGTCAGCCTGGAATGGAATGAGGCAAACTGTGACAACTCTGGTACATGACTAGTGGGGGCTCAAACATGTCAGGGTTACATATCTGGCACAGGAAGGGTACCCTGAAGTGCTGTTATGTGAGTGTGCTACTGGGATACTTAACTGGTTTCCTATCTGTGTCCAGGATTATTTGCAGTAGTGGCCACTAGCCATGACAGCATGACACTTGAGAGACATGTATCGGACACATATCTCTCAACCTCTTAGAACATGACATCTGGACAAAGCCATACATAAGAGTGGGACAAAGGCCCTTAAATATAGACAATTTTTAGATATTGCTCTTACAAACTTAGAAAGTTGATAAAATAAGTTTTGCATTTGCATGGCTTTTCTGATGGATATGACATCTGACACTTGTATGTCTATCATTATTTTCTAGCTTCAGTCTATAATGGTTTGCCACTGGTTTGCCATGACACCACTAAAATGGACCAAATATCTCAGACAAATATCTGGACAGTCAGTGAATATCTGTACAGTTGGGAGGTATGATTTGGGAAGAGTGCATATTGTATGTACCTACCCTGCTGTCATTTGCAGGCATGTGGTGGGACAATTGAACAGTTGTACACAGTTTATTAGTTTACCCTTCATACAGCTACTGGCAACATTTACTTACCTGAACAACCTATGGGGAAAATATCTGTTAACACTACCTGACTATTTTTACATTTGTTCCTGATTCCTTGTGTGTAGATATGTACACATCTTAGTACCACCCCCTGGATTTGAATCCTGTTTGGGTGTGCAAAATTAACAACTAAGTTATTTTGCATCACACTGAGCTACTAGGGAGCTGCTGTTTCTTGCTTCAGTGGTTTCTGCCTAATAGTCTCTTGGTTAGACAGTCTGAACTTTGTAATTCTGTGATGCATGTATGACAGTTAGTTTATTGTACTGTGCATTACTCCTTTGAATTACTACAACCTGGAAAGCAAAGGCTAACCCAAGGCAATGCTACATGGTACACACATTAATACTTTCCATATTACTATTCAGGGGTCAGAGCTTAGTGCAGTATATTTCACATTTAATTTATATCTCGTTTTATAGCTATACCATCTACGGTTTCTCCTAACAGCTTGTTCACAGATGCTCCTCAGTTAATGGATGCTGTCATAGCCATATTTACAGTGAAGAACCTGTAAACATTCTATATATGTCTACACAAACAAACCAGAATAAACACAACAGTTTTTTAAAGGCCTTTATTTTACTTCAATATTCGTCAGTCATACTTTTTTATTTATTTAGTTCACACAGTGACAGTATACCGACTAACAGTAAGTAATGTACTCTTTCTTAGCTATTTTAGCAAAATACTGCAAAATAGATCTGTACTCACCAGCCTGTTGGCACAGTGTCAGCAGTCTGTCACCATGGGCTTCCACATTCACAACCCGCTCTGCTGCAGCTGTAGGGGAGAAAAATACACATTATGCATATCTGTCTATCACATTCTCAGGCTAGTATTTGCTGCAAACTACTTTATAGTGATACTTACACACTACTGGAGCATTCTGGGTCCATCCATCTTGGATCCACTGGTCCAAGAGCGCATCTTTCCTACCCTTTAGGTCAGCATAGTGGTGCCGTATCTGCTCACCAGTCCAGGGGATGCTAGTAGCAGGTGAGGTCATGTGCGAGATGGTCCCAGGCTTCTGCTTTGTATTGGGAGCCCTGGTACTGGCCCTGCATCAGTCACTCCTCATAGTTTTTAACTAGGAGTTCAACCATGACCCTGGACTCCGAATGCTCCAGTGTTGCACCCAAAAGTGCACTCCCTCTCCTATGCCAACCATTGTACCTGCACAGATGGACTAACAGATTATGACTGTATTCCCACCTGAACCATTGAAATAGTGTGATATTCCTGCCCTTTGCTGTCATTGGACCATTTTGAAATGGTTAAGCTGTGCTAAGCAGTGCTCAAATCCGTTAAGCTGGTTTTATCACTGCTTAAATGTGAAGTTGTTGAGCAGTGTTTAACAGTGTGTAAATCCACTTAGCTGAGCTACCTGCTGCTTAACATTCACATCTTAGCAATGGTTACACTTGCTAAGAATATCTGGGTATTGCTAACCATTGCTCACTTTTAATTTTTTAAATATATCAGAGGACTGACTTCATTTATTAAGTGTATATGATGTACTTTACATGACATGCCTGTATGTGCTTTCCTTACATTGTCAAGGGGTGTGACTATACTGCATGGGGCACTTGTGTATACATGGGTGGTTTCACATGTTATATGCACTCACACTTACATTGTACACTCGCTACACTACCCTGGTTGACAAAAAACAGTTGTTACATAATTTAAGTTTAAAACACAACTTTCACATATAACAATAACTCACCTGTCTTGGTACTCAAGCCATAAATACCTGCATGGACAACCAGGACTCTAACCACTACACTATCTCAGCTTGAAAATTTCACCTGTATATTTGTATTTATCTTCTATGGGATGTTTAAGCTATGGTAAACGTAGGGCCGTAACATGCACACCCACGTAGCTACGCTTAAACATTCCTTAGCCTAGAAAAAAAAGAAATTATAATATCATTATTATATTATTATGTTATATAGTGAGTATTGTGGTGTTCTGACAAGTCATTGAGGACTGCAATCGGGAAATAATGGCATACATTTAGCTTTCAAGCTTCTATCCTTCAGAAATTCCTGCTAATACATATCCTGTTTTCCATCAACTTTCTAAGTCTGTGAGGGCAATTTGTCACAAGTGTCCCTATTTTTATTGCTTTTCCCTCCATTATTTGTGCCTTTGTCCACATGGACTGCTGTCAGGGAATATTGGTATACACTTGCTTTCAGACTTCTATCCTTCGGTAATTCATGCTAATGCATGACCTGTTTTCTATCAACTTTCTAAGTTTGTGAGGGCAATATGTATGATGTGTCCCTTTTCAGGGATTTATCCCCTATTATTTGTGCATTTATTTATGCTGTAGCAGGTTGTGGAGGTGTCATACGGCACTTTTACAATGCAAGGGATGTGTCCCAGAGCCTGTCACAAACCCTCTGCATTGCTTTTCTGCTGCTGTATGTATTTCAATGTTCACAGATGCTGAAAGGATCATTTATTTCATTTCGAGTGCCCGCGGACACTAAAATACTGGCATCATATTAGAGTAATTCTCCAATATTATGCTATATCCTATTAGAAAGTGCCATATGGCACTTTCTGAGTGCAGGGGGTGTGTTCAATGTCCATGCACTATTTGAACACACCCCCTGCACTCACTCACGGATCGTGTCTGTGTAGGTTACACAGCAGCATGCCTTCATGAATATACAAGGTGCACTGCTGGGTTATACGGACACAAAGCACTCCATGCAAGAATAGCACTATTCCTGCACAGAGGTTATTGAATCCCAGGGCTTATCTTTTAAATAAAGGCATTTAGTTATTTATTTATTTATTTATTTATTAATGTATTTATTTATTTCAGTTTGGTTACCTGGGAAGTCCACTGGGCCCAAGAGAGCCCGTTTTCAGTGGAGGCCCGGGGAGAAAAGCTCCAATATAACATAAACAGCAAAGATACACAAATAAGTAAGTTACATAATAAAGTGCAGTTTACAAGTAGGTACATTCTCTATCAGGCTTGGTTGATAAAGATAATTTTGATGTATCTAGATGGTTGTACTGTAGAGATTCATTTGAGAATTTTTCTTCATTACAATTGAAGTGTAGAAACATTATACATAACAATCAATTAGAGTAAGGTAATACTTTACATGTATTCATTTGACATAAGAAGCTATTTACAGTATTTGCAAAGTAGATATGGTGTTTTGCGAAGCAATTGCAGAGATAGTTGTTGGGGTGTTAGAGAGATTAGGAACCTAGGAGCAACATTTCCTTAGGCCATTTCTTAGAAAGAGTTAGACAGGGTGAAAGCAGGTGCATTTCCATTTGGAGTACAAGTAAGTGAAAAGCTGGGTTTTAAGGTTTCCTGAGTTAGTTATTGTCCTGAGAGTGGATGGGAGAGAATTCCATTTCTTGCCTGGCAAGAAAGAAAGGAGAAGTTGGCCAGCAGGTCATTTTGATTTGTGGATAGTAATTAGATTTTGATGTTCAGATCTGAGTGGTCTATTGGGGGTGTAGGGGGAAGGATGTTAGTTAGAGCTGGCCATTTATATGGGTGAAATACAAGTCTGTGTGCTGTGGTAAGTTGGAGGTAGTCTAGGTAATTAGGGAGTTGTAGCCAGTTTAATGAATTAAGGGTATGGCAGTGATGGGTGGAATTTTTGGATCTGGAGGCAAATTTGGAGATTTTGTTATAGCAGTTTTCCAATTTAGAGGTGTTGGTAGTGGTCAGGTTAGTTAGAACAGGAGCTCCATATAACAGGGAAAGGAGGAGGTAAGTAGTAGCTAAAGTAAGTCTAGTAGAGTTTGCGAGAAAGAGATTGTTCCTATAAAGCATACCTAGCTTTTGGTGGGTTTTCTTTATATTTCGTTGGATATGGATATTGAAGTTGAGGTGTTCATCAACAGTAATGCCAAGAAGTTTTGCAAAGGGAACCGCTTCAATGGGAGAGTTGGTATGACTAAGGACTTTGAATGAATTTTTGTTATAAGAGTACGTCTTGGAGGGAGAGAATAGTAGAATTTTAGATTTATTTGCATTTAGAGACAGGTGGTTTTGTTGCATCCAGTTTTCAGTAGTAGAAAAAGCAGTTTGGGTTTTAGTCAGTAGTTCAGGGAGGTTTGAGGCAGAGCAGACTAATGTGGAATCATCTGCATATTAAATAATTTTGGCATCAGGAATAGCAGAGTGAAGGTTATTGATAAAGATGTTAAAAAGCATAGGTCCAAGGATGGACCCTTGAGGGACGCCAGTTGGGGTAGGAAAAAAGGAGGAGGTGGTGCTCTTCCATTTGACTGCCTGAGATCTGACAGGTAGCTAGAGAACCTGGATACAGTGTTTGGTGCAAGGATTAGGTTTGAGAGATGATATATAAGGTGTTTATGGGAGAAAGTGTTGAAAGCTTTAGAAAGGTTGAGAAGAACCATAAAAACTAAATGTCCTGAATCTCGGGCTTGGTTAATAGTTTCTAAGAAGGAGAGTAGTGTGGTTATGGTTCTGTGGCCTGGGGGGACGCCATGCTGGGTAGATGTAAGGAGTTGGTTTTGGGTTAGGAAAGGCATAGGTTGGAGATGGATAATTTTTCTAAGATTTTTGGAGATTGGAGAGAGTAGAGCAATGGGCCGGAAGTTTAAGATGTCAATATTTTTGTCACCTTTGTGGAGTGGAAGAATATAGGCTGAATGCCATAGTTTGGGTACATATGATTCCTTTATAGATCTGTTGATTAGGATACTGATTGGGAGTGAGATACTGTCGGCTGCACATTTTAGGAAGGAGGAGGGAATATTATCAGGAGCACTGGAGCAAGGTTTAAGTTTGGATAGGAGTCTTTTTATGAGATTGGTAGAGACAGGTTTAAGCTCAAACATAGGCTGGTTAGGTGATGAGTAATGGTGGTCAGGTGGATTATTGTTAGGGAAGGTCTTGGTCAGGTTAGAGATAGTTTCAATAAAAAATGAATTAAATGTGGAGCCTAATTCAAGGTCAGATATACTTGGGTCAGGATAGGGATTGTTCTTGGAGCCGGGGTTGAGAAGAGAGTTTATGGATTTCCAGAATTGTTTGGGATTATTGTTATTATTGGACTGGAGCTTAATGTAGTAGCATTTTTTGTCCTTAGTGATACCTTGTTTTGTGGGGTTATGGAGTTGTTTGTATTCAATCAGAGTTTTGGGCAGTTTGTTGTTATGGTAAAGCTTCCAGGATTTGTCCCTTTGAAGCATAATTTGTTTGGTTTCTTTGGAGAGCCATGGAGCAGGATTTGTTTGTATCCTTCTGTTCCTTAGTGGGGCTAGGGAGTTTAGAGTGTTGAAGAAGATAGAGTTGAAGTGGTCTATAGCTTTATCAAGAGGAAGGGTGTTTAGGATTTGCCATTTTGTTTGTTTGAGGATATGTGAGAAAGCTGAGCAGTTGAATTTGCTAATGTTGCAGGTGAGGATGTATTGATGCTAATGAGGGGTAGAGCTAGTTGAATGATGTATGAAGGCAGGGAGGTGGTCACTAATGGTGTCGGGAATGGTGCTAGAATAAGTTATTTTATTTGGATGGGTGACTAGGATCCAGTCTATAATGTATCCTGGTGGATTTGTTTTGTTGGGTTGGGTGGAGGACAGGATTACTTGAGTGAAATTATAGAGGTTAATGGATAAGGAGGGAGAGGGACTATTGAACTTGTTCCAGTCAAGATTTACGTCCCCTAGAATGTAAGTTTCATAATTAATTTCAGATGAGGCCCACAAGAGGATATCTTTGAAGATAGAGATGTTATTACCAGGAGATATATAAAGGGCTATAATGCAGATATTCTTGTGCTAGTTCAGTTTTAGCAGACCAATTGTTAGTTCGGTATTGGTGAATTGAGGGATTGGAATTTGGAAGGGAATTAATGTAAGAAGATTAGAGTAGATTAGGGCAGTGCTGCCATCTTTTTTTAGTTAGTTGGTCAGTTCTGAGGGATTGAAATCCTTTAGGCAGGATTTCCGAGTCAGAGATATGGGGTTTGAGCCAGGTTTCTGAGATGGCTAAGATGTCAGGTTGATTTTGACTTAGCCATGCTTGAAATTGGTGAGTTTTATTGTTGAGACTTTGGATGTTGAGAGTAAAGAATTTTAGGGTATTGTGGGGAAGGAGGGGGAAAAAGAAGAAGAGGGGAGGGAGTTATTAGTAAGGGGGCTAGGGCCAGGGTTGGGATGGATATCCCCAGCTAATAGTAGGTTGTTGAAGGAATGAACTTTTAGCCATTTGGGTTTATTTTGCATGAGTTTGAGTAGAAGTAACCTTAGTTTAGGGGTAAGCATTTTGGCTGTAGATGTGATAATTTTAGGGTGGAATAGGTGGAGTGGGTGAGGCTGAATAAGAGAAGAGGAGTTGTGGTAGAAATGAGAGAATGAATTGGGGGGGCAGAGTTGTGAGTGTGTCAGTTTGAGATGAAGGTAGGATAGGTGGTACACTGAAGAAGTATGAGCTGGCATAATATAGGGGAATTAGGAATACAATGAGGAAGCAGGGGGCCTGGAGTGTGTGGAGAATTAAGAGAAGCATAGTGGGACAAAGGTAGTTTAATGGGAATAATTTGGGGGAAGAAGTAGCTGAGAAATCAGAGGGGTAGAGTCAAAGCAAAAGCTTAACTGAGATAAAAATGAAATGAAATGAGATGAGACAGGGGAGGGTGGTTTAAATGGGGGAAGAGAGAGTGAGAATGTGTTTATATAGGAGGAAGAGAGGAGGAGTTTATAAAGAGGAAAAAGCTTTTATTGGATAATTAGGTAGGGAGTGTAGGGGCGGGCACTAAATTATGAAGGGATTCTATTGGGTGGTAGGGATGAGTGGGTGGAGAAAGGGTAGAATAAATGTAGAGGTGTTGGGGCGGGTGGGAATTGGTGGCAGGTAGGGGAGCGGAGTGAGCCCGGTGGGCAAACGGAGCAGGTAGAGCCAAGGAGGGGGTGGAAATTGGGGGCAGGATAGGGGGAGCAGAGTGAGCCTGGAGGGTGAATGGAGTGCGTAGAGCCAAGGAGAAGGAGGATGAAGTGTATCAGTGAAGGAGAAAAGAGATCTGAGGTAAGGAGACTACAGTAAAGGCACTCAGTATTAAAGTTGAAGGAAGCAGAAGTGTCACAGGAGCTAGAGGATATACAGGGTAGAGATAATGTAAAAGAGTGATAGGCTAAATCTAGGGCTAAGAACAGGGCAGTGTTAGGGTAAGGTAGCGTAGGCATACATAGAGGTGAAGAAAGAAGCGAGAATGTTTTCACCTAGTCGCCAGACTGGGTAATTACAAAAGTAGATCTTGGACACAGGGGAAATGGGGAAGAAGCCGGGAAGGTAGAGAGGGAGGATTAAAAACCAGGGTAGGCTGCTAACATTTGCTCACCGGGTTGCTATACAAGAGTGCACTGTTAATTTACTGTTTAGTTTACAATAGGGTACATACATTTGATATTAACTCTTGGGGAGGCAAGGATGTAATAGAAGCACAGCAGGAGTCCTTTTACAATGTCCGTTCAAGGGCGGGAAGCCAGGGATTTCAAGCAGAGGACTGGGAGGCACCTGGGTGGTAGTGATTCAGCAGGGATACACTGTAAGGAAAAGGAATAAATGATCAATTGTACACCTAGAATACAAAACTACAGCAGCAAAAGAAAGGAACGGAGAGAAAAAAGGAATAATTAGATCAGTAGTAGTGAGTTATTTCAAGAGAAGAAGGGTAGAAAGGAGAGAGCTGGAGGGACAATATTAATACAATCAATTTACCATGGAAATGCAGCACAGTTCTAAAACAATTAGTCATAGGTAATGCAACACAATTTCAAACTACAGCACATTAGGAACAAACAGTAGAAAACATCTAGGTGAACTATTGTTTAGAGCAGCATAGACTTGTAATAAAACTAAAGATGCAGGACAAAAATCATTTATGGAATTAGGAAGAGCAGCATAGACTTATTACAGCTCAAAGATGCAGGCTCTAGTAAGTAATTTAGCAGTTACCAACTTGTCTAAAGGAATTCCAGAGACAGAGCAGCACATGGCCCATCTCGATACCGGAAGATTGCCAAATTCCAGTAATAACGGCCACACAGGTAGAAAACGCACTCTCTAAAGCCAAGAATACAGCATCCATGGGACCAGATGACATCCCGGGCTGTGTACTACATGAACTACAATATGAACTGGCACCTCACCTAAGTGTCATGTTTAATCATAGCCTCACCTCAGGTTTCGTGCCCACTGAGTGGCGCAGAGCTACAGTTATCCCAATCCACAAGGGGGGATCCACCTTGGATCCTGGAAACTACCATCCCATCAGTCTGACAAGCCTTATCTGCAAGGCCATGGAGCGTATTATCATGGAACTTATAAACAAAGACATTGGCAACCTTCAAACACTGGACCCCACCCAGTTTGGGTTTGTGAAGGGCCGATCTTGTCTCCTGAACCTGATTGACTTCTTTGAATCAGTCTCCAGAGCCATGGACAAGGGTAAGGTGGTCCACACAGCCTATCTAGACCTTGCCAAGGCCTTTGACACCATCCCCCACTCTGGAATCATAGATAAACTTACTAAGTTGGGCATTAATACCTATGTCACCCAATGGGTTGCTAAATGGCTTACTGATAGAACCCACACTGTAAAAGTAACCAACTTCAAATCCACCTCCAGACAAGTGACAAGTGGAGTACCTCAGGGTTCAGTCCTGGGGCCGCTCTTGTTTGGCATCTACTTCTCTGAAGTACAGGTCAACACTAAGGGACTCTGGCTAACAAAGTTTGCAGATGACTGCAAACTGGGAGCCATTATTGAATCCCCAAATGATGTGGATACTCTACAAAAGGGCCTTACAGAAACAGATGCTTGGTGTCAGAGCCATGGGCTCAAGCTCAATGCCAAGAAATGTATTGTTATCCCCTTTGGGAAAAAAACATGTATCCATGAATTACCATATAGGAGGCAGTACACTAAACACAGAAAGTGTGATAAGAGACTTAGGGACACAGGTGGACAGTGGTCTCACCTTCGATAACCACATTGACACAACAGCCAGGAAATCCTTCTATGTGGCACACCTCATCACGAAGTGCTTTTCATCCAGAAAAAAGGAGGTCATTGTCCCACTGTACTCATGCCTCATTAGACCCATTATAGAATACAACGCCCCATTTGGTATGTACCTCTCAAGACATCTGCAACAACTGGAAAGGCCTAAGAAATATCTCACTAAAAGAATCACAGGCCTAAAGCAGATGCCCTATGCTGACTGCCTTAAAAAACTCCAGCTATACTCTGTCGCATATCGTCTACTCAGAGGCAATCTCTGCTTAACATACAAGGCCATGTCAAACCCAAAGCTGTTGGACATGCTACACTTAAAGAAATCCCAATCCCTCAGAGCTACATGCTCCAGGGATCTAAACCTTGTCATCACAATAAACAAAACATGCTGGAGGGATAGGTTCCTGACCCAGAGACTCCCCAGACTCTGGAATAGATTGCCCATACATGTCAAGCAGAGTGCCTCTTTGGACCTCTTCAAGAGGAACCTTGACGATTGGATGGGAGAAAGGAAATTCACCCCAGGGATCACGTCAGTCGCCCTGCTAGACAGGGGTCCAGGAAAGTAAATAATGTGGGAAGAAATAGCCAGGGAATTGTTATGGCTAGGCTTGTATAGGCCCTAGGGCTGATAGCCTAGTACCAACCTATGAAACCTATGAACCTATGAACATACCTCTGCTAAGGTAGATAAGCATAGCTCTGGTACAATAAACAGCATTTACGAGATAGGTAACAGCAATACAGACAGGATGCTGCTTACAAATAGGCCGTGTAATCAGACATTGTAAGCTTAAGCAGTCACATTCACTAGCAAAAACGTAAAGTTGTTAACTGGAACAGGCTATCAGACTACCTATGCTTTGTGAGGTTGTAAAGCCACTAAAAATGAGGAACAGTAATCCAATGGTATCAATAATCTAGTATAGACAATTATGTAGAGCAGGCAGCTGTAAGTCGCAGCAAAACATGCGGACAGCAAAAATGGCCAGAAAACCGCTTAATAGTTCCTCTGTATAAGCCTATGGCATCAATAGCCTAGTAAAAACATTTAATAGCGTAGTCGGGTATAATTTGCAGTAAAAACAAAATTGTGGACATCATAAACGGCCAGAAAAGTGCTCAGTTTTACCTGCAGTTCAACAACAATGTCTAGGCATAAAATATTTACACACGATAGACACTTTTGTAATGCTGGTTAGGATAACTCGTTTGTAACAGTTGCGGACATCATAAGCAGCCACTAAACCATTCAGTATCGTCTGCAGCTTAGGAACTAAGTCAAGGCACAGAGGTTTTATGCAAAAGGACGTGTCTGTGTGAAGGTAACATACAGTGGAATCAATGTATGTATTGCCACAGCTAAGGTCAACTAGCTACTTCAGGAATATTTAAGAGTGTTGGTTATGAGCGGCAATTACGTTGAGATAGCTGCTCTGAAAGTCCTGTATGCAGGAGCTACTTCTAGGCTTGATATCATAGGGTACAGTAGCAGCTTAAGCCAATATGATAATTCAGGGATCAGGATTACTCACTCATGCCTGTGTGGCATTAATGGGGGAGCACTTAGAGAGAATAGATTCTGGTTGAAGGCAGCAGTTAAAGCCATGTCCAGCGCACAACGCAGGTGCTGTTAATGCATGTAAATGCATTAATAAAAATAAATGTGAAGCAATAAATGCTGTCTTCTGTCTTTAACTGATTTGGTTACTATATAAAACTGCAAGAGCATTTATACACAAAGATAATAGAAAGACTAAAGTGCTTGCAGTATATTGTTGCAGCCAAATCCATATCAGGCAGAAGTTTCAACTGTGTCACTATGTTTTATGTTAAACCAGCATATCTTGTTAGTGTGAGTAGACTGCAAACTGAAAAAGCACCACTTGATAGCAATATACTGATTGTCCCCATGCATCCAAGCATAAGCATTTCCCAGACATGTTCTTTTAGTTGAATAAAGATTTAATACCAATAACATTCACTGCTAATAAAGACTGGAATGATGTCGAACATTATGAGTGAATTCACTGCATGCTTTTCTTCTTTGTCCCTCTCCCCCTTTATCAGTTTTTCTTATTTTAATTAAACATTCCTTTGTCCTTCTTTATTTTCTTTCTCTCCATTTCTGCTCATTTTTCAACAGGTCCAGAATCCCTAAGAGCCCAGACTTTGGATGTTGTGGAATGTTACCCAAGTAAGTCATACAGTACTGAGTCCATTATCCAAACTAATTGGAACCTAGGGTAGTTCAGATAATCAAACGTGTTCGGATAATCAAACATACATTGAGCAGGATAAAAAAACTTCTTAAATCTTGTTTTTTCTGCACACAGGGAATACACATTTCAACCACTGAGCGATTCTAGTGGACAATAAAAATATTTTTCACACACTAGGGGGTACAAGCTCGAAAAGCACACACAAGCGAATATGTATAACGTTTACATATTCAGACTTTATGATTTTTCCTACCATAAAACCTTGGAAGGCTACATTTGGATAATTGATATTTGATATTTCGGATAATCAGCATTTGGCTAACTGACTCTCTACTGTAGTATAAATGGATTAAAGGAACTCATTTTTTAAAAAGGTTTTATTCTTAAAATTTATTATGCAAAATAATAATAATGATAATAAACTGTAAAGTAAACATCAGCATTTACTATGGCCAGATTTTTCTTGAAAAGGGTATTCCAATACTTGAATGTTTGAAACAGTAATGATAGTTTGATAAGCGGTTTTGATAATATTAGCAGCAATGGTACTACTCGAATTTATTAAATCGTACATCTTTGTAACTGATTATCATACTGCTCATATACAGACTGAAAACATCACTAGAAAGAAATAAGGTGTGCTTTGAGCCACATTAATGTATAGTTAGATTGAGCTCCAAGTTTTATGTATAACTGGTCAAGAAATAGTAAAGAAATGCCGAGCATCTATAAGCTGGCAGAATAAGCACTGTGGCACCTTTAAATGTGGAGAGAGTAGAATGTGGGCACAGAGAGAATAAGTCTTCTCAAACAGACAGCGACCAGATTAATAACAGTTATTAGGATAAATAAAAATCAAAAGGGATTGCAAATGTCTTAGACTGGCAACTTGTAAAGGCTCTTTTGGCCCCTCTTCAAAATGAACCTTGACAATTGGATGGGAGATAGGAAATTCACCCTGGGGATCACGTCAGTCGCCCTGCTAGACAGGGGTCCAGGGAAGTAAATATTGTGGGAAGAAATAGCCAGGGAATTGTTATGGCTACGCTTGTATAGGCCCTAGGGCCAATAGCCTAGTACCAACTTATGAACATATGAACCCTTGTTTGGTGGAATTATGTAATACTTCTAAGTATTAAAAACAAAAATATATTAAATACTTTGAATAGGCATACTAATAATGCTGAGTATTAATTAAACACAACTTAAGATTTTACTAAGTTTCAGTAAAAATATACATAGTGACAATTATTCAAATCCTAGTAAATAAACAAAGCAAATAAAGAAATAGATAAATAAAAAAGAAACAGAAAGTTATTCTAGGTCCCATTATAAGATATCACTTTAATGAGATCTGTTCAGAAAAAAAACATGTGCCTTCTGTATGACTCATTAAACTCGAAATAGCCAGAAATTCTTTCATTTAAACATTTTAAAAAGATTATTTAGTCTAATATGCTGCAAAATTCTATAAATGACTTGCCTGAGGCTGGGCAATGTTAACATCTGAAATACAGAGCAGTTGTACTACAGCAGTAGCAGTAAGTAAGAGAAACATGATGGTTCCTTGGTGTAGTAGGATGGAGCCCTGACTTTTCCCACTTGACATGGGTTCATTTACCAGCATCGACACCAGAACTGCTAGCTGTGGAGAGAGGCAGGAATAAAGATATGTTGACTGCTCTCCTCTCCCTGGGAGGAGGTTTGTGGCCATGTCTTTGGGTATGACTCAAGTTAATGTTTGAAGCACAAGACATAACAGGAATTGTATGCTCCAAAGGGACCAAGGCTACCTTGACACCTCTATTACCTGCTACTGTGGGTAATAACCTCATACCGCACCCATTGCATGCCCACACTTACAGCACTTACATGATGTACAAGAGACAGACTTAAGGAACACAGCACAACTTTTCCAGATAGCTGTGTGTCAGGTTTCACTGAGAATGGCCTTTGCCTGGTGATGAATTTATGTAGTAGGGTCACACAGTAATTAGCCAGATGACCCACAGGTGCTGTGGGGCAAAGAAAAAAGTACTTTTGTGTATAAATTGTACATATGATAAAGGGGACAAATGGGTCACAGTTTACAGTAATTCCACTGGAGACAGGTTCTCATGAAAGATGGTGCATGTACGGTGGTCTGGAGAATTCCTTATTTGGTCAATTTGGTCAGTGAATGCAACCATCTCTCATCTGTAGTTAGCTGGATCATAGTTTCTTTGTAGCTGGATGTCCACTGATGTTAACAGGCTTTTAGCTATGAAATTGTGTCCAGTAACACTAACAGCTAAGCAAAAATATAGCTAAATAACTGTGAAAATATACTTATTCCAAAATATGTTCTATCACCAAATCTATGACATCAATTTATAAATGTTAAAGATGAACACATAGTAAGCCAAGGTAAGTAACACTGCAACTGTAATCAAGTGATACCTTTAAGAGCTAATAAATATCTAAATACATAATCTTAATTGTTGATGGCCATACAGAGTATAAAGGTGAACTGCTTGTAAGCCATTTCTGTGAGATGTTTTTTTAATACAACACATCAGATGCAAAAATGGTGGTTGTCCTCTGAGTTTCCAGTATACATTACAGAAAACAAATGTTATAAATATTGCTTTATCCATTGTCTGTTTGGCTGCTTGATGTGTGTGTGTGTGTGTGTGTGTGTGTGTGTGTGTGTGTGTGTGTGTGTGTGTGTGTGTGTGTGTGTGTGTGTGTGTGTGTTACAGGAATGGGATTATTTTTGTTCCTATAGTTCAATTTATTCTATAGACAACTAGCAACATTTGTGGAACCTTAACTTTTTCTCTCATATAATAAACCTTTTCAAAAAGGGAATCTGTAGCACCTTTGACAAATTTAGAGCTGCACTAACAATAATATGTTAAAAACAAGTACTAAAGTATACTGAATGAGAATCTTAATTCAAGCAGTGAGGAGAGGCATATCAAGTTATTATACCACACTAAACAGCTATGTAAGAATTTATTCAGTGCAAGAACAGTTCCTGCAGTCCTCATTATTATAATTAGCAGATGTTTTCAATTATTTTTCTAAAGTTCATGTGCACAGATACCGCGTTAACCTTTACTGGATATTTCTACTGAGTTAATGTCCACTAAAAGGCCTTGTAGATGTGGTGCCATGAATAAGTAATTTGTGTAATAATTAATGCGCTTTAAAAGAAAAAAAGGAAGTTTTAAATATAGACAGGCAATATGTCTGAAAACTCCTTTCAAGGTTTTTATGCAACATCAAGAATTCTTTAAGCAATAAAGAAAACAAAACCTGAAATGGAAAACTGCAGACAGAATCTTCTATTGGCCTCTTGCCTACAGAATAAGAGATGTATCATTTAGTGAAGCAGGAAATAAATGCAAACAAGAAAAGGCTGCACTCCGAGAATGATGAAAGTAGAAAGCCGAGAACAGAGCAGATAGGATATGGTGTGGCTCGAATCCCAGATTCATATTAGTTTTTGTTTATTAATAGAACTGCAAAATGGGGCATGATTATTCATTCTGGGAACAGTCACAAATTAAAGTTGTTTTAAACCATCAGTACACTCAAGGACATTATGTGCCTCTGAATTTGAGTGCAGAAAAGACTGCAGTATCACAAGGACATATTAATTAACTATTCAGTCGCTCCTGTGTTTTTGCACATAGGAGTTCACCACTCTTGGTCTTCTCACTGGTATCCCTTGATTCCTAATACTGGTCACTTGCCATAGCACCCTAGTCCATTACTGCACATGATGTCAACACATTCCATCTGATAAGGATCACTCCATTTTTCTCACTGTGTGGAAGAAACATGCCTCTTCTAGAGATGTAGCCTTTATAGGCATCAACTATAGTCATATATAGGTGTTTCTTACTTATGATTACAGACTTTGATATGGTTCCCCAAAACAGAATGATGGAACCAGCTTTAGCTAGTAGATATAGCTATCTACAACAAAATCAAAATGTCAGCGAAGAATGGAGCAGCATAACCTCCTTAAATAAAGCACATGAATAAAAAAGTAAATAGTTTATTTATGTTTTTAGTTAAAGTGCATTTGATTTACTATAGTGTGTTTATTTTTTCCTATTAAAGTTTATATAATTTACTATATTTATTTCCTTCATTTGTCATTTGCCAGTATAATCTATTTGGGACTTTTAGTTTGTTTTTAGACATTATTTTCTAAATGGAGACTAGCACCCCTGTTTTCACAGCAAAATGACTGATTGCAATTGAATCATTAGCCTCCACGTGAAGCTTTGATCACTTTGCTGACTGCATTTTTAGTGGATGATCCTCAAAGAACCAAGGGCTCTTTGAACCAGGCAACCTGAAATGCATGCTCTTTGCTTTATTCTCTGTCATCTTAATCCAACTCACTGTAATAGGCAGGTACATAATCTCCTGGTACTGTGTTAAAAAGCAGCAGTAATCCTGAATGAGGTGTCACCTCATCTTAGGATACCTGCACTTGGTCACTGTTACATGACATGCATACCTAAAGACAATTTGGAGGCATGCTTATTCACATGCCCCACATTGATTGAATATGGGAGTAAACCACAGCTTCCCAACAAAATCCATATGGAAAAGCGAAGGCACAGAAGGCATCCCTATCAATAGCCAAATGTTGTGAGCGAGGAAGACTAGTGCTTGCCCCACCATACTGCACACAACCCATCCATTTAGGACAAGAATTTTGTCCAAAGCCAGAATCAACTGGGGAACAAAGTCACTGAAATGGGGACAGGTTTGTAAAATGTGTCTTATCATACAGATGAGTCTGAACAACAGGGATTATCAGACATTTTCTAAAGGATTTGAAGTCGTAAACTCATGTCTTCATCATCATCATCATCATCATCATCACCATCATTATCAACCCATTGACTCTTAAAACTGTCTGGATCAAAAGAAACTAAGCTTTGCTGCTGACCTTTCTTATGGTATGTCCCACCCATAGCTACATAAACAGTTGACAATAGATAACCCCAACAGGGAACTGAAACCAGCTGACTCAAAACATTATCTACGTTGGAAATCTTGGCACTTTTGATCATGTTTTCTTTTTCTATAATTTTCTATCAAAATGTGGAAGAAGCTATCCTGCAGTATAGAGAATTTAATAGCAAGAACGTATTTAAGGTCACAGGTCATAAAACAGCTTCTGAATCATTAACTATGCTTACCCTGCACAGGATTCAGTTAGTTCGAACCTCCCCTTTTTGTAATTTAATATTGTCAAATGAAATCAGCATACTGGTCAGATGACATTAGCTATCCTACACAGAAATCTCATTGTTTACTTTATTTTTACCCTGCCCTTCTCAATATTCTGCTCCTTTTCTTTCCCAGTATGGAATTTTCACTTTCCTTTCCTACCTATCCTTGTTATTCACCAATAAGCTGTTTTATTTTCTTTACCACATCCTATCTTTCTTCTACTATCACCCCTCCCTCCAACTCCTGTCTTGAACAATGTACATCATTTGATGGAATATTGTGTAAGATTAAAAATATAAGCATGCATTTAATTACTTTCGTTTTAGTTTATGTTGTATTATGACACTGCTGTAATTGTACATCATTTCTTTCCAAGCCTCCACTAAAAATGTGTTTTAGCACAGTTGGAACACCAAATAAAAATATAACTAATAATAATAATAATAATAATAATAATAATCCATTATTGATTGAAACCCAAAAGATTTCCATGTACTCTATCCCTAAAGTTGTCATGCCCTTTTGATGGTGAGCCGTTGTCAAGCCCATTTGATGGTGAGCCTTTGTATCAAAGGTTATATTGATATTTTCCTGTACCACAAACAGAACTAAGAGATAAGGAATTATCTCTTGTTGAAGAGGATGCAAGACTGTAGCCCTAGATCTGTTAGATTTTCTTTCCAGATGTCTGGAAATGTTTGGCATCTAAAAGCAGATATTGGCTTTAATGGGTTAATTGGATTGGTAGACTGGTTGATTGGTGAAAATGTTTATGTTATCCTGAACAGATTTTCTGTTGCCTCTGCAAAACAGAAATGCCTCCGTCTGAAAGATTATTGTGGTATCATTATCAAACTGCTACTACTGCGGAGGTGGTGCTGCGTTAGTGTTGTTGCCTCACAGTAAGACATTGACCTGTTCGATTCTCAGCTAGAGCGCCTTCTGTGTGGCGACATGCGTGAATGGGCGTACCTTCTTTGAAGGTTGTGCGTCAGGGCTGGCAACTCGGCAAGTAAAAATCTACTGCCAATCATTAGCGGACTGGAGTTCTGCTGTGGTGACTCCTAACCGGGAAAAGCCAAAAGACACAACAACTAACTTGTACTCCTTCAAACTCTCTATAAAAGAATACTTCAACAAAGCTTGGATTTGTTTCTGTACGAGCCCAGGCTGAGGTATTCTTATACCTTTTTCTACCTCTACTCTCTCTATCCCCACTATTAACTTACCGTACCCTCCCTTCCCCTACACATACTCCCCTGAGGTTACACTCATACCTTTTCCACATCTGTTCCTACTATCCCCTCTATCACACCCTACCCTTCTCTACTCATACTATTGTATGCTTTTACCAGTATAATCTGTTACCATATTTCATGACCTCTAGAATATTAATAATTATTATGCTAATCATCTATTATGTAAATAATGTTGCATCTTCCTATTATCAGGCTTTCCATATACTTTATGCTTGAACACTATGACTTTATTATGCCTGTTGAGTTTTTATTCTGACAAACCAATGTGTAGTTTTTCAAATTTTATGCTTGAATATTATGACTTTATGTCTGTTAAGTTGTCATTCTGACAAACTAATCTGTTGTTTTCATATTTTTGCTTGAATGTTATAACTTTATTGTGCCTGTCTAGGTTTTTATTCTGCTAAGCATATGTATCTGGAGCTTTTCTCACCAGGGCTCCACTGAAAATGGATACCTCATGACCCAGTTGGACTCTCCCGGTAAAAAATACCAAATAAATAAATTATACTCTGGACCTGATAAACACTTATACTATACAAACCTAACCTTCAGTTAAGCATTTCCTCACATAACACATCAAACTCAGATAGTCCAGCTAGCTGACTGCCAAAATCAATCTCCAAAAAGGCAACTTACATTTCCTAACACTAACCTCCCTCCCTCCCCTTCATCATGGGTTGAAGTCATAAAACTAATATCCTCCTTAACACAATACAATACTCAACCCATTTACTTAGTAATAGTGTAACTGATTAGTTTGTAGATCTTTTTCAATAACCAACATTCCAGATAGCATTTCTTCTCTATCTGTGATTCTGCCTGCCTTTATTAACCACTGGACCATTGCCTGCAATAAAGATATCACTTACCAGGACTCTGTTATAAATTTAATTCAGAAATAAATTATCACAAAACTTTGAAAAGCTTCAGAATACTCTCTCCAGAATAAACTGGACTCCAATCCCCATCTGTCAAGAGCCCAGTCAAGAAGCTAACATACTCTCCACAATTTTATTCTCTTTGCAAAACAGCAGTTTTCCTGAAATTACCCAATTTCAAAAAATAAACCAAACAAATGGATGACCAAAGAGCACAATGCCCTCCTCAAACTCAAACCCACTGGAAAAAGCAAATACAAATGAATTCAAGCAAAACTTTTTATTCCTTCAGAACCTGTAGAGATAAGGCTACTTACCAAAGAGACTATTAAACTACCCTCTTTAACAAACAGTAAGTAACACAATCTCCTAATCTCAAAGGTCCATCACTATCAGTGGTCTTCTAAATTAACACAGCCACCGAACAAAAACATACCCCATCTCTACTTTCCCCACCCAGTCCTTATCTTCTATATTTTAACCACATTGTATCTCAGAACTATCTGAAATAAATAAAAAATCTTCCCTGTAATATCTCATGTGAAGGACCCACAGATGCAAGTTCTCTAAATGGTTTGTCAAATCATGTAGTGAATTCAGCATAATTTACTTGAAGCACACATATGCATCCTTTTTCTACAAAAAGACTCATCTTCCTCTACCTGGAAAAACTATCCATTCCCAGATCTTTCAAGACAAAAAGACCTTTAGACTTCAGATCAATTTTCATACTCTCTACACTAAGATAAAATACAAGAAAAAAACAACCATACCATCAGCTAACAGTAACAGACCACATAAAACTTCAAGATTCTGGACAAATACTACAGTGCCAATATGGCTACTCACCAATGACATTCTATTTGACAGGTCTTCTGAGAGAAGCTGTATTTATCACGTTATCAAAAGCCAATAACGTCAAATGCTACAATGTCGGACACTATGCATCGAACGCTAAAAATAGCGAAGCTGCAGAACATCGAATTCTTTCCTAGGGAAAGAATTCAGCTGTTCATTTCTCTGTCTTCGCTATTTTTAGCACTGTGGTGGAAAGTTACGGGGGTTCAGGTAAGTGTGTGATTGTGTGGACGTTAGGTTTAGGGCACAGGTTACGTGAGTTAGGGTTAGGGCGCTGGTGAGGTGAGTGTGCGATAGTGACAGAGTTTAGGGTTAGGGGCGGGTTAGGTGAGTTAGGGTTAGGGCGCTGGTAAGGTGAGTGTGCAATAGTGACGGACCTTAGGGTTAGGGTTGGGTTAAGGTAAGTGGATAGATAGTAGTGTTTGTATAGTTTAGTGTAGGGTTAGATGTATGATTTTAAGTGCAAGTATGTGGATTGCTGTTTTTTGGTGCCTGTGTTGTGTGAATGTGTTTCGGAATAGTGAATTTATTCCCTGGAAAAAAATTCGCTGTTCTGAATGTTCGATATTGTGTGCTTTAGATTTTTTAGGTTCGATTAAATGGTGTTCGGTGTTTTCGGCTTTCGATAACGTGATATAAATGCTATTTATCTACCTCACTGATGCCCTCGACATAATAGACCACAACACCCCCCAAAACATCACTTCTTTCAAGAGGAACAAGTCCCTAAGTGACCAAAAAGTGATCAAATGTTTCAAAGCCTTCCTTCTCAATCTTTCATTATCAGTGATTCTAGGTACTTTAACCACCAAAGATATAGCTCTACTCAAATGAATTTTTCAGGGCTCAGTCCATTCCCCTCTATTTTTTACACTCTGTGTTAATCAGTTTTTACTCTTGATCCCCCAGCTCCCAGTTCTTCATTACCAGAAAAGTAATCCTGATCTTCAAAAAAACCAAGGCTATGTTTTTTGGTTTGTTACAGAAACTGTCAAAAGTAGGCCCAAAATGTGTCATATACAACCATAACCAGGTGTCTTTTAAAACAACTCAAATATTTAAATACCTAGTCCTATGTCTCAGACAAATGCTTAACTTTAAAAACCATATTAAATGAACCATTTACAAAATTCATTCTGTTTTTTTTTTCATTTAATTTCATTATTTTCCTATAACTGACAGCCAGGGAAGCCATTTATAACACAATTCTACAAACCAAACTGGAATATTGTCTTTCTATTACTGCCTCCGCCTCAAACAAGAATCTGACTGCATACTACCACAGAATGAGTCCGCCATTTTATCACACTAGAACCCCAAAACAAACATCATTGCTCAGTCCTGAAAAAGGCCATCTGGCTCTGGGATCATTGCACTTCAAATTATGTAACTTCTTCCTGTGCCTAGCAGGTAGACTAACTGTAAGGGACAGTCTGTAATCTTAAACATCATTCAAACAATGATCCATTATTGACAGCCTCAGTTACCAAACAAACAAACAAACAAACAAAAAAAAACAATATTCACAACTTTTTGGTTCTAAGCTCCAAAGTAAGACTCTATTCCACTATCTGTTAGGAAAGGAAGTTCTAAACTCAGAATTAAATGCCCATACAATGACTACTTAGAAATTCAGCAGTTTGTCAATATTTCAGAGACTATATCATCAAATAAATGCTCAAGTAGGGGTAAAATTTCAACTACTCCTAAACTAATGCTGCAATCACAATGACAATACTGCAGACATTACAAAAGATAAGTTATTTATTTTATTTATTTATTGCATTTGTTTACTGGAATGGTCCACTGGGTCTAGGTGAGCACATTTTCAGTGGAGGCCCAGGGAGAAAAGCTCCATCATAATACGACAATATATACAAAAAATAACATGCATTTTAGAGTAAAATGCAGTTACAATGGAGTAAAACATTTAAACTGACACTAATACACCGTTTATACAGTGATGCTATATTAGGAATAATGTAGGCCCAGTGGTTCAATGTTATATACATATTTACACACTATTATATACATTTTTACACACTTCTACCTTGTGTAGAATTAGATGATTGTAGAACAGCTTTGAGGATTAATTATTATTTGGTTGTGGGTGTTAGTAGCAAAGATTTAACAGAGTTATTTATTTTTTCTCTTTCTACATCCCTCTTCTTCACACGGTACAAACACACCTGTATTATCCTTAACCTGCTAATCTCATACTCAATATCACCCACACATTAACCTTTCATGTCTAAACACTTATTTCATATAACTCTTCATTTCATGTGTAAAGCTTATCATATCTAACAGATATGTGGCTCTCTTTAATCTGTTGCTATTATTAAGGCAAATTTGTATGTGTTTTTAATCCATGCTCACTCTCTCTCTCCATATATATGTGTGCTGATCCTACATCAGAATTCAAAAGTATTGTTGATACATTTTTACAACAGGCAGTATGTGAGAATTGGATTAGCTCAGAGTTGGTTAAACAATTACAGGTTGAGTGTCCTACATTTCAGTATTATTACATTCTGCCTAAAATACATAAAAAACTGTGTGATCCTCCAGGTAGGCCCATAGTTTCAGGTCGAGGCTCCTTGACAGAACCATTATCTGAGTACCTGGAAAGCAAATTAAAACCTCTTTTAGTGCAGGTGAGAGCTAGGATAAGAGATACCAAGCAGTTCCTGAATTTGATGGAAGATTTACAATTATCCTTTGATAGTAAACTAGGGACTTTAGATGTCCAATCTCTGTATACCAGTATTCCGCACTCAGGTGGTATTGAGGCGGTAGAATTTTGGATACAGAGATCAGGACTATACACCATGGATGAAAAGAATTTCTTGGTTTCTTTACTTAAATTAGTTCTTGAGCACAATGCTTTCAAATTCAATAACGAATGGTATCTACAGGTAAGGGGGACAGCTATGGGGGCTACTTTTGCCCCCATATATGCTGACCTATTTATGGGCTACCTGGAGGAATTATTCATTTATAACACTCAGTTTCCTTTCTCTGAACAGCTTGTCATGTGGAGACGGTTCCTAGATGATTGTTGGGTTGTATGGTGTGGCAGCACAGAGGGTTGGTTGAAATTTAAAGAATATTTAAATTCCAATAATTTTGGTATTAAGTTTGTGGGGAAGCTAGAGTTATTTACAATAGATTTTTTGGATGTAAGTATCACTAAGACAATTGATGGCACTATTATCACTTCCCTATATAGGAAACCCTTCTCAAAAAATTCTTTATTATATGCTACTAGCTGCCACCCTCCCCATACTATTAGGAACATACCCAAGGCACAATTCAGGAGAATAAAGACTATATGTTCTGATGTAATTGATTTTAACACAATGGCAAAAGATTTATCTCTTAGATTTAAAAATAGGGGTTACAAAACTGGAAATATTAAGGAGGCTTTTGATGTTAACAGAAACCTGGGAAGGGATTTGCTTTTGAAGGAAAGTGTAGATTTACCAAAGCAGATATTGAAGGGTGAAAACATTCGGTTTATCACTACTTATGCCACTAATACCTATTTAATCAAACAGGTTATTGACAAATATTGGTTCATTCTACATAATGACCCATTATTACATACAATTTTGGGCAATCAGTGCCAGTTTGGATTTAGGAGAGGCAAAAATTTAGGTGAATATTTATCTCACCATAAAAAGAGTAAAGCCACCAACTTATTAGATTCTTCTAGGAAGGGTAGTACTTTTTGTGGACACTGCAAATATTGCAATTTAATGTCAAAGACTGTAACTTTTACTTCAGCCAACACTAGCAAGGTTTACGACATTAGATGCTTTATCACATGTAGCACGTCATGGGTGGTATATATGGCTTTGTGTAGATGTGGTTCTTTTTACATTGGACAAACTTCTTGCCATCTAAAACAAAGGATTGCCACCCATCTTAGTGATATAAAATGTAAGAGGATGAGAAGTGCATTGTACAAGCACATTTTAAATCATCCTACAGCTCATTTTGTTTTTGTTGGTATAGATAAAGTAAATGATATGATTAAAGGGGATGTACTCAAACACAAAATACTAACTAATAAAGAACGTAGATGGATAGTAAACTTAGGGGCTTTATTTAAGCCAGGTTTGAATGACCACTGGTAAATGTTCCATCTCTAGTTAGGTAATATTTGGATTATTGCTTGTTTTTTGCATCTCTATTTTTGTATTTTTGGATTTTTGCATTTTGCGTGTTGACATGTACTTACACATCTTTTTGTATTTTTGTATATTTGCATGTTTGTGTGGGGGTATGTTTAAATGCATGTGTGTGTGTGTTTGTATATATATTTTTATGTACATATATATACATTTGCCCACCTGTGTACTAGTGCGGGTGTGTGTTTGCAGATGTTATTGTTTATGTATACATTTTTCTTTATATATGTATGTGTGTTTTTGTAATATTGATATGATATCCGTGCATATTATATGCATTTAATATATAACATAATATTATCAGGGTTCAATTATGAAGACACACGTGTATACATATGCATACACACATGCACACATGCACACACACATACATATGGTGATGTATGTGGTAATGTTTTGGTGTCCTATTTTTAGGATTAATATAATACAATGACAAGATGTGTATGTGTGTTTACATATATACCTTTTCTATATATTATTTTTATATAATATTTGGGAGATCTATATTGTTATATAGTGTATCTAGATGATTTGTATGTTTTGGACATCATTTATATAATGAATATTATAGAACAACATATGGTTGTTCTATTCTAAACTGCAATTTTTCATCTTAAACTGTATTAGCGAAATATCGCTTTAAGAGAGAAGTGTGAATTTGAAAGCACGCATATATGCGTGATGTGCTCATGCTGCCGTATCACACTGATGACGCTCAGTTAGAGCGAAACCGGTCTGTGGGGCAGACTGTTTCTTTGGCTTAATAAAGCCTTTACTTCCAAAACGGCCGATTTATTGTTTTTCTTATTTGAGTGCTGGACATGTTTGGTGTGTTATATATATATATATATATATATAAATATATATATATTATTATTATTTTTATTATTATTATTATTATTATTATTAAATATAAATTTAAATTTATAAATTATTTAAATTCCGGTGTTCTATATATATATATATATATATATATATATATATATATATATATATATATATATATATATATATATATATATATATATATATAGTTTTGATATATGCTACATGCTTTTAGTGTGTTATATTTAATAACCAGTATGACAATCGGGCATGAAGAACACAAGCAGGGTTAATATAAGATCAGATTTACTCCACAGCTTAGGGATTTTGCCCAGCAGAAAGGATTTTATGAGACTTCATGAAGTCCTTTCTACTGGGTAAAAGTGCTAAACTGTGGAATAAATCTGATCTTATCCAAACCCTGTTTTGTTGTTTCTGCATGTGACATTGTCACAACTGGTTCTTAGTCACTTTTGCTGCTTAGACACTTTTTGCTATGCCTCTTCTTTTGGTTTGATAGTGTTATATGTAATATTTGGGATACTGGTTGGACCTTAAAATGTAAAGTGTGGTCCTATATTTTCCTCTTTTCATACTTCTCTTATGAACATGAAACAGGGACAGTGTGATCACTATTCTACCTCAGCCAAAAGATTTAAGTAAAGAAAAATGTGCGGGAATTTTACAATAAGAACATTGTCAATTTCATTAAATAGTACAATGACCAGGGAAGATAGGCTGGTTTGGATTAAATAGTACATTGACTGGAGCAGATAGACTTGTTTGGATTAAATAGTGCAGTGACTGGGGCAGATAGATTAAATAGTACAGTGACTAGGGCAGATAGACTGGTTTGGATTAAATAGTACAATGACCGGGGCAGATCGAGTAGTTTGGATTAAATAGTATGGTGACGATGGCAGTTAGACTGGTTTGGGATAGATGCTCTTGTTTGGATTAAATAGAGTGATCGGGACAGATAGACTGGTTAGGATTAAATAGTATACTGATTGGGACAGATAGACTGGTTTGGATATGGTGGAGTCTTTAAAAATTTTAGTTCTTGAATTGAACACGACACATGAAATGGGCCCTGGGACACTTAGGAATCTGTTCCCACCTTTCACATAGGTCATGGGTTGTTGTATTTGATTATGTTGTCCTTGGTTGTATGTTTCCCTCCGTCTCTTAGTCAAATATTGTCATGGAACATCAGTGAAGTAGCTATTAACCATACCTGAGAGGTATATCAATGTTTATTTTATAAGCTTTTAATCAGAACTACCTTATCTACAAATGCTTGTGGCACAGAATTCACATAGATTGATTAGTAATTATCTTATTCATTAAAAAACAAAAAACAACCATTTTCAGAATTACAGAAGTCAGTTAGGGGAAATGACTCTGTTTAATTTGTTCAGTGTCAAGCAGTTGGACATAGTGAAATCAAAGCAGAACCCATACAAACATATCTGTATACTCACATAGGTATACACACACACACACACACACACACACACACACACACACACACACACACACACACACACACACACACACACACACACACACACACACAAATCATTCTAGCCACAGTGCTCTTATTAAAGTGCAGAGATCTTTTCCTCGTGACTTGTTCATGGCTAATTTTAATTATTTCTTTCTTTCTGTTTTATTCTTCCATGTCCATCATGGTTCACCTCAAAAAAACGAGATCCCTCAGAACCACTCGTTCTAGCCACTTGAACCTATGTACAACAATAAACAGGACATGCTGGAGGGATAGATTCCTGTCCCAGCGACTCCCCTCACTCTGGAATAGAATCGCAATCCATATTCGACAGAGCTCCTCTCTGACCCTCTTCAAGAGAAATCTTGATGAGTGGATGGGTAATCGTAAGTTCTACCCTGGGATCACTTCAGGAGCCCTGTTGACAGAGGCCCAGGTTACAAATCTAATGGGGAGGCGAAAGCCATCACTCTGTGGCTAGGCTTATAAATGCCCATGGGCAGATAGCCTAGTACTTACCTATGAACCTATGAACCTATGAATCACCATCATTCCTACTTGATGAACCTTTTATAAACAGCCAGATCCCTACATCACTTCCATTAGCAGTCTGTTATGAATTAAATATTACAATGACCGAGGCAGATAGACTGATAAAACCTTAAGTTATTGTCACTAGAATTACAGTTTTACAAAACAACATGCATGGTGTCTGTCACAACTAGAACACATTGTATCTCTGATATGACACAATATGGGTTTGACTGAGAGGCTATCAGGGACTAAGATGTACTTCCCAGGAAGCATCTAGAGGGGATGATAGACAGCAAAGTTGAGTAAAATGGGACAGGCTCTGCAGGCAGCACCTATGGGATACATAATGCAACTAACATAGCAAATAAATTCACAATCTGTAATGTATCAAAATTAAAGTTTTCTTATGAGGTTATGTTATCCTTTTCCAATGTAAACTAACTTTGTTGCACCAAATGTCATCTTAATTTTATGTAACTTTGTCTACCATGTATCTGAAGGATGCTAAAAGTAACTGAAAAGGGGAACCTTCTAATGCAACTCAAAATAGTATGTTTTGGACTTCTACCAGAACTGTTGGTAACTAAAAATCGGCAACATTGCAACATTGTTTTACTTATTTGTGAAATAGTCATTCCACTAAGTACAACTGCTTCTCTTCACGGGCAAATAAGTAACATTGTCTGGCCATGTGTCTTGTTCACAGTCATACAATATGGAAACTGAAAACATCAAGCTCACACTTGCACAATGAAGCTTGTTAGTATTTCATAGCCTTCACTGCCTGTACCAAAGTATCAGCATGGCAGTTACCATGCTCATATTGCAAAGACATGATCACAACATATGTGTGCACCATGGCCATCTCTAAAGGAACAGAAGGAGAAAGTCACGATTATGCTGCAGGCACCCTGAGTTTGATTAGTGGTTCAGGTGCTGGTAGAAGCTAGCTGGGAAAGTTTGGAGTGAGCAGGCACTTCTGATTCACCTATCTTGAAGAAGAGAGAGGTGTTTCTGGCTTACTACATGGGCAACACTTAGCAAAGCATGAGGTGTTCACCTTGTGAAATTCCAGGCCAGCAGAGCAAGTGATGGCAGTAGTGTATTTGCAGTACACAGCTGAGGGAAAGTTAGTGTTCAGAGGTGTGCTTCCCCCTTGGAAGGCAATGGTCGTTGGCTCAGAGAACCTACCAAGTGGGAAGGGCTGCTCCCAAGAACACAAGGTAGGCCACCTCCAAGGACCAATACGATCTGCTGTGCTTTCTGCTAAATAATTCTCAGTGTGAAATGGAGGGCTAAAGGGATTCCCAGACTGGGATGAGTGGGATATATAATTTCCAGACTGGGATGAGTGGGACATAGGGACTCTCAGACTGGAATGAGTGGTACATAGGGATTCCCAGATTGGGATGAGTGGGACACAGGGATTCCCAGACTCGAATGAGTGAGACATAGAGATTCCCAGACTGGGATGAGTGTGATATAAGGATTCCAGACTGGGATGAGTGTGACATAGGGATTCCCAGACTGGGATGAGTGGGACATAAGGTTTTCCAGACTGGGATGAGTGGGACATAGGGATTCCCAAACTGGGATGAGTGGGACATAGGCCTCTTGCCTAGACTGGAAATACTTGTCTCCTGTTCTGCCTGAACTAATGCATGATTAAATGAGGGTTAAAGGTAGAAGAACAAGCTGGTGTGGTCTTTGGGGAAGTAAAAAGAAGAAAAATAAATAATATATATATATATATATATATATATATATATATATATATATATATATATATATATATATATATATATATATATATATATATATATATATATATATATATATATATATAAGTGTACCAGGAAAAGGAATAATGTTGAGAACAAAAAATATATTGAAGAGAAGATGCCAATATGTAGAGAGGAATATGCAAAGAACTGGGAAAGTAGTTCACATGAGTCAGTAAAGGAGAGGTATCTTTTCACAGAGTCAGTGGTAGCTGCATGAATAGTACTTGAGGTATACAACTGCTATAAAAGCAATAAGTGGTCTAAGATAACTATGGTAAAAACATAAATGACTATATTACTTGCACAGATTAAATACTATCTGTGTCCATAGTACAGGCCTGGAAAAAATAAAGGAATGATTATTAAATAACACCACAGTAAATGTATGTATATTGGAAGGTTTACAAAGACACTAGCAGCAGGACATGTATAAAAAAATACAAGTTTATTTTCATAAATCAAATCAAAGACAACATCATAATCAGGTTGTCTTTGCAGACCCAAATAAAATGCACAGTGCTTTAGGTTTTTTTTTAATTTAATTTTTTGTTTAACAGAGCTTTACAGTTTGCACAGCCCATTCAGGATATAGATTGTCATAAAGTCCTATGTTATAAGCCTTTCACAGGCCCACCTTCTCTCTCTGTAATCAAACACAGAAGATATACACCCCCATTTAGCTTTATCTGACCCACTTGCATGCTACACTTCCATGTTCTTTGTTCAGATAGGGTGGCCCGTGCTATTGGACTGCTGGCCTGCAGCCCCCCAGCTGTAAAAAAAAGAAAGACAGTAAAATCAAATAAAATAAAATACAAAGAAAGAAAATAAAAAAAATGATTGCAAGTAGCGGACCTTTGCGCATGTGCACTAGCAGCATTTCTGATATCCAGACTGCTGCTAAACCATGTACAGACTGTCTCAGCAGCAGTCTGGACCTTTGTGCATGCGCACTAGCAGCATTTCTGATATCCAGACTGCTGCTGAACCATGTACAGACTGTCTCAGCAGCAGTCTGGACCTTTGCACATGCGCACTAGCAGCATTTCTGATATCCAGACTGCTGCTGAACCATGTACAGACTGTCTCAGCAGCAGTCTGGACCTTTGTGCATGCGCACTAGTAGCATTTCTGATATCCAGACTGCTGCTGAACCATGTACAGACTGTCTCAGCAGCAGTCTGGACCTTTGTGCATGCGCACTAGCAGCATTTCTGATATCCAGACTGCTGCTGAACCATGTACAGACTGTCTCAGCAGCAGTCTGGACCTTTGCACATGCGCACTAGCAGCATTTCTGATATCCAGACTGCTGCTGAACCATGTACAGACTGTCTCAGCAGCAGTCTGGACCTTTGCGCATGCGCACTAGCAGCATTTCTGATATCCAGACTGCTGCTGAACCATGTACAGACTGTCTCAGCAGCAGTCTGGACCTTTGCGCATGCGCACCAGCAGCATTTCTGATATCCAGACTGCTGCTGAACCATGTACAGACTGTCTCAGCAGCAGTCTGGATTAAGAAGCATTTAAGTGCAGAGATCCCAGAAGTTAGACTGTCACTGGAAAGGGATCAGACTG
Source organism: Protopterus annectens (assembly GCF_019279795.1). Lineage (NCBI taxonomy): Eukaryota > Metazoa > Chordata > Ceratodontiformes > Protopteridae > Protopterus > Protopterus annectens. The sequence continues at coordinate 1,088,257,842 of NC_056747.1, read as the reverse complement.
CAATGTCAGCAGGCTGGGAGTCTCATCGGGGAAGGACATCTCACAGGGCTTTTGACTGCTCCAACAAGTGAAGCTATGGAAGGATTTAGTGCTGCAACAGACCTGTCCCAAGTAGGGTGTGTGTGTGTGAAATGCCACTGATGCTACATGGTGGTGGGTAGAGAATAAGGCTTGAACTCTGTGCCTTGGGCCCAGGTGGCAAGAGCCTGAACTCCCTACCCACCACCATTTGTAAAAACGCTGCAGATTTTTCCCTCATACTTGTTCTGTTCCTCATAAAATCAGTGGTTTCTGTATTTTTATGTCCTTGCAAAGCCAGTAGTGTATTTGTGCAGTGGTAGCATTGTTGCCTAACAGCTACATGTTCTCTGGTTTGATTCTTGGCTGGGGTACCTTACTTTCTGTGTGGAGTCTGTATGTTCTCCCTGTTTTTGTTTCCTCTAGTGTTCTCCCATCTTACAAAGACATGTGTCTGTCTGGAGTGTTTCTCCGTGGGCCTCTGCTAGAATTAGCTTTTGTTCCAAGTCAGACTTTCCTGGTTAACAAATGTCAAAAATGACATGCATTTGAATATCAGACTTCATATTCTTCAGAAAGTGCATGGTAACACAAAAGCTTTTATTCTAGCAATTTTCCAAGTGTATAAGATGGATATTTGAAATGTGTCCCTATTTTTGGGACTGTATTCCCCAATTATTGGCTTCATCCAGGTTTTGTGCTAAGGTTGAGAGCTATGGTAAGAAATTAATTCACTGAATATGTTTGGGGGCTATATTCCCCCATTACTGGCTTTGTCTGGGTGTTTTTTGCTAAGAGGTTGAGAGCTATGGTGAGAACTGATTTCACTGAATATTTGGGGGCTGTATTCACCCATTATTGGCTTTGTTCAGGCTATGGTGAGAACTGAATTCACTAAATGGTAGCCATTTAAGTTTCTGTCTTCCTCTTTCATAAAACAGCTGATTTGGCATAGTGGTATGTTGCTCTGATTGTTTTACACAGAGTCCTGGGTTTAAGGCTTGGCAGTGAAATGTATGGTGGTAACACAGCATTTTTTTCTAGCAACTTTCCAACATTATACAAGCAATGTTTAAAATGTGTCCTTGGTTTTTGGGCTTTTGTCCCCCCCACAATAAACTTTGACTTGTTCCAGATTTCTTTGTGCTGCAAAGTTCAGAGATACAACTGAGTGAGTAGATTTTACAAGGAGCTGAGAGCTGCAGGGGAGCAAAAGTTTAGTGCTGCTTATGCTGAGTCGGCTTGCATTGTTAATAGCACAACAAGTAGTATGCTTGCTTTTGATGCAGAAGGCTGTGGGTTCTACTCCAACAGTAGATAGATGCATTGCTGATACTGTACTGTGTTGCAAAAGGGGTGGATGCGAAGATACCTAGTAACTATGAACCTGTTATCAGTTTGTCATCCATTCCCTATTGCAATATTGCTAGCTTATCATTTTTTTAGTGTAAGATAGGCAATTTATTCCTCAAGGGTAACCGGCACTTTATTTGTAGATCAAACAATGAAATACAAAGTTGTTTGCTAGCAGCAACCTCTTCATTAGTTACAGATCTCTTTAATGTGGAATTATTTAGATGACTTTTACTTCTTCAGAGATTGTGCATATGTACTGATACTGGTGGACTGTAGAAGTTTGAGTAGACTTTTATGATGTAAATGTTCTTAATTGGGCAGTTTTGTCATTACTGGTGCATGCATTTTGTTTCATTGTTTACTGGAAACATTTCAAAACAATAAATTTAAAACACCCTCTGAAAGTGTACTGTATTGCACAAGGAATATAATTTAATACAATCAAGAAGGTGTATGAAAGAGCATGTGTATGTTTCGTGTGCAAGGGGCCTGTGATTTGAAAACAGCCCAAACCCAAAGTTAATCTGCCACTGGCAAAATGTATTTTCTTTGAATGTGGGTTTCAATGCTGTTTGTGATTGTGAATTTTGAAGGGCGGAGACGTTTAATGCTAAGTCTGTTCTCATTGTGAGACTGCATTGCTTTGTTTAGCAGATATGATATCTATTAGTGTTTGCGCTGTAAAATGCAAAATAAAACTTTTAAATGAAGTCCAAATCATCACAGAAGTAAAGCAATATGCACATTAGTGTTTATAGCAAATGGGATGAAATAGCCAAGTAATGGTTCATTGGAATGGCTGTAGGGGAGGAAGCTCCATTCGGCCATGATTTTGTGAGGGGGGGAAGGGCAGCAAACTCAAAGACAGCCCCGGCTGAACTATACCTCTCAACTGTCCAGATTTTTGCAGAATGAATAGATTTTTGCTTCTTATTTTCCATTTGTTCCTCATAAAATTTGTGGTTTTCTGTCAAATCATTTAGGAATTAAGTCACTAAATAATGGCAGACACTGAGTTTCAGACTTCATAACCTTCAGAAAAATGCATGCTAAAGCAAGACCTGTTATTTGCTCAACTGTCTCAGCTTATACAAGAGCAATTTTTAGTACTGTTTATATGTTCCCCCCATATATTTGGCCTTGTCCAGATTTTCTGCATTAACAGATTGAGAGGTACATGCAAATAAATTGCTTTATAGAATTAGGCATATCCAAACCTCTCAACTGACCCCGATTTTGTCTCAAAATGTTGCTGTTCCCCTAATAATCCCTCCGCAAAATGGCAATTTTGGAAGAAAACATGGAGGGTTTACAATTAATAAATAACTGTAATAATCAGTTATAGATTACTTTTATTTCAGAAAGGCATGTATATTCTTTTTATTTTGTCAGCTGCTCAAGTTAATAGTATTAATATTAAAAAGTGTCCCTTCTTTGACAGGTTCCCAGCTGTATTGTGTGGCTATTTTATATTTTTGAATCACATTTTTGGTCCATTTTTCATAAAATTGTGGGGTTTTTTTTGGCAAATTAGTGGCAAATCATTAAAGACTGAAGTTAGAAAATAATGGCAGACATTTCAGTTTCAGATTTCATACCCTTCATAAAATTCATACTAATGCAAGACCTACTATTCTATTATCTTTCTAAGTTTATAAGAGCAATATTTAAAAATTGTCCTTATTTTTGGGCCTTTGTCCCACTTCTATGTATGGCTTTGTCCATATTTCTTGCTCTGAGCTTGAGAGGTATGACAAATGTGTCAGGCCATCGCAGTCAGCCAGAGACATTTCAGACTGTGACATACTTGTAGCACCCCACTCCCCCATGTAGTAACTCTGGATGTGTCCAAGCAAGGCAAGGAGCAGTTATGCAGTGTAAATGTGCAGACTATCCCCCCATCCAAGGTAGACACAAGTACTACAATGGCTTTTCATCCGTCCTTGATTTTGCAGAATGTTCTGGTTTCTGTCATATTTTTATACTGTTGATTTATGCTTATTATTATTCAGAAAGTGCATGTTGCTCTGTGTTTAAGTAGCAGTGCTTTAATGACCATCTGGTAACTTGTCTGAGATTGTAAGATGCAAGTAAGTTTTAATAAGCATACTGTTAAAGAATTGCCAACATTAAAAGCCTTTCTGTTGTTGCCATGCAGAGAATGCTTACATAGCTAGATAACATATAAGCCTTGGGTATTGAAATGCATATGACAGTATTTGTAATAAAGGACAGGATTACATTATTTTAAGAGCTCATTACAGGCTTTACCTGTAAACTAAACAGAATACCAATCTATCATGTGTGGTCCATATCCTGTGCAGTAATCCTTTAAGCAATGTATGTTGAGCTTGTTTCCTTTTAATTTTTTACTTTGATCATGTTTTCCCCATGAAACAAATAAGTAGTTGTCAGGCAGCAGGTCTTTTTTGGATAAAAAACATTTTTACAAGTGGGGGTATCACAGAGATTGCTACTCTCAGCATGTTATTTGGTACTTTAATAAAGCTGAATATAAATTATAATTAGAACTGGAGTACAAGGAGAAGTGGTTTGAGTTGAGTGCTGCTTGTTTTCCTTATACTTGATTTTGACTAGCATTCCAGTAATGTATTTAAAAAGTAAATTATTTTTGCATGCCTCACAACCTTTTTGTTTCCATCTAGATATTAAGTAAGCTGTCATGCAGCCAATGGATTGAAATATGTTTTTTCTTCTACACTTCATTTTTTCTTGATTTGTCTCTCATAATTATGGTGTGGCAGCCAGGCAGAGTATTTAATTAAAGTTACAGTTTTTGTGGTTTTGAGCATAGCTCCTCCACTTTTTAGTTGGTCACACCCATTCTCATTGACCCCACCCATTCAGCTGTCTCCTGCAGCCCCCCCTTGATTTGAAGTCAACAGCCGCCACTGGATAATTCTCCAGGTGAGGAACTAACTTCATTGTTTGTTAATTTCTGGTGGCAGCCTTATATGCAACCCCAGTTGTCAATTTCAGCCTTATTATCTTGCTAACTGATGTGAGAATATTCTTATGCTCCATACAACAGTACACTTCAAGGCACCATACACATTTATAAAGACAAATTATAAATTTTCCATTCAACATATTACAGTTGTCATCTCCCAGCACAGAGACAGGGTTTGGGAATCATAACACTGGATTGTAGCCCCTGATCAACTGATGAGCATGTCTGTTGGCTAGGCTGAGCCTGCAGGCCACAGTATACTGAAAGAATTGGCAGTACAGAGCCCACTGGCACAATTTTTGTCTTACCATCAACTTCTCTAAACATTTAAAGTTGCAGGCTCTGTACCCAAATTAGTGTGCCCAACCAACAAATAGCATTTTGAGGCATATGAAGACACTTTATTAATAAATGCTATTTCTTAATAGCTAATTAGGCATTTTATGTATTATTCAGCCTCCTAATGATATGGCAGATAGGGGTGTGATGGCTGTACCCTGGCCCAGCAATAAAGCAGCCTCAATCATCACCACTAACACCAGAGAGGTCATCTCCTAGAAGAGGAAAGGATAACTAATACACACAGTAAAGTACAATTTCCCTTAAGTTCACACAGAGATCACAGTCAGTCTGGAGCTGGTTGCTCCCTTGCTCTCCAGGTCCCCAATAAAACTCCCCACTGGCACAGCTATAGGGTCCAGATCTCAGCCTAGCTGGTAATCTAACCTCCAGTACCCTCTCTGTCCAATCAGTACTTTGTGTCCCTGCCCAGGTAGTTGACACACACCCACACTTTGAGATAAGTATTTATACAACTTCACAGACACAACTGGGAAAGGCTGACACAGATTCTCTAGCTGTGCCCCTTTACCCAGACTATACGGTAGTAATTCCTGCCACCAGCAGCTCAATAATTATCAGCTACCCAATGGCCCTTGAAAGGGTGTACAATTATTATTGTGCAATATTATTATCCAATTGGTAATGTGACTATTCAGTCTTAAGGCTTATTAGAGTGGCTTAATACAGTAAACTCTATACATATGCAATGTACTCTATAGCCTAACTTGTCTCTACACAAACCAGCCACAGGTAAAGGGTTTTAAAAATATTTAATAATAAATAATTAAAACACAAGACAATACTACTATACCACAGATATATCTAAGAGCTCAGAGATCACACAGAAACTTAAAATAATACAGTAGGACAGGTTTGATGTCAAAGAAAAACACTTAATCTAATTTTCTAATCTTTAGCTACTCAAGAAAAAACACAGTGCTATAATCCTACTTACATACATAATGAGCATAAGTAGTACTGGGGTTGATGGTCCAAGACAAATGCTTTCAGTCTCTCACTGAACAATAGCTTTTAAAACACTAACAAACAGCTCTGCTAAGGCCCTCCCAAATTACATCATTTTGACACTTAAGTGTTCCCAGTATTCACATTACATCATTTTGACACTTAGTCTGGAGTTCCCAGGCAAACAAACTGCATTACTTAGCAAGCTAACACCTGCTCAGGAAACTACAACAATAAAAGACATTTCACATATATACTCTAACAATTATTCCTTAAGTTAAGACAATAGAAAGAATGTGTTCAGCCAGACGCTTCTGTATTTTTTAGATAATTGTAACTTTAAAGAACATTTGAAATGCTTAGCTTGATTTTGCTTACAGTAGATGGCAACGTTGCAACAATCTTGAAGTTCACATTTTACAATGTTTTCTTTAATTTAAAAACACAAGCCTGTATTTTACATTTATGTATACAAATGATATAATTATGTATCGAATTCTATTTGACTAGGCTGGCAGCCTTTGCCCATCTTTCCCAAGTCTTCATATATCTTCCTCCCTGGAGAACTCAAGCTAGTTTTTCAAGTGACCCTTGAGAAATGCCGCTTGAGAGGGTTAGGTCTATCTTTGGGTACCTCACCCCATTCCCTGTCTTGAGAGCCCATCTGCATTGGCACTGCTACTCCCACTATGGTGCTGCACTGACATATCATATGCTTGCAACCCCAGGCTCCATCTTAGCAATTTGGCATTTTGCTGACTGGCTCTGTTAAACCATATAAGAGAGTTGTGATCTGTCATTACAGTGAATTTTCTTCCATACAGATAAGGTTGAATTTTCTGCAATGCCCACACTATAATCAGACATTCCTTTTCTACTGCTGCATAGCATTCCTCCCTGGATTGGAGCCTATGAGTGAGATAAACCACTGGGTGCTCTTCTCTCTCTGAAGAAATCTGCTAAGTACAGCCCCCACCCCATGGTTTGAAGCATCCAGCTGCACAATAAATACTTTGCTGTAATCTGGACTGGCTAACACAGGGGGTCCTCCCAAAGCTTCTTTAAGATTCTGAAATGCCTGCTCACATGCTAGGGTCCACACTACCTTATCTGGCCTGTTCTTCCTTGTCAGGTATGTGAGGGGAGCAGCTATGGTACTATAACTAGGGACAAACTTTCTGTAGTACCCTGCTGTCCCTAAGAATGCCCTCGCCTGCTTTTTGGTAACAGGTGCAGGCCATGCCTGAATAGCTTCCACTTTTTCATCTTCTGGCTTTATCTTACCACTCCCCACTCTATGTCCCAGGTAGGAGACCTCTACCATACCCATCTGACATTTGCTCAGTTTAATGGTCAACCCTGCCCTCTGTAGTCTGCTCAGCACCTCTCAGACATGTTGAAGGTGCTCTGGCCAGGAATGGCTGTAGATGGCAATATCATCTAGGTAAGCAAGGGCAAACCCTCCTGCTCCTGCTAGGATATTACCCACCAGCCTCTGGAAAGTCGCTGTGGCATTCTTCATCCCAAAGGGCATCATTATGAACTCATACAAGCCAAAAGGAGTTACAAAGGCTGACTTCTCTCTAGCACTATGAGTCAAGGGTAACTGCCAGTAACCCTTGGTAAGATCAATGGTTGTAAGATACTTAGCCCCACCCAGCTGATCTAGGGCCTCATCTGTCATCTGTGTGACTATGTAATTTCCTGTAATCCACACAGAACCTGGTGTTGCCATCCTTCTTTGGCACCAACACTACTGACGAGGCCCAGGGACTGTTGAACTCTTGAATCACCCCTGGCTCCAACATCTCCTGTACCTCTTCCCTCAGAGTCTGTTTGACTCTCTCAGGCACCCTGTAAGGAGCCTGCTTAATAGGCCTCTGGGGTCCTGTATCCACCTGGTGCTGCACCAGGTGGGTGCTCCCTGGTTTCCTAGTGAACATGTTCCCAAATTTCTGCAACACTGCTCGGATTTCTCAAACCTGGGTAGGAGATAGCTGCTGGGATATTGCTAGCCCTTACACTGAGGTGTTAGCCCGAGCCTCACTGAGGAGATCAGTCCCCAGATCTCCCTCAGACTCCTCCTGAAATCCACTGCAAATGCTCAGCACAAGGGCCTCCCTATCATGGTAAGGTTTTATCATGTTAACATGGTACAATCTGTGCCCCTTCCATCTGCCTAGCACTTCTACCATGTAAATAACATCACTTACCTTTCTTACCACCTTGTAGGGTCCTTCCCAAGCTGCTTGCAGCTTGTTGTGTCTGACAGGAATGAGAACCATTACCTGCTGCCCCACAGCATATTCTCTAGCTCGAGCATTCCTGTCATACCACACCTTTTTCTGTTGTTGGGCTTCTGCCAGGTTCTCCTGGGCCAAGCCCATGAGTTCTCTGAGCCTTGTCCTGAGGTTTAGGACGTATGCCACAACAGACTCCTTGTGAGACTCACACTCATGTTCCAACTCATCTCAAATTAAATCTAGAGGTCCCCTCACCCTATGCCCATACAGCAACCCAAAGGGAGAAAAACCTGTGGATTCCTGGGGAACCTCTCTGTAAGCAAACAACAGATGGGGCAAATATTTGTCCCACTCCCTCTTAAACTGATCTGCAAATGCACGGAGCATGGACTTGATTGTAGAGTTTAACCTCTCAACAAGACCATTAGTCTGGTGATGGTAGGGGGTGGTCTTTATGTGCTTCACCCCACAGGACCTCCACAGACAGGCCAGCAGGTCTGAGATGAAATTGGCACCTCTGTCAGTCAGTATTTCTTTTTGGAAATCTACCCTGCTGAAAATCTCTAACAAGTGTGTACCAAAACGAACAGGTACGGATTCCTTGCTCCAGCAGAATAGATCCAAACAATGTAATTGCCAAGAACCCAGGACAAATGAAATTCTCTTTTTAACGCAAAATTTATTAAGACAGCGTGCACTGACACAGCTTCCTCAGAATACAAAGCTTTAATTAATCTAAATCAGTTTAAATACGTATGCAAGAGGAAATGATGTCATGCATAAGAAGGTTGTTAAGCATACATAAAACATTCATTAAAACAAGTATAAAATCTCATGAAAAATCATGTAAAACTTAGATGTAAGGACATCTTATTTTCATCAACAAAAATGTGTTGCATGTTGTATACCCATAAATGGTAAATATTAAGAATAAAATTTGGTAACAAAAGAAACCTTAGCTTATAAAAACCAAAACAAGTGGAAGTATGACAGTTAAAAACACTTAGGGTTTTTATAGTACAAATGTTAAGAACCACTAAAGGTGTGTGTAAGGAACAAATCTGAACAAATTGGTTTAAATTGTTCAGGAAAAAATATATATACTCAAGCTTGTGAAGCTTAAGTATCAAATCTTGCAGCTAGATGGAACTCAAGCACTTTTAAAATACATAAACTAGAAGGGGAGGGAAGGAAAGTGTTCATCTTAGGTAGCTTCTCAGTTTTAAAACTGAAGAGATACTGCAATTCTCATTGAGTGCTGGAAAATTAAACGCATCAGTTCTTAGTTGCCACTCAAGTTCACAGAGTTCTAGCAGTAATGGAATAGGTCCCCCCCTGACGTTACCTTGTATTTGATCTATTGCCATGAACGAAAAACTGTGCCCAGGATGTTTGATAGTATGTGAAGCCAATGCATTGTTTTCGTTTCAGTCCTGATCGCATATAGGTGTTCATACATGCGATCACGATCGGTTTTACCGATGTAGAAAGATGGGCAACAGTCACAGAATGCTACATAGACAATAGATTTACTTTCACAGTTAAGGGACTCTAATAGTGTATTTTTGTCCCTTATAGAGAAAGTTTGTCCTGCTCTAACTTTGTGGCATCTGTTACAGAAACCACAAGGGAACATACCTGTTTTCTTGTTGTGAAAAGTTTTGACAGTGTTCCTTTGTGACAGTTCCTTCAAATTACTATTCCTTTTAAAAACAAAACTAGGAGCTGCACCAAATTTATCACTAAGTGAAGTTCTACTTGTGATAAAGTCCCAGTTCTTAAGTATGATAGACATTATAGCTTTCGAATGAAAACTATAATTCGTGATATAACATGAAGAAAGGTCAAGTAAAGGAGCTTGTGATGGTGTAATAGCTTCAAGATGGTTAATGATGGTGTCTTCATGGGGAGAGATGTCTGTCTGGGCTTGGGAAATTGCTGAGGCATCATTACTTAAGATGGCTTTAAAAAACCCATTAGATCTCTTTGTGTGTACCTCTGAAATAAGTTCACTTATAAGGTTGATGGGATAACCTCTATTCCTAAATAACTCAAAAAGAAAATCACATTCTTTTTCAAAGTACTCCAACGTACTGCACATCTTAGCTGCCCTCACCAACTGGCCTTTGACAATGGCTTTTTTCTGTTTGAACGGGTGATGGCTTGAGAAATGCAAGAAAGAATTGCAGTACGTTGGCTTTCTATAGATGTTGGAGGTATACATCTGTGTTTGGGTGTTTTTAAATAACTTGATGTCAAGATAGTCAATTTCCGTGCTGGAAAATTTATACGTGAATTTCAAAAAAGACGTGGTAGCATTGATTGATGTGATGAAAGCCTCAGCTGCTGCAGGACCACCTCTAAATAGCAAAAATGCATCGTCCAGGTACCTAGTATAGAATTGTACCAGAGACATTAGAGGTGGGGATGCAAAAAGGAAGTGTTTTTCCCAGTAGCCCATGACCATATTAGCCACGGACGAACCACAAGGGGACCCCATGGCGACCCCTTGTTTCTGAAGATAATACTTTTTGTTGAATGTGAAAAAATTAGAAGACAAGACTATGTCCATGAGTTCTGTGATTAATTCGATTTCAAGTCTGGGTGCACCCATTTCTTGTAAAAGTAGTGCAGTCCATTCGAGTGCTTCTTGTGGGATTGAAGTGTATAGGTCCACCACATCAACCGTGAGGAAGTTAGCCTCACTGCTGAAGGGTAGACCATTTACACATTCCAAGAAGGACCATGAGTCTTTACAGACCCCTGGTAATAACTGAACATACTTGGAAAGAAGTTTGTCTACAACTTTAGCACTAGGGTATGTCATAGAGGACCTTCCATCAATTAACGCTCTCATAGGTGGATTCATTAGGTCTTTATGTATCTTGGGAATACCAAACATTATGGGTAGCTTTGGTAGCATAATGTCGATATAGTTGTAAGTATCCAAATTGATCTTATTCCCAAGATACAAATCACGGAAGTAACCCCTGATCCTGTTGTGTGCTGTGTTGATTTCACTAATGGAAGCCTCTGAATATGCTGGTGAGTCTGATACTAATGACATTTTTTCGTTGTATAATTCATTGTGAAAAATCACCAGACCTCCTCCCTTGTCTGGTTTCATTAAGCGAACTGGTTAATGACATAAATTATTGAATGATGCAATTTGTTGCTTGGAAGTATTAAAAATACAATGAGTTTTTCTGCCTCAGTGGAGGACAATGCCACTGCTTCAGGGTATCGTGTAGTATAATCCACTACCAGTAGGTTCTACTTTTTCCCTGTGGAACTTGGGGTACTCAGAGAACCCACAATATCCATAGCTACCCTCTGAAATGACTCCTCAATCACAGGTAAAGGCATCAAAGGAGCTCTCACCTTGTCTCCTGCCTTGCCTACCTTTTGGCACTGCTCACAGGTCCTGCAGTACCCTGTTACATCTCTGGAAATTCCAGGCCAATAGAAGCTTTGCATAATATGTCGCTTTGTATGTTTTATGCCCATATGACCTGCAAAGGGAATATCATGGGCTATGGCTAGAAGCACCAGACGGTAAGCTCTAGGCACTACCAACTGCTGTACTCTCTCACCTTCTAGCCCTCCCTCAGGGGTCCAGTTTCTGTATAATAACCATTTGTCCCAGTGCACAGATTCCCCCTTCCCTTGAGAATCAGGTGCCTCCCTAGCTGCCTGCCTCAGGCCTTGCAATGTAGGGTCTGAGAGCTGAGCCTGTCTCAACTCCCTCCTTGTAACCCTTCCCAGCTCCCCTTCCACAGGAAGTCTGGCATCCTCTGACAGTGGTGCCTCACTGTCAGCCTGGGTACTACTACTCACCTCTACATTTGCAGTTACCCTGTCCAAGGGAACATCAGTGCCCACAAGCAGCTGTGGCTCACATTCAGTTTCACTGCTACAGAGTAGCTCCATCCCTGATGAAACAACCTCAGCAGTCCTGGCTGCAAGTATGCAGTCAGTCTGGGTCTTACCCGGGCTACAAGACCCACATGCTTGTCTCCTAGCCTCCCTGCGTATAACTGCATAAGTACATGGGACTGCCTCATCCAAATCCTTCCCTCTCAGGACATTTGCAGGATGGTAGTTCCATACCCTTGTTGTCTCAAGACAACCCACTATTGGCATTTTGACTTTCGCACTTACTGGCTCCCTCATCTTTTATTCCCCACCTTGCTTCCAAGGACATCTGTATGCCACATAGCCCCACTGGTTGCATTCAACACATTTCACCCTAGGTCCTGGACGTGTACCTGGACTAGTGGCTTCTCCTGCTACTGGCAGATTCTGTTGGGGCAGTCTGTGCTGTCCACCATGGGTTCCTTTAGACCCATGAGCAGTACTGGGGGTCCCCTTCCTGTGCAGGGCTGCCCTGCTGGCCAGGTATAGGTCTCCCTTCTTCCCAAACTCATCTGAAGTAGCACACTATCAGCTAACCAGATCCTCATGTCCTCAGGCAAAGTGCTAAGGTCTTGTTCCCCCACCAAAAGGTCTGCCAGCCCTTCAAAAGTGGTGACCTGACATCCACTCACCCAGCTATGAAAATAAGCACTCAGTTCAGCAACATATTCACATACATTTTCATCTGCCTTGCATCTATGCTCACAAAACTTTGTCCTATACATTTCAGGTGTTAGCTTAAAACATTGTAACAGACATTTCTTTATAGCAGTATAATCAAAACAGAGAGAGTCAGGCATTTGTGATATACAAGTTACAGCTTTCCCATGGAGTAAGGGGGTCAGGAACCGTACCCAGAGGCTTTGGTCAACACTATACTATTTGCATACCCTTTCAAACATGTGAATGAAACTATCAAAATTATCCCCCTCTTTAAATTGCAGAAGAAATTTACTGACCTGTTGTGCTTCTGGGGTCCAGTTACTCCCTTCCCCATTACCTCCATGACTCTGGTGAAGAGTCAGCATTTCCCTCTCATGCTTCCTCTGACACTCCTTTTCTTCGGCTCCTACCTCCAAATGCCTGGCCTCCAACTCAAGTCTCTTTAGCTCCAGCTGGAATTTTAAGTCCACTGCAGAAAGGTTGAGCTGTCCATTCTCTGAGGATATTGTATTTCCACTGCCAGTCTGATTGTCCTTTGCAGAAAGGTTGAGCTGTCCATTCTCTGCAGATATTGTATCTCCACTGCCAGTCTGATCATCCTCCTGGATGCTGTTTTCTGATGCAGCTGTAACCAAGGCTGCAATCAGGTCTGCCTTAGTCAGGTTTCCATGCACCAGTCCCCTAGCCTGGTACATCTCCATCAGCTGGCTCCTTGTCAGCTTTCCATATTCCTGTGCTGACATGCTGCCTGCCCACGCTGACTAACTAAGCTAACAAGAGAAATAAAACAATTGTGATCTGAACTCTGAGTATACTCTGCCTGGTTGATTTAGAGTACAAAACACTTTCAGAGATCACTGTACATAAGCTGCAGAATTCCCTCTAACTACACCACTGCCAAACACTTGTGTGGATATCTTATCCCAACCACTGCCACCACTATGTGACGGCCATGCCCTGGCCCAGTAATCAAGGAGCCTCAATCATCACCACTAACACCAGGGAGGTCATCTCCTAGAAGAGGGAAGGATAACTAATACACACAGTAAAGTACAATTTCCCTTAAGTGCACATAGAGATCACAGTCAGTCTGGAGCTGGTTACTCCCTTGCTCTCCAGGTCCCCAATAAAACTCCCCACTGGCACAGCTATATGGTCCAGATCTCTGCCTAGCTAAACAAGCTAACCTCCAGTACCTTCTCTGTCCAACCAGTGCTTCGTGTCCCTGCCCAGGTAGCTGACACACACCCACACTTTGGGATAAGTATTTATACAACTTCACAGACAATCCTGGGAAAGGCTGACACAGATTCTCTAGCTATGCCCCTTTACCCAGGCTATACAGTAGTAATTCCTACCACCACCAGCTTAATAATTATCAGCTACCTAAAGGCCCTTGAAAGGGTGTCCAATTATTACTGTGCAATATTATTATCCAATTGGTAATGTGACTATTCAGTCTTAAGACTTATTACAGTAAACTCTATAAATATGCAATGTACTCTGGAGCCTAACTTGTCACTACAGAAACCAGCCACAGGTAAAGGGTTTTAAAATATTTAATAATAAATAATTAAAACACAAGACAATACTGCTACACCACAGAGATATCTAAGAGTTCAGAGATCACACAGAAACTTAAAATAATACAGTAGGACAGGTCTGATGTCAAAGAAAAACACTTAATCTAACTTTTTAATCTTTAGCTAATCTTAAGAGAAAACACAGTGCTATAATCCTACTTACATACATAAAGAGCATAAGCAGTTCTGGGGTTGATGGTCCAAGACAAATGCTGTCAGTCTCTCACTGAACAATAGTTTTTAAAACACTAACAAACAGCTCTGCTAAGGCCCTCCCAAATTACATCATTTTGACACTTGGGTTTTCCCAGTATTCACATTACATCATTTTGACACTTAGTATGGAGTTCCCAGGCAAACAAACTGCATTACTTAGCAAGCTAACACCTGCTCAAGAAACTACAACAATAAAAGACATTTCACATGTATACTCTAACAATTATTCCTTAAGTTAAGACAATAGAAAGAATGTGTTCAGCCAGATGCTTCGGCACCACTTTTTTTAGATAATTGTAACTTCAAAGAACATTTGAAATGCTTGGCTTGATTTTTCTTACAGCAGATGGCAATGTTGCAACAATCTTGAAGTTCACATTTTACAGTGTTTTCTTTCATTTAAAAACACAAGACTGTATTTTTATTTATACAAATGATAGAATTATGTATCAAATTCTATTTGACTATGCTGGCAGCCTTCACCCATCTTTCCCCAATCTTCACAAGGGGTCTCTTTACCTTGAATATTTTGGGACAGCAGTGTCTGTAAACCCCCCTCTGACATATAGTAAGCTTAGGAGACCATAACACATCTTCAGAACACATGATCCTTTTAGTTCATTCTGCCTTAAAAGACCATTTCACCTTAGCCAGAGCTTTCTGTCTTGTGAGATCTGTAAAATTACAGTAAATAATCATAAAATTAGACACAACCTTACTGTAGTACCAAGCTAATCCAATAAATGCCTTCAGCCATTTTTTTTCAAAGAGGATGCAGACCATTTTTTATGGCACCTATTTTCTTAGCTTTGGCCTTGCTTATAATGTACTGTAAGCATTTGGGTTCCACCACACCCAGTTTACTATTCCTAGAATTTACAGTTAGGCCTTTATGCCTTCACTTTAGGTATATGAAAGTCCCAGGCCTCTGAATGAATGAGCAAGTCATCCAAGTAGGTAACAGCATATTGTGAGTGAAGCTTCAATATTTTATCTATCAGCTTCTGAAGCATGCCTACTGCTCTAAATCAGCAAATCAGTAACACTGTGTACTGAAATAGACCACCAGGGATTGCAAAAGCAGTTGTTTTTCTTAGGCAGATGGGGTAAGTGATATGTGCAAGTGTCCTTCATCAAGCCTAGTGTAAGCAAGTAACTGACCTTCCCTTAGTTTTCTATCAGCTCATCAGTTTTGGACATGGGATTACTATCCCACTTTGAAATCCTATTCAGTTTCCTTAAGTCATTGCAGAATCTAATACTCCCATTAGGTTTGGAGATTAGCACTATGGGGTTACTCTGGTTACCCTTTCTTCCATCACACCTAGCTTTAGTGTTTTTGAACTTCTTCTCTTATTAGTTGTTTTATGATCCTTCTACTCTGTGTGATGTCAGTCTAATCTTCATTCCAATGGTTGTTTGTACTTTATGCCTGGTTAGCTTAGATCTCCCATGCATATCAGAGAACGCTCCTTTATTTTTTAACAAAAATGATCTCAACTCCTTTTTTTTACTGTTGAGAAATTTACACTTCAGGTTAAAATTCCCTGGTCTCTAGTACGTCAGCGCTCTACAGAATTTTCTACTTCATTCCAATGCTTCATCATATTCTTCTAATACATTTGCTGGTTGTCTAACCTTACAATTAACTGCATTTTTCTTTTCATCACCTCACATTTTTTGCAAGTAACTTGTTTTCTATAGAAAACACAGATATTACTATCAGATCTCCTGGATTAAATTCCCCAAATCAGGCATTTTTATCATTACATCATTATGTTTTGTGGTATCTCTGCATAAGGTCCTTTGCAATGTGTATTGCCAGCTTTAATCTGTCATGCAAGCTAATAAAAAAATCTATCACATTTTCATCTTTTTCAATTCTCCTTACAATATCAAACACTTCTGGGAGATAGCTGCTATAAAGAAGTTCAAATGTGTTGCACCCATTACAAGCATTTACTACTTCTCTGATTCCAAACAGTAAACAGGGCAAAAACTGTTCCCAATTTCTACTATCTGCATCATTTTCTGCTGAAAGGATTTCAGTGTTTTACTAAACCTCTCTGTTAATTCATTCACCTGCAGATGACTGACTGATGTTAAAGTATTGAAATCAATGGCACAGTACCCTTGAAGGAATGGGATTACCATAATCAGCATGCTGATGTTAAAGTACTGATATCAGTGGCACAGTACCCTTGAAGAAGAGGGAATACCATGATCAGTAAGCATCTCCTTAGGGATACTCCCTCTGGAGAATGTTTGTGTCTTTCGGCTTTTCCCGGTTAGGGGTCGCCACAGCTGAACTCCAGTGCGCTAATGATTGGTAGTGGATTTTTACATACCGGGTTACCGCCCTGACGCACAACCTTCAACGAAGGCACGCCCCATTCACGTATGCCTCCACACGAAGATGCTCAAGCTGAGAATCGAAAGGGACAACGCCTTGCTATGAGGCGAGAACGCTACTGCAACACCATCACCGCGGAATAACAGTATCAATTCCCTGGCAGTAACCTGAGCATTAGCTTAGCATGTTGGTACTCCTTCTGTATTTTTTAACATAGCCCATTAAATCTAGTATTTACTTATACCCATTGTTAGATTTTTACTAATATCCCAATCCATACCAGCTCATTCAAAGGGTACTTCAGTGATATTCATTGAAATCAATGGAATTTTATATTCAAAATAGGGTATAGTTTGTTGCCATTCTGGACAAGAAGCATAGAAGTTATCAATTTCTTATATTATGCATGATCATTAAAACCTGGTTAATACCCTTGCCTTAGTTTTGTCCATTGCCATGTGACCTTCTAACATGTGACAGTGGACTAGCTTAATTACTAGTGTCCTATATGATCTTTGCAGTAATAACTGAGGCAGAATATATTCCCTTCATGCACTTACTATATATGAGGTCCTATTTTAACTCAAGAAGTATTAAGAACTTTCTATTGACAAGCATCCCTTAAAGTATTGTTATATTGTCTCCCCTACATCTTTCTAAAGTTTATATGGTTGATTTGTAATTTTAATACTTCAGGTCTGCTTTCCTTTAAGTGAAGTGGCAGGTGTATCTTCTTCCCCACCAAACACTGGCACTAGACCTTCTTTTATATCTTCTCCTTCAATGGGGAGTTCTAAACAAAAGTTATCTTATTTTTCTTATCTGCTATCAGTGTAGGATTCGTGAGTGCTCTTTTTTCTTTTAGGTTCCTCTCTATCTTTCTTAGTACAAGTGGATACCACCCTTCACTTTTTTCCCTTTCTCATGCTGCTTCCATACTACAAACTCTGTATTTGGCTGCTTATCAGCGTTTCTCTACTCACATTGTTCTGAAGGTCCGCACTCAACTGCCCTTCTTTTTCTATTTTTATTGTGTATGATTTGTGTGCAGGTTTTATATATATTTCTATCTTAAACCATGTTTACTTCCATTTCCTATCAGATTATCATCTGTTTCTTTGTTAGAGTTTAGTTCAGTTTTTAATTTCTGTTGCTCTACCATGGAGACATACTTCTGATAACAGAAAGGATGCTTTTTATTGTCTAACCACAAACAGATTCTGAGTACTTGTATAGCTTTTATACCAACACCCTTCTCCTGTTTTTGACTTTTAATCTCAATATAGGTGTCACTGAATTGCTATCTCCCGTCGATGCACCAAAGGTAAATCAAGCTGTAGTTCTGTCCTCTTCTTATTAAGTGTATCAGCTTCTTACACTTTGTGGATTCCCTTCATCCAAGATTATCCACAGTATTTTTAAATGGAAAATATTTTCCTAATATTGCAACATAAGTTAAATTAGAGGTTACAGCTACAGGATTTTACAGTTTCCCAATAACTCTGAATTTCTACATGTGAAAGGGAGTATTCTTTTCAGTAGCCATAAATGCATATTATCTTCACTTTTTTCATTGATCCTAATATTATGCTTATGCAACAGTAGATCCTTAACAAAGAAAATTGTGTTTCCAGAATCTAGCAGAGCTTGAGCCTCTTCTCCTTCTAAAACCACAGAACAGTTCATTAGCTTGTGTGTGACATGATGATATAAATCTAACTCAATTCTAGAATTTAACTTCAGTTTAAACATAGATTTCAGTTTTTACATTTTTACCAGTGGTAGAAGTACAGAATTTAACAATGTGACCTTCCCAAAACACACACACACACACACACACACACACACACACACACACACACACACACACACACACACACACACACACAAATACACACACACACACACACACACACACACACACACACACACACACACACACACACACACACACACACACACACCTGTAAACTTGCCTAACTTGCTACTTTTCACAGGTGCGTTTCTTACTGCAGTTTCAGTCTTAGAAAGAGACAGTTCATTTCTAATCATTGCATCATTAACTAAACTTTTCGACTAAAGTTGCCAGCTTCAGATTTCCTGTGATCACCACTGTGTTATTGTGTTATAATACTAGGAAACTGTCTACTGGTAAAATCTTTATCATCTTTAATTTTCATTTGTTGTCAGATCCAAGCAAAAGTGTTAAAACATGCTTCAAGTTATTCATGTGTGTGCTTACCAGTTTATCCACATTAAAAGTCCAGTTATGAAATCATGCTATTTGTACCTCAGGAATTATGCCAGCCATAATCAAATGTTCTTTCCTACATTCATCATACTCTTACAGAATCAGCCTCTTCCACATACATGTACATTTTAATGGCTCATGTTTCAGCTGAGATCACAGGGTTTTTGTTTAAGAGAAAATTTGTTCAAGCAAATAAATCTAAACCAGTTTTCTCTCAAAGTTAAAATCAATGCATTTTTTATTTTTATGCATAAATAAATTGTAGCTTTTATTAATCTCTTTGAGCTAGTGAAGTTTTCCTAATGACAAGAATTTTACCCATTCTGTTCATTTACAATTCTCTGTTGTTCTATAATGCCACCAAAGAGGTTTCCAGGTCATCTTCCCTGACTAGTCTCTTCATACTAGCCTTTGCTTAGTCCCCATCCGTGAATCTACAATTTTGTTTAGTAACTACTTCATGGTTGTGGTCACTAGTTAACCATGAAAGGAACACAACACTCACAGTACAGAATTTGTAGCTAAAACATGGTTTGCACCTGACAGCAGAGATACTGCAAGGAACTGTAAACTGGTAAGTCTCTGGCTAGCTGCGTATACCATCATAAGATGCCACCATTATAAGCTCCAAGACAACTCCAGAGGCAAGCATATATACAAATACAGATTTATTTTCACAAATCAAATGAGAATGTGTATCATGGCCCACTTAGTTCTGTCAATCTAAACAACACATACAGCATCTTAGGCTGATCTTTTTCCAGAATTCATAGTTCATTTAGTCCCTTCAAGATACAGACTGTCTTAGAACAAAAGTCCAAGCCTATACACCCTTCCCAGGCACAACTTCCAGGTCTGTTTGCAAGTGCTTCCATAAGGTACACTCCTCTGATTAGCCTCAACAGAGGACTGCATTCCTCACTTCAATTCTCTTCCTTCAGATGATCCTCCAAATGTAGAACTAATTAACTGATTTGCTGCTTTCAGGGAACCTCCTTCTATCCAAGTCCAGTCATCAGTTAGAACCTTATTATCTAGCTAACTAGTGCGCGAATATCACCAGGTTCCATACCACATACCTTACACATTTTAAAGGCACATTAAACATTTTCTAGGCAGCATATTGTGAAATTAGAATGTAAAAGCTACACAGAACAGGATTAGTTTTACTTTTGTTTTCATTTTGGTGCATACCATGTAAGAAAGGATGCAGTATTAAGGTACTAATGACATGTTGCCAGTCATGTTCACAACAAAAACAAAATAGCAAGAGAACCATGTCTTGGGCAAGTAGACCATGTGGTCAGAATGTGCATTTCAAGGTGACATATCTTCAGAAGACTTCACAAAAGAGGATTAATATCTAATTGGTCAAAATCTACATCTACATCCTTCTTACTGATATTAATCATTAAAGACAACCATACCCTAAATACAATACTTCTTTATTCCAAAGTATATTTTCTACCCTGTGAACTGTTTCCTAGACTGACACATATAAAACGTATAATTTGACTGTTTTTCCTTCTCTGGCTTGATGGCTTTTCTGTATCACTCAGCTTCTTCAGTGTGCAGCATGATGGGTTTGAATGAAACCACAAAACACTTTCTTCATAAAGTTACCTCCCTTGTTCTTGTATCATCTTACCCATTACATTTTAATGTTTCTGCCAGAGGAAAAGTCCACACAACAAATAATTTACAGCCCTTTGTTCTTTCCCTTCCCACTGTAGTCATGAACCTATTGAGCTCTTGTGATTGAGAACTCTTACTGTGTGCAGTTAATTTAAAGTTAACAACTTCACCCTTTTATCTATAACCATACTGAGCTTTTGGGAATTTGCAGCCATCAGGCTATACAGTCTCAGACTGAAGAAATCTAATATTAACAAATGAATCATCTTGAGTGGGAGGATATTTGATTTCTGTTCTTAATCGCTATTTTGCAGATGTTAAAGTATAGTTATAAGATGACAAAGAACACAAACTGTGGATTGTCACTAGAATAAAGTTTTAAACATTCTGCTTGGAGATTCTCATATTGATTAATAATAATAAGCACTGTCCCTGTAATTAAATGCAAAGAAAATGTATATAAGAGGATAGAGCAAGATGATATTACTTTTTGACACATGCATTGTTGGAAACGGAATGATCAGTTAAAAAAAAGAATCTTATGATCATGTTAGCCACCTTCTGGTCATTTTGGTGGTTAAATCAGAAAGTTAGAAATACCTATCTATAATTCTACAGAGTCATCAATATAGCAGATAAATCAAAATACATTTTGACTTTTTGTGTCATAGTGGACCTTTCAGCTATATTTTTACAGCATTTTTTAAGTCTCATTACTTTCAGCATTAAATGTCACAGACTGTAACTAGTGTTATCTGTACAAATCTGATGATTCCTTTGGCAGCATGAGTGTTGTCACTGAAGCAGAGCTGATTTTAATGTCTAGTGGAACACAACATACAAATGACAAATGTGACATCAGTCAAATAAAGATATGTAGCTATGAGTTAACCAGCTTCATGGTTGTGAAAACTGTTGAACAAGACCTGCAATTAATAATCTGGCCTAGTCTTTTAAGTGACAGTTCTGCTAAACATCAGTAAGGGGAAGGAGATTCTTCCTGTATCTGGAGTGCTGTCCATCCTCATCCATAGCACCATCGATTACTGACTGGTTACACTCAGAAATCATTCATAAAAACTTTTTAATGTCCATTAAATTAATTTTGCAAAAAGAAATTTAGAAGTGTGAGACTTGAAATGTTAGACACTTTAATGTATCTTTTATAAGACGACACATTATTTTTTATTTTATTCTGGTTTTTACCTTTCATTTGTGGAATATGGCACAGTGATGCAGTAGTTAATATTGACATACCACAATGGATGCTGCATGCATATTAGCACCACTCTGGATTTGAGGATTTTAACCCAATTCCCTTTCAACTCTTGACTCTCCACTTTGACTTTTTAACTGAGGTGCACTCTGTGATGCCTATAAAGCCTTCTGTAGGTGAAATGGAATTGTCTAAAGGTGAGTGTGAGTCCTGTGAAAGAGAAGCATCCCATACTAGAGTTGTATACCTGCCATATAGCTATTGTTTGCCAGGATATGATTTGGCTCCCCTATGATAAATAAGAATATAAAATAAGTTTTAAAAAAAAATGAATGAACTCTTGCACAGATAATTTTTGAAGTTTTACCAAATGAAATATGAAATATTACTTTACTGGATGTTTTGTAGACACTTAATTTGACCTTTGTGCTTTATTTGCTGTTGATACAATTTTTTCATATTTTTTCTGCTTGTAATAATAATTTATATTTAGTGGGAGTTATAATTTCACATTTTAAAATACTTTCTGAAAGAAAGAAATCTTATGACATAGGCTGTGATATATTTGTTCTGTTTTTGTCTGTTTTAAGTTAGTATCCTTCTGTGTTATAAGTTTAGAAATGCATTTCCATCTGCAGCATTAATTTTCTTGCAGTTCACACGTTCTGACCTCCATTTTATTTTTCTAGAAAGCACTTAACAGTGATAAATCAGAGTCACAGAATAGCTCAGAACTGATGCATTGTCAGATAAAGCAGAGTGCTGTCTGATGGCAGCATTATTGTAAGCAGAGTAAAACGGCAGATAGCATGCTGCTGACGAAGGAACTCCTCTCACAGTACCTCAGTCAGTCTTTTGTGCAGAGGTCAAAGGTCATGCAGTGGCATTTTATAAATTAGTCTTTTGTGAAACATTCTTGTTGCAACCCTGCCAAGTGCAACAGCTTCTCCAGTTAAAAATGTGAATAAGACAGTATGACTTAATTTAGACAAATAACATCTTGTAGGAGGCTGCTGACCTAATACACTTTTTTCCACTCTTCAAAATATTTCTTACTATAGGCACAAACAGAGGCATGAGTGTTAAAATGAGGTTTCTTCCTTGGCAGTGAGCTGGCAGAATATCAGAGTTAATGGATTGAAGAAATATGTAACTTCCCCTTGATAGACTAATAAATGCGATTCTTTATCTGATTTCTACAGCTGAGATAGAGTGAGAAAAAGAAAGGGAAAGAAAGACAGCACTGAGAAAACAATTCAAGTCACCTCTCATTTATATGCCAGTGGTTGTCATACTCAAGTAAATGTAGACTGGAATTTGATCTCTTGGGGTACACCAACTTTACCACCTTGATGCTATAATATATTTGCCAAAACACAACCACTTTTTTCTTAATAACGTTATGTATTTTGCGTTTTCAGTAAATAACTTTACCATAGACACACATTCGTATTTCACCAGCCCTTCAAAGAACATATCAGACAGCTCTGAGTTACTTTATAGGAAGCATTATTTATGTATTAGACCTTCTTCAACCACGATCTGGGTACAAAACACTTGTGCAAAATATGGTACTATATTTTGATCATCAGCTTATAAATTCAGCTATTGCAAATCTAACAGTTGTGTAGATTTGTAGAGAAACTATATATATAATGGCAACTAATATACTGTTTTGTACTTTGCACCCTTTTAAAAATATTATACTACTGGGTGAAAAAAGCAAATCAACTCAAGACACAGTCTTTGATACATGGTACTATATATATATATATATATATATATATATATATATATATATATATATATATATATATATCATAGCTCTCAACCTTCCATCTCCAAAATGAGGAAAACTAGCCCTCATAATGTGGAACAAATGGGCAAAATGTGGAACACATACTAATGGCTTACTATCAACTTCAACTAGTAAGGCCATAGGATGGTTAAAATATGCTGGTTTTACTTATAAAGAAGATCTTTTAATGAATTAATATGATTCATTTCTATTTACTATGGATTTCACTTAAAAAAATTCCTAACACTGAATGTGTGACAGAGTCTTTCAATGTGGAACATTGAGGAACTTTGAGGAACATGAACTTTTTAAGACCCCAAATGAGGTACGTTCCTCGTAATGAGGTACACTTGAGAGGTATGATATATATATATATATGTTTATATATATAGGGATTACTGAATTATGTTGACACACCACAATGTCAACAGCTACAATATCGACCACAAAAAGTCGACAATGGATATGCCAACAGTCAACTGCCACATGTGCGATTAAAATCCTTGCTGCACACAATCAAAAAAAAAAAACAAATAACATTATTTTTTGCTTTCCACACCCCCTGCTATTTTTTTATATACTAACTCTGAAACTGCACAATCCCTGGGGAAATGGAATAGTGCCCCATCTGTTGATTCTCAGTCTATCATGCCTGTCAACCATCTGCATATGTTGACCTTTTGTGGTTGCTCAATCAGCTGGCAACATGCTGTCTGCTGTTTTGACGTAATTTAATGAACCCACATATATATATATAAAAGGAATGACAACTATAGGAAATAATTACAACAAATCTATTCTGTTAAAAACTACCATGAAACTCTACTAGTCCCTAACTGCCCATGATGTTCACCATATTGATGACTGCTGCAGGAGTCTTAGCTATATGTTTATATCCTGCCAAGGATATAACAGCCAGCCAGCTTCCAAAGGTTTAGGGCACCTTGCACGTGCCCAAACTGTCAAGCAGCTTGAGCTGAGCTGACTAAAAGACAATTTTTGGTGCAAAGTCTTTCAGAGCTTTCCTGCCAGTAGAAATTGGGAGGCTGAGCTCTGAAAGGACTATGCTAGGAACAGCAAAACATAAATGTCCAGACCCTGGCATAAAGAAACTTCAAAAAACAAGTGGAATCAAGGGATGGAGTGGTAATGCAGCAGTGATCATTCAAACAAAAAGCAAGTGGAATCAAGGGATGGAGTGGCAATGCAGCAGTGATCATTCAAACAAAAAACAAGTGGAATCAAGGGATGGAGTGGTAATGCAGCAGTGATCATTCAAACAAAAAACAAGTGGAATCAAGGGATGGAGTGGTAATGCAGCAGTGATCATTCAAACAAAAAACAAGTGGAATCAAGGGATGGAGTGGTAATGCAGCAGTGATCATTCAAACAAAAAACAAGTGGAATCAAGGGATGGAGTGGCAATGCAGCAGTGATCATTCAAACAAAAAACAAGTGGAATCAAGGGATGGAGTGGTAATGCAGCAGTGATCATTCAAACAAAAAACAAGTGGAATCAAGGGATGGAGTGGTAATGCAGCAGTGATCATTCAAACAAAAAACAAGTGGAATCAAGGGATGGAGTGGTAATGCAGCAGTGATCATTCAAACATCTCCTGTTGTGGTCATTTCAACTTACACATCTGGACTGCTTTGGAAACTGGCTGGCCATTATAACTTTGGCAGGATATAACCCATCTAGCGAAGGCTGTTGCAGCAGTAATCATTCAAACATCCATTTTTAAGGTAAGTTCAACTTTCGCAACTGCACTTTCCCTACTCTAGTCTTTCCCATATGTTTTTACTATATCACTTTATTTCCAGTATCTTATAGGTTCATAGTTTCATAGGTTGGTACTAGGCTATCGGCCCTAGGGCCTATACAAGCCTAGCCATGACAATTCCCTGGCTATTTTTCCCACAATATTTACTTCCCTGGACCCCTGTCTAACAGGGTGACTGACGTGATCCCTGGGGTAAATTTTCTATCTCCCATCCAAGAAGAGGGCCAAGGAGGTGCTCTGCTTGACATGTATGGGCAATCTATTTCAGAGTATGTGGAGTATCTGGGTCAGGAACCTATCCCTCCAGCATGCTTTGTTCATTGTGATGACAAGGTTTAGGTCCCTGGAGCATGTGGCTCTGATGGATTGGGATTTCTTTAAGTGTAGCATGTCCAACAGCTCTGGGTTTGACATGGCCTTGTGTGTTAAGCAGAGATCGCCTCTGAGTATATGATATGCGACAGAGTATAGTTGGAGTTTTTTTAGTTGGTCAGCATAGGGCATCTGCTTTAGGCCTGTGATTCTTTTAGTGAAGTGTTTCTGCAGCCTTTCCAGTTGATGCTTGTGTTGCATCTTGTGTCATGTAATTTAAAACTGCCTTATTTTTAAGACATAACCACTTTCATTTAAATGCCTAATCACAGAACAACTTTTATGAAGTCCCAAAACTTTGAACTGACATTTATTTATTTATTTACATTTGTTGACCGGGAGTGTCCGACTGGATGTAGGTCCATTTTCAGTGGTGTCCCGGGGAGAAAAACTCCACAGTTAAAATATACAAACAGTAGTCATATTGGATTTACTTAGCAATTAACAATTTGATTAACAGCAATTAACAATTACAAACATAGTTACAGATGAAGAACATAGTACATCAGTAGACAACTAGAATCTTTATCATCTGCGAAGTACATAACAGACATTAACAACTGTTACAATAAGAAGTTCCTGCTGTATAATAAGTAGTAGGCTTATGAGCATCCAAGCTTACTATAATCAAGGTAGTTATTGGGGTGTAAAGAAGGGTAGTGGGTGGATGGGGTGGATGATATTAGAGTGGGATTTGCAAGGGCATGGCTATAGATAATCACTGAAAAATTTGGAAACTTTCAAAACAGAAAATTTTTCTGCTCCACTGTTGACTAAAGTGTCCCTTAAAGTTTAGCCTTGCAAGGTAGTTCTAAAACTTGCTTCTCAATGTTCTAACAATACCTCTTATAAAGAATACCCACCAAACACTGACCAGATCAGGGACTAATTGAAATTGTTATTTTGTACAGCATTAAAGAGTAAGTCCAACATATAATGCAATAAGAGCAAGCCCTACTATAATGCAACAGAATACAAACAAAGATACAAAGCTCATAAAATGTATCATGGGAAAGGTCACAACTTTCACAACTGCATGTCTATTCCTATTGGTAGTTAATAGCTTATAGTTTTTTTGTTGCATCCTATCCTATGCGGCTAATGCCTAAGCAGTAAAAATGTATATAACTCTCTCACTGACTATATGCAATCACATTAATTTAAGAAAGCTCTTTCCCAAGCAGTACCATTGTACCATCAAAAACACACATCACATAATCTATCCCTTAACCTAGCATATACTCTAACCAAGAAAACACTCGCACATGCATGTGGACATGACCACACACATATGCACCATTAAATCTCCCCTTACCTATTCCTTACTCTAACGCTAACCCCAAAAAACTTATACATATTCCCACCCCAAACCACTTATATTACACACAACAATTTAAACTTCCTGCTATTGATAAATATTGCACTTGAAGAAAATGCAGTTGATCTCTTTCCCCACCTGAGCACTCTGTCGGACAGACTGCTATTCAGATGAAAGGGGTTATTCTTTATATCAAAGATGTAGCTAGGTTAATTGTTACCCTGTGTAAAAGCTTAATGTTGCAGCCTCACATCTCTAAGTTGAGGACCACAAAAGGCTTCTCAAATTTGGTGGAGTTGCAGACCAAAAGAAAAAAAAATGCCCTCTCAAAGATGAGGCCCCCCCCCAAAAAAAAGATCTTTTGCTCATACATGAAGTGCTTCAGTGCTTCAGCCCTGACAGCAAATACAGCACTTGTGTCCATTGCAGGTGCTACCCCCATCAAAATCTGCAGCTCATATCCCCTAACACCTTGAGGCCTGAGCAATTGCCTCCTCTACCGCATCGTAATTAGACCTATGGTTTATATGTTTCAACAATTTAAGAGTGGGTTTAAGCTTTTATTGCAGAAAATTAGGGATGGGATTTTGTGTGTGTGTGTGTGTGTGTGTGTGTGTGTGTGTGTGTGTGTGTGTGTGTGTGTGTGTGTGTGTGTGTGTGTGTGTGTGTGTGTGTGTGTGTGTGTGTGTAACTGTTTGTGGGTTGTGTTTGGAGTAAGGGCAAGGTAAGGGGATTAATTAGTGTTGTGCATGTGTGGTGCTATATGTAATGTGTATCTGAGTATCTCCTGTAGTGGTAGTATTACAGAAAATATTTTCCCTGTAGTAAGGTGTAGAGTTGAGGTTAGGGCAGGATTAATGTTGGCCTTCCTGACCCCCCTTACTAATGTGGGTTAACTCTAGTCATAGTAGTATCTCTTTAAAAGCGAATAACAGATTTGTAAAATATGCCTTTAAATGTCCTGCAGTATGCAGTATGACACCATTCTCACAGCAGTTAACTATACAACAAGGTCTTAATTCCCCAGTAATGTTGTATATAAGGAGATTGCCTTAATGCATCAGTCCAGGAGGTTAGTTCCTCACTGGAGGATCATCTGAGGGAAGAACTTGGAGGTATGGAGTGAGAGAACTCAATCAAGCCTAATCTGAGGAATATACATCATGGAAGTTCCTGTTTATCATAAACTGAGCATGAAAGAGGCCTACAACCTTGGACATTCTTTTCTTCAAAACACAGCTTGTATCCTGGAGGGGCTGTGTAGGCTGTCCACTGTTGGTGAGAAGTAAGTAAAGGTACTGGGTTTACCTTTATTTGGATCTCAAAGCCTAGAGACAGTTATTTAATTTTATAGGACCATGTGCACTACTCAATAAACTTTTTTTTATACGTTCTACCCTCAGTGTTTCCTCGGACATTATGAATCTATTTTGTTAAATCAAATGAAAATAGATAAAAAGAAATCAAACAAACATGGTTTTTACTAATTCAGTCACCCACATCCCCTACTACTTATCAACTCCGAGACAGCACAACCGTGCAGAAAAGGAGAATTTCTATTTCCCCACTGAATGCCATTCTCAGGCGTTCAACCAAACATCATTAATCAACAAAAGCCATTCCACAAAACACCATTCAAAAAATTAAATGAAACCTTATCTGGATATAGATAGATAGATAGATAGATAGATAGATAGATAGATAGATAGATAGATAGATAGATAGAAACATCAAATAGTCACCTGGAATACAGAAACCCTGGGCTTGGCAATCCATGGTAGTCCTCAAAGACAAATGTAAAAGTGGAAGTACGATATGACAAACTGTAGCAGTTGGATAAAAAGCAATGACCACCCGTTCAGTTCTAAATGAACAGTAATAAGCTTCCTAAGCTCTAGGTTAAAAGGAAACTCTGCCACAAAAAGATTCCTTTTTCAGATCTTTATTGAAGGTAATTATAATTTTTATTTAATATTTGTTTACCAGGGATGTCCGACTTATACAGAGCCCACTTTTAGTGGAGGCCCATGGAGAAATGCTCCAGATGCATGTCTTTGGAATGTGGGAGGAAATTGGAGCACCGGGAGGAAACCCACATGAATTCAGGGAGAACATGCAGACTCCACACAGAAGGCACCCCAGCAGAGAATTGAACTGGAGATTCTCTTAATGTAAGGTGACAACCCTAACCACTGCATCACACCAATGAGCACATTTGTCAATTACAAGACTTCTTCCTACAACTTCAGAAAAGTCTTATAATTGATGAGAATGCTTATCAGGATTACCTTCAATAACTTGACAAAGGAGCCCACTTTGCTCAAGAGTTTTCCTTAACCATTATATTATTTTATGTTTCACTATTTATGGTTCAGTCTATTTGAAGATATGAAAAAAAATTTAATAAAAATTTCTTTGAGTAAAAAAAGAGTTTTCTTTAACCCAGAGTTAAGGGTTTCTGCAAATGATCTTGCGCATCAGCTCTTATGTGATGACTTGATGACAAGACGGACAGACTATGCACTACATCCTGTCAATAGAACATACTTATTTTAGAGATGAACTGTCATGTATCTGCGTCTTATAAATATTATTTAAAGATGAAAGAGTTAGTATCTACTGAATTGTGTAACAGTACACAAAATAAAACCCAAAAGTCACATTTAGACATGAGCAACTGCAAAGAAAAATCTCGTGGTGATTATGTTTATTGGCTTAACATGTCTGCCTAGAAAGAACAGATGGCACAAAACTGCAAATTATACAACATATTGGAAATCAAAATGCAAAAAAAAAAAGAAGATAATATTTATGATATCTTGACTCTCTACCTTTAATGAAAAAGCAGCCCCTGAAATTTCAGTTCCATGAAATACATTCCATATCCACCCTCAACCCCCTTTCCCATTTTTCACATGGGGTTGGGGTGTCACTTCAGCACTGACAATCATCTTGAGCCAAGGTTTACACTTCTGGGTGGCTAGCCCTGCCATGGTAGTTCATTCATACCACTCACTCACACACACTCTCACCTTTAGCCAATTTAAAGCATCAAATCCACCTACTGTATGTCTTTGCAATGTGGGAGGAAACAAGAGCACCCAGAGGACACCCACGCGACTGCAGGGATGACATGCAGGCTCTGCACAGAAGGCACCCCAGCCAAGAATCAAACCAGAAAACCTCTGGCTGCGAGGCAACAATGCTAACTGCTGCACAACTGTGGCCACCCAACAAGGAAATGCATACATTTTTAAGGAAATATTTTCAAGGAAATTCATTATTGCTCAAAATTTCCTGAAGTTGTTTAGCTATTTTATACAACTCAGTGTGTTTATTGTATTCATCACAATATTTGCAAGGTGGGGAATTCTTGAAGAAGTGTTATTAAATAATAGTTCTTAGCCTGTGAACCAGGAATTTTGCAACTTTAAGAAACAGTGAATATTCAAACACATGATATTGAATCCTTGATATATTCAAAGAAATGGGTAATTGGAACTTAATGTTCAAATAAGTGACATTTAATTGTTGTTTTATTTGTTCCTAGTTAAGTGGTTTTATTTTTTATAAGTGATCTTAAAGTACAAATAGTGGAATATCTTCTCAAAGAAAGTATGAATATTCTAATCGGTGCAATTATTTCTGTTGTTGAATATAGGAATACACCATCACAAACTATACATTTATCTCCATCGCAGATATTGATACCTGCTATTGATAAATATTGCACTTGAAGAAAATGAAGTTGATCTCTTTCCCCACCTGAACACTCTGTCGGACAGATCTGAGTTACCTACTTAATTTTTATCTACTAATACCTAACAACAGGCATGCAGCTATTGAATTGTTGCAGTAATACAATGCAAGCAAAAATTTAGTTTGAGAAAATGATGACAAATTTTTGAACTTTACACAAAGAGGAAAACAATGAATCTAATTTGAAGTCAGTATTGTTTAGGAAAGAAGAGTCACAGGCAAGGTACAGTTGTCATTCTTATAAAATGTCCAACATCTTATCTGATACAAAGGCCTGTAATGTGTTTCTATAGAAGGAATAAAGAGTTCTTGGCTAAATCTACAGTTTCAAGGTATGCTGAGTCAATTAGAGATCAGAATATCAATCAATAAAAAGAAGAATTTGTATTCAATTCAGAGTGTGAGAAAGTGACACAACACTCCTCACGGCAAGAACTAGTCAAATCTATAAATGTGACTCAACCAGAAAAATGCAAGCATTATTGATATTTTTTCCTGATTAGACTAAGCATTCCATTAACTCCAAAGCTCCCTAATCATCATGTGTTGTTAGAAGGATGACATTTCTAACCAAACTGACATTCTAGTTTTGGATGACTGATAAAACACACAAATATAATTACTGCAGATAAACAAACATGCAGATACTTGAAAGACATCAAGTTATGTTTTCTTCTAAAATATACTTCCTTCTATATTTCCTATGATGAACTTTGTACAGTAGTAATATACGGTTTTGAATTGTTGTATTCAAATTAAAATAGAGCCTATGTATTATTTAACTTTTCTTTAAAATTTAGGAATATGGTAATAAGGTTGACACTGTGGTAACTGGAAACATAACAATAGACTCAAAAATAAACCATTCCAACGTCAAGCAAAAACTTTATTAAAGCAAAGCTTTTGGGTAACAACCCTTTCTCAATGTTAAAAGCATTACACAGAATAATCACCATTTAAATAAGAGCAAACAAGTATCACATGACCACAGCCAGATTTTATATATATATATATATATATATATATATATATATATATATATATATATACATATATATATATATATATATATATATATATATATATATACAAGTAACACACACACACACACACACACACACACACACACACACATATATATATATATATATATATATATATATATATATATATATATATATATATATGAATCTAGGTCTAATTACCAATGACACATTTCAACGAAACTGAAATGGTCCAGCACACTTCCGCAAAATTACTTTTTCACCGAAAAAGCACTTTCACAAACGTCTGGAAAAAAAAAAATACACAACATTTAAAAAAAAAACAAAACAAAAAAAAAAAGTAAACATGTTTATGCAAAGGGGTAAGCCCCCCTGCACCCCTATGTGGGGAGCTGTGCCCCCACACCTGCGTACTTTTGTATTCTCACACCAAGATCATACTACAGTGGGGAAAAGGGAAAATTCCCTTATCCCCACTGTACCGCAATCTCAGCAACAGCCATTCTGTTATGTTTTTTTTTTTTAGCTCACTTTAGTGAAAATGTATTTCGGTGAAAATACATTTTCACAAAAGTGTGCTTTCCCATTTTGGTTTCGGTGAAACGAGCTAACGAGCTTTCGCTCAACAGTCCTAGACCCATATATATATATATATATATATATATATATATATATATATATATATATATATATATATATATATATATATACACACATATATATGTGTGTGTGTGTGTGTGTGTGTGTGTGTGTAAAACACACACACATAAACAGACAGATGGGTAGCTAGATATGAGTGTACCTCATATTAGTGAAAACACCCAAGCTTGACTGGTGAAAAATATCAGCCACATATTTGTCAAAAGCACAGAATTCGACACCTTACTATGCATGCATAGAGAAGCAGACTCAGGGCATGCAACTTCCAGCTTTTAAAAAAGCAAAGCACATCATTATTTTTTTACAGGAGGGCAAGCCCCTCTGTGCCCCCTACACCTCCAGATAATTATATATACTAACTCCAAGACTGCACAGTCCCTAAGAAAAGGGAATATCTCACTACACAGGGATTTTCAGTCTCACATACCTGTTAATCAACAGCCTAGACAGCCATATGCAGTTGACTAGACAGCTGTGGACATTACCTACCCTCTGCACATTCACTCTCATCCATACATATATATTTCACTGAGAATGCTGTCATTAGCCTTTGGTCACTTCATCCACCCTCGATACCGATATTGCAGAACCTCTGCCACAAGGCCCAACTCAAACATTTTCACTAAGAATATTGTCATTGCGAAAAAACTGTGGCCAATTCATCCACTCCTGGCTCTCACTTTGAAGGAACTCTTGCCACAAGGCTCAACTCAGCATTTTCACTGAGAATACTGTCACTGTGCAATGAAAGCAAACTTAACATGAAGAACCTTGCTGTGAATTAACTGCAACTAGTCATTTATGTGTCTGCCCTGTGCTGGAAAGTGGATAGGACAATATCCCCAAAGTACTAGCCCTTGTATTCTAACGACCACTTACGAAGCTGGGCACTGTCCCTTCCCTTGACCAGTAGATTGCACTGTATATGCCAGGTACTTAGTCTCCATAGCTTCTATTTTCTGTATTCAGTAAATATAAGAAAACTTGTCCTACTAAATGCTTCCTTGTGTCCACTATAAACTGATTGTTCTCTGTAATAACTGACCGGAGTGTGGGAGGGTCACTGTATTAGAATATACTGCTAAATCTCCACTCACTTCTGTCTCCACTTCCACTCAGTCACCATCTTCTTTCACAGTGCAGTTATGTGTCATGTGTCATTACGTTTCTATTTGTTCTAAGAATGTGTAGAACAATAAAAGACCCTGGCAGTCTGTTACATTTGCATAGATTTAATTCAAGTCATATAAGCTTTATTTATGTTGAACCTATGCCCTTTAACAAGTATGAATGTAATTTCAGTTGCTGGTTTTATGGTATATATAACACTCTTTTGACATACTGGTTAATCTAATTCATATTTATTAAGAGATGGTTTTATATTGTGCTTATGTGTGTAGTGCTATGTTATGATAACTTGCTCTAAACAGCTGTGTATACTGTATTACTGTGGTTCACTATCAGTGTACCTCCTGCTAAACCTATTTTGACCTTACATTCATAAACTTTCATACCATCTCTCTACTTTTACACTGCCCCATATTCTGTTGCTCTGACTCACCGTACTCCTTCCTCCATCTGTAAAAATAAGTAATCATTTAAATGCCTCCATATGTTACAGTTTATAGTTTTTTGTCTTTTCCTTGCTTTCAGAGCCTGTGATCACTTCATCCACCCCCTGAGTCCAATAGTATAGGAGCTCTGCCATAAGGCCCAACTCCTGAACATTTTCACCTAGAATACCATCATTGTACAATGTAAAGTTTATTATGGAGAGCATTGCTGTGTATCAGCTGTAACTAGTCAAATACGTGCCTGCCCTGTGCCAGAAAGTTGCTGTGAAATTCATAGGTTCAAAGGTTCATAGGTGTTTACTAGGCTAATGACCACAAGGGTCTTTTTAAGCCTAGTCATGCATCTCAAATCACTGGAAGTGTTGATACCCTTGATAAGTGTAAGCAGGGGCTTGGGAGATGAAACATTTTTAAGAAGGGCCTGGAAAATTAAACATTTACAGGTACTGTGTCTGTTAGAGAAATAGGTGCCAAACCAGGGATGAATTTCCTGTTCCCCATCCAATTATCCAAGTTACACTTGAATTAGGTTAGAGAAAAACTCTGCTTCACATGGATGGGGAGTCTGCTCCAGAGAAGGGGGTCATCTCTGGGATACATAACTGTTTCTTCAGCAGGTCCTATTTATATCACAGGCAAGGTTTAAGTCTATAGAAAGTGTAATTCTGCTGCTGTTTGTTTTGTGGATATGTAGGAGGTCCATCAGGGTGGGGGTCTGATAATGCCTTGTATGCCAGATATAGCTCTACCATCAACAGCCTGTAGGAGATGGAATACAGAGATAGAGCCTTGGTATGGTCTGCATAGGACATGTTACTTATGCCCTGTTTTCTTTTAGTGAGGAACCTCTGCAGACATTTCAGTTGTTGGATATACCTCATTAGATACATACCAAAGGGGGGAGTGTACTAAATTATAGGTCTGATGAATGTTGAAAACAGTGGAACAAGGACTTCTTTGGACCTAGATGCCATACATTTGCTTATAAGTTGCACAACATAGAATTATTTCCTCACTAGTGAAGACACATGATAGTCAAAGGCTAGATTACTGTTTATGTGTCTCCCTAAGTCCCTGACTGCCAGGTCAACTCTTAGGGGTGTGTTATCAGTATGATAGTTACCAGGCATTGATAACTTCCCAAAGGATACTCTTATGCATTTTGTGGCATTTAGTTTAAGTCCATTGCTCTGACACTGATAATTTGTCTGTGTCATCCCTTCCTGGAGAACATATGTGTTGGTGGGGGAGTCTATGGCTGTTCCTAATTTTCCATCATCTGCATATTTAGTCAGCCAGAGGCCATTGACATTGGCCATGACTTCAGCTAAGAAAATGCCAAAAAGGAGAGGTCCCAGGACCAATCCATGAGGAAGTCCACTTGTTACTGGCCTCTTTGTAGAGATGGACTCTCAAATTCTAACTTCTTGGGTCCTGCCTGCAAGCTAGCTGGCTATTCACAGTGACATATGGGTTTATACCTAACATTTTGAGTTTGTCAACAATCACTGAGTCGGGTATTGTGTCAAATGCCTTGGATAGATCAAGGTAGGCAGTGTGAAACATTTTGTCCTCTACCATTGCTTCACTGACCTTCTCAAAAAAGTCCAACAGACTGAGTAGGCATGAACTGCCCTTGATGAAACCAAATTGGGTTGGGTCATTTTTGATAATTTTGATGATAATTCTTTCCATGCCTTTGCATATGAGACTAGTGAGACTTATGGGTCTGTAGTTTTTAGGGTCTGCAGATGGCCCACCTATGTGCAGAGGGATGACTGTTGCTGTTCTCCATTTGTGAGGCATGAAGCCAATTTGGCGGATACAGTTAAACAGCAATTCCAGACAGCCTGATAGGTCATGTTTCATGCTATTTAGAAGGAATCATGGGATATTGCCTGGGCCCATTGTTGCAGTGTTCTTAGCCTTTGAGAGATCATTAAGGACCTGTTTCCTAGTGATAGCAGGAGGAGTTATATTTGATGGTATTTCCTGAAGGATGATTGAGGGGGAAAGAGAGATAAAGTTGGAGCTGAATTTATCATCCAGTAGGTTTGTTATATCTTCTGGCTCAGTATAGGTGGCTCCATTTACAATGAGGTCTGCACACAGTTCTGTATTGCCTTTGAGGTTGCGGACACAGCTAAAGAATGCTTTGTGGTTGCCCTTGGCCAGGGCAGCCAAGCTTACCTCAAATTTGGCTTTGGTAGACTTTATTTGTCCTCTGAGATGTTTGTTTAGTTTGATGAGAGTGCTTTTATCCTGCTGGGTGATGCATTTCCTAATTTATGCCATGATTTTCTTCCTTCTGTTATAGCCTATTGATTTTGTGATTTCACCAAGGTGGCTTATTGTCCGCGTTACTTCTGTACTTCTTCCTGGTGGGTACAACTGCTTCTATGCATCTATTAACATGCTTGTACAGGGTTTCTGTTAACAGTTCTGCATAGGCAGCAGTGTTATCAGGGTTTATAAGGGCTTGAAATTTTGCCAGGTTCTTACTCAATAGCAGGAGGCTAGCCTTAGAATAGTTCCTAAATATCCTAGGTTTAGCTGGGGGTTCAGGTTTTATTTTTACTTCAAAGGAGACCATTTTGTGGTCTGACCTTACCAGAAAGGTATTACAGTAGGGGGTGTGCAGCACCAACCCATATTAGTGAGGACCAGATGCAGTATAGTTGCAACCCTGGTTGGTGTATTGACTATCTGGTCCAGGGAGTTTGTGTTTACAAAATCCAGCAATCTCTGTGCATGTACATTTGCTGTCATATAGGATTCCCAGTTAATAGTGGGGTAAATAAAGTCACCCATGAATATGATATTGGGTTGGAAGGTTAGTGTTTCTAATAAGTTTAAATACATAGTATGGGTTTCCTTGGTCATAGAGGGGGGACCTATAGCTTGCAAGGAAGTGTTATTGGATTTTGCCTATGGTGATTTGAACATTTAGCAGCTCAAGTGCATTGCCGTGTTTGAACAGCCTTGAAGTATATTTATTTTTGATGTAAATAGAGACACCTCCACATTTAGTCACTGGCTGTGAAGTAGCTGGCCTAATTGTGTGGAATGCATTATAACCTTGCACTGCTGGTGTGCTCTCTGCGGCTTTAAACCATGTCTTAGCAATCACACAGATGTCAGCATTCTCTAGGGTAAGGAGAGTTTCTAGGGAGTGGAGTTTTTGTTTAGACACCTAGCTTTGAGTAGTAATACCTTTAGATTTTCTTGGTTTTGATTTGCTATGTCTGAAGCACTTTCAGTTTGGCATTGCCTAAAAAAGGCACTATGGAGAAGGTAATGCTTTAGCTAATATTCAAAAGCCTTGAGGGGAGAGGTGCAGACCATCCCTGGCAAAGCAGCATGGTCTGTTGACCATCTCCTTGTATGCTGACAAATATTGCTATAAACAGATTTTTCTCTGTAATGATTGACCTGAGGGTGGGAAGACAGCTATGCTTAGCCTTGCTATACTCAGCTTTGCTTCACTGCCCTACCTTACCCCTATTTTACACCCAGCCCCCTTAATCTATCATTATACTTCCTCATACATATTTCACTAGTGACAACCATTCCCTAACCCACCCAAACAGCTTTACTACTACCATACAAATACTTCTGTCTGTATTTTCCTATTTCTCAGTTTCCATCTAACATTTGGCATCATTCCCAACAACATTTCTGCCTCTCATACTGCATTACACTATATGCATTCATGCTGAGACTCCTCCCCAATAGCACCTATTCTTTTAGTCAACATTTCAACATCTACCTTGCCCAGATAAACCCTCACTACTTCCTGTCTTAAATACATTCTCATACTCTGTCCTTTCAATCCCCTCTATTTTATGCATTTTAGAAACATAAGAGAATATACCAAGACAGCCTAATGTCTTCCTTCATAGAAAATGTTTCCTTCCTCAGTACTTTCTACCAGCTTTCAGACCTCACCGCCACTAAATACCCTACAGCCCTGCAACTTCTTGTTTCCTTCTTGCTTTCTACTTCCTCACTACCTGCCATCAATAAAATACAGATCCCTTTCCTTAATCACGCTTCTCTTCTGCTTATCCTCTATTCTTCTCCTCCTACTGTGCCATCTCTCATCCTTCCATGACTCTATAACAGCTTTCAACATCTCTCCAACTCTGTCCCAACCAGCAGTCCATACTTCCTCCCTAAACTCTTCACACTAAACATATTAAATGATGCCCTTCAACAATTCCCCAAACATAGACCAATTAACTCCATTTCAACTCAACTTAAAATAAAATTAAATGAAATAAAAAACAAAATTCATTAATACCCCAAAATTCTAAAATCTTCCTAGGAGGAGACATTCACCCTAACACCGGCCCCCACCTGTCACAATCAACATCAACACAATTCCCTTCCACACACTAGCCTAATCTCACAATAGTTTACCCCCCACCCCAGAAATATAACTTTTGCCACCATAAATATTAGAAGCATAAGAAAAAAACTACTTAACTACATGCTTGAATCACCCAATAAAAGTCTGACATTCTCGGTGTAACTGAAACTTGGTTTAAAGTCAGCATAAACAACTCTAAAATTACAACCCCTGGCTACAGTATTATCTGCAATGACTGTATAAAGAGGAAGGGTGATGACATTGTTCTAATATTTCCTAACAACTATCACATGTCCCTCTACAACAAACAAATACAAAAATTCAGTTCAGCAGAAATTCTTATTAGTTCTTGAAAATAAACATAAATGTATTACTGCCTTTTACATGCCTCCTGGCAATACTGGAATATATCCTACTTTGAATTTCCACAGCAATTGCACAAGAAAAAATGCTACTAGGAGATGTTACTACCACACTATCACATTGAAAATACATCCCTAAGAATCAACCCAGTTGTTCTGCATTTGGGAATTTATGTGGACCGTGACCTAACTTTTGAATAGTATGTCTCCATAGTTGTAAGGAAGTATTTCTATATTGCACAGCTTATAAATAAAGGGATTGTGACTAGCTCTAGAAAAGTCATTGTCCACCTTTACTCAGGTCTCATTAGGCCACTTATTGAATATAATGCCCCTTTGGCATGTATCTGCCCAGATACATGCAACAATTGGAATGTCCACAAAGATTCCTTACTAAAAGAATACAAGGACCAAACAACACATTCTTTTTTTAAAGAATCATTTTACATTATGTGTAATTTCAAATAATTATTCAAACTGCAGAAGTTTTTGTATTATTTCTGAAGACTGTAAAATTAGTTCTTAAAATGTTTTTGTAATACTTTGGAGCTTTGCTTCCAGTGTCTCCTCTGAAAATGGGCACTTACACAGTCAGACGTTCTCTATAATCAGATGTCAATAAATAAATATATACTTATTTATATATCTATATCGATATCTAACTATATCTGCATATTTACATCTATCTATCTGTCTATATGTCTATCTATCTATCTATCTATCTATCTATGGATCTATATCAGTTGATCGCGTTTTCTGAAATTCAAAATTCATACGGACAAGACCATATGACTGAGTTCCAAAAACTTGAACATCAAACCCCTCCACCAAAAACACAAAAATCTACCCCCTGGATTCATGAAGCTCAGCGCAAGGCTGGCGTAAGGCTTGCGCCAGCCGTGCAGCATAGATGTGGAGTAGTCGCGCCATATGCATATTAATGAAGGTACGTAGCCGCCACAGCCACGTGCATAGGAAACATGCATGAGTGCAAGGGGCGTATTGAAGTTGCGCAGGGAGGCATGTCAATGTTGGCTTCTGAGGAGCAACCTAAACTGCTGAATATTATATTCCACCAGCAATAGTAATCGTACCTATCAGTGTCCGTGGAGACTGAAACGTATGCAAAGCAGAGTCCCTGTGAACAGAAAATGAAGACTCAAACACAAATGCACGGTAGGGAATAACGGGTCCCTACCCATGAACAAATGACAGGAAAACCATGTGCCTGTAGTCCAACGTAGTGTAGATAGCTATACCATGTGGAAGTGAAATGTATCAGATGTTAGGGCGCCGCCAGTAGGTACGTCCAGTCCAACGGAGAGGGTCAGCAGCCGACCCATAATTTGAGGGAGGGAACATAGCTGTGCAAATGTGTCCATAACAAAATACATGAGGAAAATGTAGATATAGGTAGTGACCGTATGTCTGAATCATATCCCACAAGCCATGTAATAGTCACATACAAAAGGTATGCCCGTATTTCACATACCAAATGTGATAGGAAATAGCATATGCATGTAAACGAAACAGAAGGAGCATATAAACGAGCCATAACAACACGGACACATGTAGGCCGAAAGGAACAGTATAATCCGTACCGTCGACCAAGATTACCACCTGTCCCACTTTGCGAGCGACAGTCCCTCTGTGGGCAGATGTGTCCTGACACAAACATGTAAAACTGGCAAATGTCCAGAGAATATAGGACATAATTCCTCCGTAGACGTCATGCAATAGTCGCATTAAACATAATTCACTGGACGTATAATACAGAAATGTCATAACAAACAGAATAAGATACCGAAATGCTACAAGAATAAGCTTAGATATAGGCAAGAATTGTAAGTTCTATCTGCCGAACTGACTGTGGGCATGTGTCAGCCTGTAAAATATGCTGTGTTCACCGCAACTGTCACAGTAGGGTTGCCACTCTTACAAATGGCCAAAGTGGGACATGTTTGGTAGAGATATCAGACTGTACAGGGCGACACATACCCACGGCCAGTACAAAGGACAGAACATAACTGTTTTGCCTACAGAAAAGCGTATTCCTGTAGCGTTTTAGTTGCTTAGTCTGTTTCTCATAACAGTCAGGTATTTTAGATACAGAATTAACTGTTTAATGCAACTATCACATAAAATATAAGAAATATGTTTGTCCTAAACTCCCAGGACATTTGCCATGTTGACAATTACATGTCAGGCCACATCTGCCCAAAGAGGGACTGTCCCACGCAAAGTGGGACAGGTTGTAACCCTATATCACACTGTGGACAATTGAAAAGGTGGAAACACAACCATTGATTGTGAGGAGGCAATG
Source organism: Protopterus annectens (assembly GCF_019279795.1). Classification (NCBI taxonomy): domain Eukaryota; kingdom Metazoa; phylum Chordata; order Ceratodontiformes; family Protopteridae; genus Protopterus; species Protopterus annectens. The sequence continues at coordinate 1,088,216,788 of NC_056747.1, read as the reverse complement.
TCCACAACAGTTGGACATGTGTAAGGAATAGCTTGGACATAGGAAAAGGTGCCATCCTACCAATGAGTAGAACAGGCTGGCAAAATCCAGAAGGCAGCTGTATAATCCGAACGTGTATGTGACACAGTCGAACGGTTAGTACCCGGATACACCAACCAAGTAATGAAAGTGAAGTAAGGGCGTGTACCTATGTGCGTGAGGTATAGCATGTGGACAGCAAACATGGCAGGGTAGTCCACACAACCATAAAGATACCCGACACATGTAGGGTAGTCAATGTGTAACTCTGGCCGTGTCATGGGCCAGCAACCAAAGTAGTGCTCTATGGGGTGTGAGTAATTCGCGTGTGAGGGGTGTGTGTTTAATGGTAAATTCCTCAAAGGCGATACTTGTGTCATATGCAGAAAAGGTGAACCGGAGGTGTATGAAGGGGCAGCGGGTGAAGTGGAAAGAAACACAACCTCATGTAGAAACAGCTGCAAGACAAGCAGACAGGCCATAGTGTAGAACACAATCCCACAAACATATGAATATGGAAATATGCGAGACAAATGTATACATACGGCACCATCACATACCCACAGATGGGTCCTGATGGAACTGGCCATAACAAACGCAACACACCTGGATGCATAATAGCCTACCCAGCATACCCTCCACAACACACAACCTGCCACCATACCAGAACATCCACCAAATCCAGCCGTACTTGGTCCACTGGTTTGTTGCAGAAACAGCTACACACAGTGACCCCTATGCATATGTAGTAGGTATTGTCACCCTAGGCAGTGTCAGGATTGCAAACCATGTATCCCCTGCAGGTAAACCCCCCTGCTGACCAACTTGTGTAAATAGTAGAATGGGTATGATGACATGATGTCCAATCCAGTAGATATCTGGACACAAGTCAGAACGTGCAGTGGAGGTCCATGACACTGTCCAGCCCAAGTGTGCATGCATAACCTACCACCAAGGATAAAATACCTTCCCGTGACGCATGTGTCCAGACACGAATAGGAGGGAGAATATAATGCACACATTTGCAAAGTGGAAAACGGCATGAGGGTGAGGAAGTCACTACATAAACAGGTCAACCCTGATCAAGTGTGAGGGACACTGACTGTGTGCAGTCGTGACTGACCATACCTGTCAACCTGTGTGAGCAAGATATCTGGACAGAGCCATGAATATAAGTGAGACAAAGGTCCAAACTCAGGGACAATCTGTAAACATATTTCTTAGAAACATAGAATTTGATAGAATAACAGTTTGCACATTGGCATTAATGTCTGAAGTAGGAAGTCTGAAACCCAACTGTCTGTCCGCACATTCCAACTGCAGTCTTCAATGCTGAGCTACTGCTGTGCCAGAACACAACAGTGTATTACAGAGGTCCATGCCATACCACTCAACTGTCCGGATATTCACAAAATGACTACGGTCACCACCTGTCCCATTTTGCGAGTAACAATCCCTCTGTAGGCAGTTGTGCCCTGTGAAAACAATCAAGACATAGCAAATGTCCTGAGAGTTTATTTCCTAATTTACTTTAATAGTCGCATAAAATGGTTATTTTATATATGAATCCTCAATATGTTATGTGAAGTAGCATAAGCAATTCAAATGTCACTAGAATAAGCTATTATATGTACAAAAAAGGTTAAAGTTCAGTACTATGCATGGCTGTAGGTATGTTTTGTCCTGGAAAATCTGACATCTCTACAGAACATGTCCCACTTTGGGCAGTCAAAAAGGTGGCAACCCTAAGAATGACCACAGGTTCACCCCATAGTGTTGGTGTGTGCCTCCGACAATCTGCACCAGTGTGGTAAATAGCTGAGGATTGACGTCAGTAAATAATGAGAAATATCCTGAGTATAAGACTCCACAACCTGCAGAAAAATCATGCTAATGCAAGACCTAGCATTTTATCAATGTTGTAAACTTGTAAGAGCAATTGTTAAAATGTGTCCCTAATTGTCCCCCCATCATGTAGGTTTTGCACAGGTTCAGTGCTCTAAGAGGTATGGTCCAGACATATTTACAGAAACAGCCCTTCACACTTGTGTAATGTACAACCGCATACCTGTAGTCACTTCATGTCCAAAAATAACAATCCCCGTATGACTGTATACAGGTAATAAGTCAAATGTGAATGGGAACACCCCTCACCAGGAAGTATGGACTGTAACAAACCCACCCATAATATGTAATGCCAACAGAATTAGCTGCTGACAGGTGCCCAAACACCTGTGTTTATAAAAATAGGTAAAACTTCAAAATAGGGAGATAAGCCCTGTCCATATGCTTCGTCTGACATTTGACCTCAGCCAGGGAAGTTCCGTTCAACAGGTGGACAAGCCTAAAGCCAGATCACTACATGAACACCCTGACAAGCAAAGACCTGTATGTGGCTGGACTATATGCCTTGGTGTTCTGCATACCCTCGGAGTGATTAACAATGCAGCCGGAGTCCACAGCAGTAGGCAATAGGGAATGTGTAATATGTAAGGCCTGCAAGTTCTGCACATTAAACACGAATATAGGTGTCCTTTGCAGGACCCCAAAAATTGATCCGTATGAAGTGCGAACCATCATAGATGCTAAAGACGTCACAGCTGCAACTACGATATAGCTGTACATGCAACAGTAGCAGGTGCAAGGGTAATAACACATGGGTCAATTGAATGTATGACGTACGATCTGATATCTGCAGAGTGGGGAGTGCTCGGAAGTGTCCTCACACTTTATTATCGCTCACATTAAACATGTCTAATGGGTACTGTGGAGGTGTGTCAGGTATGGGAATCATGGGTATGCAGAATTGCGCCAAAGTGCTGGTTGGCACAGATCTATTAGGTACGCCCCATGGGAGTGATCAATACACCTATGTGGGTATAGCACACGCCTATATTCACCAAAAAGGTGCAACCCACCCACTGGATATTGTGTAAACCATTGGGGGAAGATGTAGGGACCTATATCAGTGTCATGTAAGCAATTATCATGGATGGACACACATACGACCAAGATGGTAACCATACCTGCCAGAATGACAGAATAAGACAGCTGGACTAAGGCATAGTACACGACAGACAAATAGGGACTATATTAAATATACCACAGACAAAGTCAGACCATTGATAGAATAATTGCGTAGTCGGGAATAAGAATGTTATGAGAGTTAGTAATCATGAAATAGGAATGTCAGTCATGATTACCTAACCGCACAGTCAGACACGGCTTGCCAGCAATCCATCAGAAAGGCACATTATCATGACAAATGTAACAGAATCAGAGGTCAAACCCCAGGGTATATACCCATAATGTGTACAGGTGAGAGCTATGAAGGTAACCCGTCCTAATGAAATGTACAGAACTAGTGATACTAGGTGGACAGGTGAGAAGAAAGACGTTAGGACAAATGAGAAAACATGTACAACTCATAAGCATGTTTGTCCACAAATGTGAATTACAATGTACGGCCTGTGAAAATCAATGTGGAAGGTTAATAGACTCAAACGACATGTGTCCCTCAGGGTGTCATGCAGTCTCACCGATACAGTGTCCAGTCCACCATACTCGTACGTGAGCTGTGCCACTGACGGAAAGTGCAAATACCGGCCTACACATAAGGTACATGATGGAATAAGTAGTGTGGATAAGCACCTGTTGGCCTGTGTGAGGAATATAACCCAGTGGGTGGGTGTGTTCAGCAATAGGAATGTAATGGTAACTGGCCTGTGATGGTGCCATGTATTGTGTGTATTGGCGTAACTGTACGAATGTGCAGATGTATGCCTCATATGTGTGGTGTGTTCCTCTCACAATCTGTACCTGCATACCTCTCAACTGTACAGAATTTTGCAGAATGTCCAGATGTTTGCCTCATATATTTGGTACATTTTACATAAAATTGTGTTTTTCTGGCAAATTAGTGTGAATCATTAAAGACTGAAGTTAGAAAATAATGAGAGACATTTGCGTTTCAGACATCATACCCTTCAGAAAGTTCACGCTAATGCAAAACCTGTTATTCTATCAACATTTTAAGTTTGTAAGAGCAATATTTAAAAAGTGGCCCTACTTTTGGGCCTTTGCCCCACTTTTACTTATGGCTTTGTCCAGATTCCCTGCTGTCAGAGGTTGAGAGGTATGTGTACTTGTCTGCCAAATACCTGAGAACTGACGTCATTAAATAATGATAAACATATGTGTTTAAGACCCCAAATCCCTCAGAAAGGGCATACTAATGCAAAACCTATAATACTGCCAACTATCTACGTTTGTAAGAGCAATATGTAGAATCTGCCCCTATCTGTCCCCCCATCATGTTAGGCTTTGTACAGATGTTTTGCACTAGGAGGTTGATAGGTATGATCAGAAACAGATACATGTCTGAGGAAACAGCATTATCAACCACAAGATAACGCAGAAGGTATGAAAAGTGCTGTAGTAGGAAGTTCATCCGCAGGTATGTGCTGACATGTCAAATGACACAGCAGTCTACAGGAAGTACCTATAGGGTGTCACATTTACTAATGATGACAGTGGGACATACCCACAGCCATGCATACACCACAAATAGACATAGCACACAGCAAAGCCTAGGCCGTGATACACGACGCCTTCAGCGTTTATGGATTGAGTGAGAGTACAGCAAGGAAAGATGATTGCCAGGCTATTCAGCAAATACCCGCAGGGGCGCGCAAGACCGCCCGTAACACGAACATTGCACGGACAATGTTGGGATTTGCAACATACCCCATTTGTATGTGTAAGCTATGCAAATGATGTAATTATAGGGTTGCCACCTTTCCAAATGGCCAAAGTGGGACATTTGTGCTGCAAACATCAGATTTTGCAGGGCAAAACATACCCACGGCCAGTACAAAGAACAGAACGTCAGTTGTTTGCCTGAATAAATGTTTATTCTTGTAGCATTTTTGTTCCTTATTCTGTTTCATGTAACATGTAAGTGTTTCAGATACAGAATAACTGTTTTATGCAACTATTACATACAATATAGAAAATACTTTTGTCCTAAAATCTCAGGACATTTGCCATTCTCTCACAATATTTTGCAGGATACAACTGCCCAAAGAGAGACTGTCCCTCGCAAAGTGGGACAGGTGGTAACCCTACGTAACTACGCGATACATGAAACAGTAAGCTATCCGTGCAAGAGCAGAGTTATGTGCAGAAATGTACCCAGATGTTATGCGACTAATGTTTTGCACATTGCTAAACGGAGCAATGACAGCAGCAAATACAGTACGAATACAGTCGAAGAAGCATGCCAATGTCCAAGTCCAAGGCTAGTGGCAGCTTTGTCCACTGGATATCAATGAAGCAGTAGTTGTCCTCCCCTGATCCCTGGTGTGGAAGAGTAGCGCAGCACCACGAGAACGCGCTGCGCTTCAACACAAGACATATGGATAATATACATACAAAATATAGGTTTAGTTAGATGTTAGTACGCCATGCAGATGAATGGTAAGCCGAAGACAACATGGCTACTGCGTACTGGTACCTATGTGTGGAAACGCTCTGTCAGAGATGTAACGAAGCATTTGTAGGCAATGTGAGGCAAGTGAGGCTGAGGATAGTGAATCACAACATGTCATGCCATATGGGCCAAGCCTCAACAGTGTAGTGTAGGTTAAGGGGACTTTTAGAGTAGAAGATAGGTGACAACAGGAGTGTGTATGTACAAAACACTGTAACCTCACCGGAGCAGTGTCACATCTGTGCTATCAGTACTCAGTGGAAGAGGCGTGTCATGAGCTATCCCAGGGAACGTCAGGAGACTGACGGCATATGCCATGGATACCACCGATGTGACATGCAAACCTGCCCACAGTGTGTCTGTGCTCGTGAGCGCCAGTAAGCCCGAGTAAGTATGTGTGAGCGCGTGTTAGCCCGTGTGTGCATGTGGAAGAATGAGTAAGCTAGTGTACGAATAGTGAAGCCCGTGTAATGTCATGTATGCATTTGTAAGCAGGTATACATGTGTACTACACACATCACACATGTACTGCACACACAGACACACATGCTGCCAATACTACACACATCAGTGAAATGGCACATGGATGGAGACTACATCATCAGAGGTAACAGTGCTGTAAACTATGTTACAGTGATGGTCATAGCTGCAATGCATCATGCCTGCTGAAGTACACCTGGAAGTAACACACTGTGTGTTAACAGCATGCTAACATCAATACAGTGGAATAAAGCCACTGTGTGCAGCAGCAGCAGCAGGTTAGTCAGATCCTGCATCAATGTTACACATCACAGGTGGTGGCACAGGTGACATCGTATGCACAGGGTGTGGTGTTAACAAGTCCAGAGCTGTCATAGAGCCATCGAATGTACACGTAGGTGTGTGTGTGTGAGGGACAATGGTTATTGCATGGCCCAATGGTGGTGCAATGGGTGTGTGTATGTGATAGCCGTAGCTATTTGTGGTAAGTGTGTGTGTCTGCATATACACAGGTACAGCATGTGTCAGCCATATACAGGAGGTTGTGGGACAGTCACACACCGTACCTGCCAGGCTGTAGAGATCCCCATTACTGGTCATGGACACCCCTCCATGCATCCAGCACAACCCAGTCCTGCACCTGTCAATGTCTACACATACAGTCCTGGGATCTGTACCACAACCTGTGGATAAACGTGTGTCTGTAATGTTAACCTGGGGTGCATAGACTTGACAGTTACTACAGATGGATATGAGCCATACTCACACTCCAATGTAATAACAACCGCTGACTGTTTCAGAGATCTGCATATGGCCACTCAAAGGTGCTGCACTAACATTGTTTCCAATGCCCGTGTAATACCCAGCAGCACAATAACCGGTCACTACACATGTATAACCCACGATCACTACAGCACACAGTATGTGCACTATCACAGAGCCATAGCAAATGTACATACATCCAAGGTGTTCACATACAGACAATGCAGCACAGTCAAGAGTGATAATCCAAACATACATATATATAGACAATATATATATATATATATATATATATATATATATATATATATATAGCTATATACATACATATATCTCTCTCTATATATATATATATATATATATATATATATATATATATATATATATATATATATACACACACATATATATATATATATATATATATATATATATATATATATATATATATATATATATATATATATACACACACACACATATATATATATATATATATATACACCCACATATACATATATATGTAGATAGATACATATTCACACACACACACACACACACACACACACACACACACACACACACACACACGTGGCAGGGTTGGGAGCAGAACATAAACGTAAGCACTGTACCACACGACAGCATTACGCAGTTACAAAACGCGCTACTGTGATCAGTGGATCACATGATTCACACAGGCACACATCTAGCCTGCAGACAGCAGCATCAAAGGCAAAGACGCCGCACGGATGCTATGGAGAGTGAATACTGTTAAAGCAATGTATTGTTGTCATGCAGCTGGAAACACACACACACACACACACACACACACACACACACCATGCATGTGATTTGACAGATGTCATGCAGCATGCCTGTGATATGGCAGAGGGCATGCAGCTCAGACATTAATAGTGTTAGTAAGCATACCTCCCTGGGGTGCACACTACAGCAAGCAGGTGTCATATCAGTAGCCATGCAGTTCACACAATCATGGTAGTATGCATGCATCCCCGTGATACACCATGTGGACCAGAACAGGATAACAGTACACATGGCTGACGTGACCTTGACATGTAATCTGCTGACGTGTGCATTAACATGCATACATGTCTGACACAATGGTGTCCTGACACATGTACAGCATTGTAATTTGCATCACATTGCGGTGTTGTCTGTATGCCCTAGAGACAGAATCATGTTTAGCAAATGTGCATGAGCATGGAAGGGTAGTGTGAGCCATTTACATTGCTATACAGTGTGAAGTACAGACACTGTGCCATTGCATGGCATCATGAGGCATCTATATTGCTGTACAATGCATAATATGTACACATTGCATAGCCATAACTGCATGCATACCCATGACATAACTGTGGATTGTGACCCACAATGCTGAGGTGTATACACAACAAACCATGCTGTGTCAAGTGACAGGTCAGTGGAGGACCTACAGATGACACCCCTGCACAACAACTACAGGGTCTTAGCTGTCTGGCAACCATGTCCACACATAGTGGACATGTCAATTCACCATTTCCCACATGACATTGATGTACCACACACATGAGGTGCACAGCTAACGGTGATGTCCTACAGCAGCAAGGGAAATGTACAGTATATGTAGCCTGATGTGGTGTCAATGTCTGTGGAAGCTGTACAGGTGACTACTGTCATGCTATGACACAGTCGTGATGTTCAACAGATCTTAAATGGTAGACATCAGTGACACCTCCACTAGCTGTACACAGGCTTTTAGGATGTCCAGTGTACCACATCAACTGTATAATCAGTCAACTAAGGCTGTAATTGGACCATGTGTGGACAATGTGCAACAGGGTGTGTACACATCACATCTACTGTGTGGCTACTTGTCTCTGGCCATCCCCCATGGCCATGTGTGCGCATGTGTTGACCAAATGTGAGTGATGGCCAACTCACATGTCTGTGTTGTCCCATATGACATACACCCATAGATGTCAGATATGTCACCATCCACAGGGCTATGCAGACAACGGGTTGTATGTTTGGTGTGTGGGGTATGGGTCATGGGATAGTGTGACAATATTGCAGCCAGAACACTACATGTCTGGGACATGTCAGATGGCACATCACAATGTGTGCACCCAATGCAGGGACTTATAACACAATGGTGACACCTGTGGGCTGCCCATATCACAGCTCACTGTGTGGTACTGTTTGCATACCACACATGTTGTTCCACTGCATACTACATATGCCTCCATTGTAGAACACCTCCACTGTTGTATGCACAGCTGACCACACATGTAGCAGTGACAACTACTGTGGTTTCAAGTCAGTATATCTTTTTGTTTGTATATATTGCACATGGGTGGCCTGTGTGAATGATGGGTGATGCGACCTGTATATCATGACTGGAACAAACATCAAGTGTGCAACTGTTAACTGGCCACATGGCAAATAGATCTATGCTTTAACATGCCTGATACTGATGACAGTCTCACCTGCAACGGACTCATGTCTGTGCGGCATGCCAGAGGTACCTGTATAGGGGTGACACAGCAGTATGAACATTATCCCTGACTGTCTGACAGCCACAGGGTGCACTGTGCAGGTTAACACATTTGCCTGTATAATAGCATATAGTATGCACATGTGTGCATACACAGGGTAGCATACTGTAGTATGCAGTATGTGTGTCCACATGCCTTGCATATGTTGTTACTTTACATAATGTACAGTGACACATGCAACTAAATGGGATATAATAGCCATATGTGCATTACTGACTTACCAGGCAACTCCAGGCTCATTGGCTGGGAGACACCCACCTCCACGATGGCAGCTAGTGTGTGTGGATGCTGTTCTGAGGGTGTCCCCAGACTGGCTAGCTCCTCGGTGTGTGTGAGTGGAGGCTGGGTTGGTGGCCCACCACCTGTTCCACCTTGTTCCCTGGCGATTGCAGTGGCATGCTGTTTTGCATGCCATATCAAGTCAGTGCAGTGTCTGCGCACCTGCTGCTATGTGCGGTTATGGCCACCCACATCGTTCACCCTCCTGCATAGATCCTGCCACAGGTCGTCCTGCTGCTGGGCATGCTGTGGCACATGGCTGAACAACACCTCATAGTTCTCATGGAGGTACGGGATGAGGACATCATCCTCCTGGCAGCTGTACTCTGGAAGGCGTGTACGAGGCATTATCTGTAAGACATAATGATGGTGACAGGTCACAGTTTCAAAGATGCACAGATATACTGCTGAACATACATTTCTATGACATCTAGTACATCTGCACAGTAATCTTTGCAAATCATCAAGACACTGACATGACTGACATGTTTGTGTCACACACATGTAACACCTGTTATGCATTGGATATCATCACCATATATGTGTCACCTCATTACAGTGTTCATACTCCATGTGAATGCTGTCTTGATGTGGGCATGTCTATTTGCCTGCACTGGTGTTCTTACCTATCTGCACATGCCTGGATGTGTCCACAGTACTGCTGTTGACCTTGATGCTGTGTATATGTCACATATCAACACAGACACAGCCTTAATGGACTTGAGCAGCGACAATGCACACATACGCATGGACACCTGTACATGTATGTGTTTTGTCATATACATCTACACAGCACTGTACAGCTGTTCAACATCCTGCCACGGATCACCTGTGTTGCACATGTGATAGACATGGGACAATGGCTAGTCGGACGTCATTCGCAGGGATGGTTATCAACCATAGCATGTACGGGCAAGGTTTCCCAACTGTAACAGACAGCCAGTATGCCACCGCGAGGTGCATCAGTGCTGCATTACTGATTCGGACAGTTGATACTACATCTACCATGCGGCCATCACACCATGTATGACTGGCATGACATGTGCAGCTTTGATGCACAGGGTCGCATGGTTTGGCAGGAGTATGTCACATGTATGGCACAGGGATCTGTCCAGCATGTGGCGATCCTAGTATTAGGACGGTGGCTGTCCATGACGTATGTCTTACAGATCAGGATATGGACATGTAGCATGTCCATCATCATGGTGTAGCAAATGTCTTTATGCAAGGTAGACAGCATGCTGCATAGTGGTGGTGAGGATTGTGAAGGCTAGTATCGCCCATCCACGCATGGCCATTACCCCTTAAAGGTGATATGTGATCCAATATTGGTCACCCCAGTGCTGTATATGCCTGTCCAATGATCTACATTCTCATGGATGGCACCCTGTCATGACATGGGTACCTCGTATGTCTACCCAAGGGGTCTGGAGATGTCACCAAGGCAGGGAGGTGTATTGCACAGCATCATCCTTTACACAGTGTCCATACTGTTGACCACAGCCTAAGTGGTAGTTAATGGGTACAGGGATGTTCACCTAGCAGTGACAATGCTGATTTCATCCATCAGAATGTGCACATATGTCACACACCTCACCCACACAGCCCATTCTGTATGTTGTTCACAACACTGACACAGCTATTCCTCATAGGTCATGGCCATTCACATCCTTACATACACAGATGCCTAGCATTTGTCTGTGTGGTATGGGCTACAATGAGGGCGGAGTACAACACATTACCTTGTTCTACTGTAGCTGGCACTGGTGTGATATGCACATGTCACTCTGGCACCTTTTGTAGTTGTGAGTCTGTCAACAGGCACTGGTAGAACACTCCTGTGACATACTAAGGTATTTGTAATCAAACATCCATACTGTCTTGTACATCTGTACTGCTAACATCTACAGTGATAATGGATCATGGACATGCACACCATACTCAGCAGGTGCCACCCATTATGACTGTCATCACCACTTGTGGGTTGATATTATCCAACACCCTATCTGTATTGTATGGTCATGCTAGGCACTTATTCAGAACTTGAGCATGTCATGAGCTACTGATTGATATAGCACCCATTCCACACCATTTCCCACAGGTACACTGGCTGTCCTAAAATTTCCAGCTTGCTTATGGTACAACAGCTGTTGTACACATGTAACGCACATATCCTGTGAGACATGGTTGTATATACAGGCATGTCCGACTGTCACGTACCAGTCCTATTGCCTGTCTATATGATGGATTTGTCGTACATGTGGCAATAGAGCAATTGTCTCATGTACACATTCAATGCTCTCCTCCCAACATACGACACTATAGCCTGTGGGGGATGCACTTATGCAGCCCTGCTGGGGGTAATGCTGTCACCAACCCTGGCTGCACCTGACAGTCATGTGGGGATGTGTAACATTCGCAACACACCCCACTCATCACATAGTCTCACATGATCTCCACCACAGGCCACACATATGAGGACAACATGTGCAGTACCTCTCCATACTCTGTGTAGGCACCAGAGGCAGCCCCCATCACGGAACACAACATCACCAAGTTATAGCTCACAGACTCATGTGTGCCCATCACATACAGCCAATAGGGTGTTATAACATACATAACACACCAGTCATAGGTGAGTCTGTAAGCAGTCACACTGCAGCTCCACACAGCAGGCTACACAAGGCGATAGTCACTTACATCTTGCTGTCGGGTAACTGGTTCTGCAACATAACCTATGCACCCATGCCACACCTCACCAGGTATGATGTGACTGTCATTCTCCATGTTAGTGTGACTGCCCTGAGATGCCACTTCACAAACTATGTGTGCAGGGACATGCAATAGCTCACCAGTGTTGTAGCCCTGAAGGTGTGGGCCTAGCCCTGGGGAGCATTATGCATTCATCTGGACCTGATACCACTGTACAATGACTGACTGTGTCACTTCAACAGTTGCCTATGCTTCTGCTGTCATTCCACAGGCATCTGGTATCTGTCCGCTTTGACTGACCTGGTCAAACACAATGCTTTGGCACAGATGACCTGCACCTGTCAGCCCTGTGAGTACAGATCACATGTAAGGCTCTTGCTGCTTCTATACTGCCTGTCTTGCACAGTTTCCAATAACAGTCACCGGCAGAATGGGAACTGGCAAGCAGGACATGGGGTCATGTGACACATTGCTTGCATCTTCCTCTGTGACGCACGCAGGCAAGGCACACCTTATAATGCACCACTCCAATATCTCTACAGTGACTGGGACCTGCCTCTAGGCTCTGCAGAGCACACCTGCAATGACAGGTTATAGACAGACCATACCTTTCAGGCACATACCTGGACCGGCACACCCACAGCTGGGTGTTCCCATATCCCAGTATGTTGTACACACATCCTGGCTAGTTACTTAGCACAATGCATCAGAGGTGCTCCACGTGCAACTAACTGTGTCTGGAACCGCTATACACATTGTAACAAGCTACAGATTCAACAGCATACCCCATGTTACCAGACCTCATTTGTTGGTGTACTGGACAGTAGGGCTCAGACAGCTACTACTGATGTGTGACTGACACTACCACACACTTAACTGGGATAGCCACTCATGTACCGGCACATCCATGAGTCATAACCTCCACTCGGCTGGATCAACCCATACACACCACCTCCAAGACCAACATTAACCTTGACATGAACACTACCAACATGTGACTGGTGTTCCACACCTGGGGTTATCCCCTCATTGGTGGATTCTAAACATATGCTAATCAACCTTGTTAGCCACATCCCGGCACCACACCCTTCACAGCATACACAGTACGTGAGTACTATAACACCTACTACAGACGTCTTATGACAGCGGTTATTAACGTCATGACACCCGTGCAGATGGACAATGCACTTACAAATGTTGAAACATACCCCAGTGCACTTCATTAGCACATACACGACTGCATGGATCATGCTACTGCACACATAGCCATGATGGTACACACCAGATAACAGACGCCACTCTGGTGGTCACGTTCCATGGACATAATGTACAACAATAGGTGGAGGCTGTTGCACAGTGGTGTACAATCCCATGGGTGGGGTAGCTCACTGGTCAGCCTTGGTAGGGCCACGGGATCCCTCAGCACATACTCCAAGACTAGCTACGTAAACATTACTGCGACACTTTCCAGGGTGTACCACAAGACATTATGGTGGTATGTCAGTAGTCGTTGGCAACACCCACATCTGCTCTCACATACAACAGTCACTCAGGAACATTACAGAGCCAGGTGATGTTGGTAACATGCTGGCAGATGGATTCAATGCTAACATTACACCCTCTCACTCACTACAGGGCCACAATCCATGCAGGAACATTGCGGTGTCCCTGCGGTCACACCTACACAGTACTAACCTGCACTGTATATGTCCTGGGACACTGGCCCCATGTCACCTTCCAAAGTCCCAGGCTGTGATGTCCATAAACCTCTGGACGACATGTCTCCCCACTAGGCCACCATATTCAGTAATAGCCTTGTATCAGACATTGTGGCCCTTGAATGGCACACAGCAACATTTATCAAACTCCACACAGGTGGCACCACAATGCACGAGTGGGACTATAGTCCTACACACCTGACTGGACTGTTCTGCATGGCTATGGGGCACATCATCAAGGATGTCATTCACAAAGACATTGTTGGGCTCCGGTGCTTTGATGCCACCCGGGTTGGACTTGTTAGGGCCACAGCATGGCCCCTACACCCGGTGGACTCCTTTCATACAGTTACCAGGGTAGTTGATGATGGTACAGGAGTCCACACATCCTACATTGTCCTCTCATTGCCTTTCAGCACCGTTCTCCATTCTGGTATTGACAACATACACATCCACCTGCACATCGTACCCAATGTCTCAGGATATTATGCAACGTGGCTCATGGATAGGACACACACAATGAGGGTAGCATACCATAGTACCTACTGCATTTCAGTTACATTTGCCATACCACAGTCCTCAGTCATTGGGCCCCTCATGTTCAGTATATGCTTCCCTGAGGTACAGGCTAGCACAGAGGGACTTTCCCTGCCTAGCTTTACAAACCCCTGCATACAAAGTGCCATGATTGATCCACCAGCTGATACTGACTCCATCCATATGGGTGTCACTGTGACAGATACCTGATATGAATATCATGGCCTCAAGCTGCATGACACAAGGTGCATGAACATCACCTTTGCATTACACCATTCACCCACTGACTATCACATAGGTGGTAGTCCCCTACAAACATGTCACATTGTACATGTTTGTAGTACACACGTATGTCGCACCCACTCCTGTGGTTACCGTATTGCCAGTGTGGCATGGATATCCTTCTACGTGGCCACACTTATCTGTACTGGGTGTGTAGTTGGTACATAGGCACCCATTGTACCTCTGAACTCAAGACATCTACACACATTCAAGGGTACACCACCCCATTTAGGGTGTACCTTACACAACAGCTACAGCTTTACATACCACACCATTAACACGCCATGACGTTTATTGAGCTCCAACAGTTAAAGTATGCGGCTGAACTACGGACACCACGTCTGTACACATTTGCATACTACATACTCAGGGGTGACCTCTGCTGAACAGACAGGGCCCATGTCCATAACAATATTAATGGATATACTCCACATACATGACATAAGCAAAAGCCACTGTGAACAACATGCTCATGGATATGTGCACACACGCAACAATGACTGGGATGTGCTTGAGGGTTACATTCCCAAGCCGGTCACTCACCTTGCTTTGGAACATGAGTCCTATGTACATCACGTAGGGACACTCAGTAGCACTGTTCATGTGATACCTCCCTTGGTGGTTGGGAGACACATGTATGCCAGGGATCACTGCAGTTGCTGTACTGTGGAGAGGTGCAGATAACACATGGCTCTGCTGTTCACAGGACACTACCCTAGAGAGGTGCCACTGGTGTGAACACTGTAGTTGTGCTTACACTTAGACTTGCCAGACTGCATAGTACCCCACTATGAACCTGTGAAGCTATTACATGTCCTGTGTGCATGGTTACTTGGTAGCCCTTCCATTTAGATTAGCTATCATGCTATTGCAATGTCCCATGCCTACAAGCCATATGTATCCTGTTATTGTACATGACAATAGACGATACCTTTGGTATGCATGATATGCCTGTTATACTTTGTAGAATATCTGACATATCTACCTACAATACTATACATTACACATATTTCACATAGTATCCCATAATGCAAAGCATACTTGCACAGCGGGACCACCTTAGACATGTCATTGTCGTTATATGCCCATACACATCCCTACTGTGACAGTATATCAACATATATTATCCCCTGCTATGGCACGTATTTGTTGGACATACCCTACCACTGGTGGCGGGTTGTATGGAAATGTTATGTTTAAAGCCCTCATGTAGCATCCCTCGTGGTGTCTGTGATGTGTACCTTGTGACCCACTGCTGGACGCACAGTTTCTACATGCGTTAGTATGCTCAGCAAGACATCACTACATAAATACCTTTTCCCACTTTATGCATTGCGGACACTTTTAATTAATGCAAACCAGGCTATACATACAGTAAATAATTAATAAAAAACATGCTATACATAAACTTACATACCGAGTGTTCTACATACCTTGTTATCGTTATGGACTTTCGTCTCTATCTCTCTCACACTGCTTAAACAGGTAGTTTGTATGAGCATACGGTTTGAATGTCTAGCAAGTCATCCTTATATACGTCGATACCTGTAACATGTGGTTTCCTCCCACCAACTGGTGTTCCTGAGTGACTAATTACTTGCATATCAGCTGTGCAGCTACTCCATTTGCCAATTAAGCCCCAACAGTGGAGTATAATTTAATTCTCCACTTGGGCGTTGCCCATTTGCCCTACCTTCGGGGAGACGGCCTGTATTGTGTTTTGTTATGTGTAATTGCAACTGCTATGCATAGAGACAATTATACTTTGGATTCATGTCCCCCATGGATTGTGTGTGACAGCTAGAGTATGTGGTTCATCATGTGGGTGTTCCTGTCATCCCAACGTCTGATAATGGACTATTGCAAACAAAACCTGTAACATCACCATTTGTTCCATTATTTAACGGCTGCAATTTTGCATGGCGCCTTTAATTGTATCTCTCACAAGGTAGGTTGATGGTTTTGCAGATGTAATTGACTAACTGGATGTTTGTGCTGTTATTGCAGTCTGTATTGCTATAGTTTCTAGCGTGGGGGATGTCGGTGGGTGTACTTAGCATATACAGGTTTGTGGGGCTTGCATTTCTACATATTCCATATATATGTGTGTGGGCTCCGTCCCTAATTAAAGAGCTATCAGTTAGTAGACTTATGTTACGGGATTGTACATTGGGCCATTGTTAATTGGTTTCTATACAGTATGCAGGTGAGGTTGATATGTCCATACCTCCGGAATTGCAGCGATATATAAAGGGATATGTCTAACTTGACAGCTATCCCATGTATTTCTGTCCCAGATATTTGCAGTCATTGCGGTTGTGTTGGTAACAGAACCTCTTTGCCATGGGTTGCCACCTTTTCATATGGCCATTGTTGGGCACTTTGCAGGACGCACAGCGGTGTTTACAGGCCAACACATAGCCATGGTCAGTACACAGGTTAGCACGTACTTTTATCCTCAATACATACCTATTGTGGGACGTTGACTACTTATCATATTGCATGTAACATTTACGTTTCTTACATACTGGCATAACTATTTAATGCAACTATTACATAATATATGGGACATATTAATATCTACAATCCCGGACATTTGTCCTTTGTACTGTTTTATGTCAGGACACACCTGCCCAGGGAGGGGCTGTCCCTCCTAATGTGGGACAGGTGGTAACCGTATGCCTACGGCTAGCTATACCCACACCTACCATAGTGATCTACCTCCGAGTTGGCACTAACAGGCACATGATGCGGACACACACACACATTACAGTCACATGGACATGCACACGGCACCCTCAACACACACATACACAGACTACGGTGCTCACAAACACAGTTGAACACAGTACCTACATGGACCGCAATACCGGCAGCAGTAACTAAATGTCCCTTCATATCATCATACTATTACTCGCGGTTGTACTGTTCCAGTACTGTGTTCTTTCGGTCTTTCAGCCTCGTGGTTATGCATGTCAGTATGTTACACATTCCATAGTTGGCAGTATCCTATTTATTTGTACCTCTGAGGTGTTATGAATGTCGTTGACCTATCTATATATATTTAAAGATATCGCTGACTCCGTATATATCAACATATATCACTCTATCGCCCTTTCTATCTGTATTATATATATGTATACATATATATATATATATATATATATATATATATATATATATATATATATATATATAAATATTTATATATATATATCTGACAGGGAAAGTGACAGGCAAGCTACACCTTTCATTGTGTACTTGTTGGTGTATACTGTTTCCTGGACTCCGCATGTTTGTGTCTGTACCTGTCACATTACACACCTGCCGTAGGTTAGGGTTACCAGCTGTCCCACTCTGTGAGGGACAATTCCTCTTTGGGCAGTTGTGTCCTGCACAATATTTGTGAACATGGCAAATGTCCTGGAATTTTAGAACATACTTATTTCCTATAGTTTATGTAATAGTTGCATAAAACAGTTATTCTGTATCTGAACCACCTATATGTTCTAGAAACAGAATAAGTAAGTAAACATTACAAGAATGAGCTTTTATCTAGGCAAAACAGTGCAGTTCTGCATTTCGTACTAGCCGGGTGTGTGTGTCGGCCTGCAGACATCTGACGTATGTCCCATATTGGTCATTTGAAGAGGTGGCAACCCTGCCATAAGTACATCTTGCCTAGCAATAGTGTTAGGTGATTCTATACATGATTGTGTGTTCTACACCTGGCAGTGGTCGTTTTACCCTTCAGAGCAGGCACTATTAGTACAGGGGTGAATAATGCTGATTTCACTTGTTCTGGACATCATTGACCGTGATCTGTGTGATATTCGGTGTAGCTTATCCCTGTTTCGCGCATATCCATATAGTCATATTTAAACATCGCTTACCAGTAGTGGGCAATGCATATTCCCTGTAACGTGTGCTAAACATGATCTGCTGACCTGCATCCAACATGCATTACTCTTGCCTCCGGGATTATGTTACATCCCTTGCAGGACGTGGGACCGGGAACATGCATGATGGTCACTGCATTTAACATATGGCCATCTGGGATTTGTACACGTGTTATGTCGTTTTGTATGTGAAGTATACTATGGCTGTTACTCCATACTGTACTCACATGGGTAACTCAGTTAGTTTACATATTGATGAGTCCAGTTAATGGTATGTCCATGTGATGTTTACTGGATGTGCTCCGGCATTGGGTATGTATATCTCAGTGAGCCACACACGATACTGTCCTACACCTTCAAATGACCGTGGGTGGAGCATGCTGGGGTGATGAATACCTGTCATGGGTACACCACATGCCTTGTCACAACATCCATGATTATGATTATATTATGTGCAGCCCCTCATTAATGCAGCAGGGACTTTGTGCTGAGTGTGTGCAGAACAGTGCTTACACACATGTGCTCCCACAATTGCCTCTGCTCCTCTACGCGACAGCTGGATACTCGATGATGTGGCAACAGCGGACATTGTTTACCCCATTTGGTGTATGGCCTCTAGCAGTCGGCCGTAAACCTACCGTTGTACCTGGGAACCTATACACACAGCACCACCATATGGTGATAGGCGCATGTACTGTTCAGGTGCTGACATTCCCTGCTCCTACAGCTGTTGTGTGTACAATGTTTGAGGGCTGCCTATGTGGGATTCACACAGTGGGCCACCTATACATTACAATTTACAGGTGGTCGTGCTTGTGTGCCATCCATTTTACTGTGTGTGCAAGTGGAGAGGTGTGTCAGTCCATAGGGGCCTATGTGCTATACGTTCCCTCTTTGCCAAGGCGTAGGCATATTGGGCATGCCTCCATCTGCCTACTGGGGCTGGCACAGTGTGTTCATGGTCTGAATCCCTCTGTGCCTGTGATGGCCTTGGCAATTGCGGTGGGCTATGAGGGCCTTCACCATTTTGTCCCTGCTGCAGCTGTTTCCGCAGGATTATATTATGTAGCATGGCACATACTATGATGATGTGGGCACATGTGCCTGGAGAGTACTGCAAGGCTCCACCAGATGTGTCCAAGCACCAAAACCGTGATTTCAGCATCCCGGACACACGCTCTATGATGATTCTGGTTTGTGCGTGTGCCTCATTATGGCGTTCTTGCATGGGTGTGTGTGCATTTCTGATGAGAGTCATCATCCACGGTTCCAGTGCAAAGCCAGCATCCCCCACAAGGTGGCCATGTGGGATGTCCCCCCTGACAAATACCTGATAGAGCTATGAGGCATGCCAGATATGGGAGTCATGGTAGCTTCCAGGGCTGCCAGCACACACATCCATGATAATGCCCTGGGCATTGCACATGACCTGGCAGTTGATGGAGTGGAATCCCTTGCGGTTTATGTAGCGCCTATCATGCTCACTGGGTGGTGACTTGATTTGTATGTGTGTGCAGTCTATTGCACCCAGTACCTCCGGGTAGTGTGCCACACGGTGGAAGTGACGCATATTGCTGGCCAACTCCTCCCGAGTTCAGGGGAAGTATATATGCTCATTGGCATGTGGTAACATGGCATCCAGGAACTGGTGTAGTACCCTGGATGTTGATGCCTGTGAGATCCCCATTATATCTCCAGTTGGCCTTTGAAAGGTACCTGTGGCTAGTATTTGCATTCTTACACATACCTTCGTGTCCACTGGGATGGATTCCCCTCTGTTATTTCTGGTTCTCAGGTGTGGCCGGCACAGCTTCACAATTTGCTGTAAGATGTCCATGTCCACCCTGTAACGCTCTACTATCTCCAGATCATGTTGCCCCTGGTAGGTTACCCTTGGTCTGAACACTCTTTTCCTCCTCCGGGGCCTGCGGTGGTTGTCGGCATCATCCTCCACAACACCATCAGTCTCTAACACATGCTGATGAATCACAGCTATGGCAGTTCCCAACATGTACATTTTAAAAGTTCCCCGTGTGTTTACACCTATGGTGCAGTGTTTGGGAATTCACGGGTGTGTGTAGGGTGCTTTCACACTTTATACTATTGTGCTGTGAAAACCGATGATGTCATAGGGTGTGTATGTACGATCGTAGCTATAGGGTATCTTATGTGTTTTACTACCGGAACTACTATTGTGGTGCCTTTGGTGTTGAATTACATTTGGCTGCCGTGGATTACCTCTTGACCTTCCCTTTACATTTCTGCACATTCCACCTACCATTTTCTGGCATGCATCCAGCAGCCTGCTTTCATTTGTACTTTCCTAGACCTGGCGTATCTTGCGTAATGTGTGCTATTGCCGATCTACTATCGGTTTGCTTTGCTCTGCTATGACATATCTCCTATCTTTGCAATCCAATGCCTCCCCTATCCTGTTTTGCAGGTTTTTGCGAGCAGACTTGACAGCTGCCGTCGATTGGCCGCCGTGTGTTGATTGGTGTTGATTGTTCATTAGTACGCCAATTACCCTACTTCGGCATTTCCTTCTTTTCTTCCCCTGACCTTCCTGTTTGTGCTATTGTTCATGCCACGTGCATCCACTTACTGGTTTTTGGGTGCGTTTTCATCCCCGTACACATGCGCTTTTGGGCACCATGTGTGCTCTCAACTAAACGATTCTATACCTTCCTCCCCACCCATGTCCTGCAGCTTTGCTTAGCAACAGACAGGCCAGTTTGCATTGCTCCAATGTGCTTGCTGCTATAGTGGCACACCCCTCTGCTGATGTCATGTATCTCCTCTGAGCCACTTCTCAGTATTATAGCGCTGTGCCGTATGGTTCAACCTTCATCCGGCAGGACATTTGCAATTCAGTATTATCTGCCGCATTTGCATGGCATTGACCACTAATTCATAGTTACCGCACCGAACACTGTCGCAGGCCCTTAGCAACCCTTGCACCTTGGTTGTAGTGTTCCATGCCTACCATTGTGTATTATGGTGTAAACCTGATTTGTATTACATTGCGATTTTATGACATTTTTATATATTTTCTTTATGTTCCAGTTTGCGCACACATGCCCTGCGGTTGTACTGTGCGTTACTGTGGACATGACATTAAATGTTGTTTTTTTAGGTGTCGTGCATCTTTTCTTATGCCATTGGTTGTGTATTTAGCCATTGGCATATGTTAACTTTGTAATACATGAGTCTGGTCCGCTTCCAAAGCTCCGATGTTCGGTTTGGGAAAATGTAAACCGTGTTTTTTGGTTTACATTTCTGTGGGCTTACGCTACACCTGCACCACTTCATGAATCACTATCTGCCTTCATTTGCATAGTGCGACACTGCGCATGGGGTGATTAGCATACCTATGCCGAGGGCTGTGCAGTTTTTGCATACGCCGGTAGTACACGTGGTATTGGATCGTACCTGAATCACTCGATGGTCATATTTGGCATTGTTCCACCTACGCTATGCCTGCGCCTGGCGCAAGCTTCATGAATCCCGGGGTACATTTTGTTTTACATTTAGGCAGGGACACAAGCCCCCCTGCACACCTCATGTGGAGGTTTGCGTCCCCCACTCCCCCTGAAAATTATATATACCAACTCTGAGATTGCACTACAGTGAAGAAAAGGGTACATTTCCAGATCCTTGCTATATAGAAATCTCCGTGCCGCAATCTCCATCCAAAAGCTTCAAGTTTTTAAAAACTCAGTCATATGGTCTTGACCGTATGAATTTTGAGTTTCTAAAAACTCAGTCAACTGATAGGGATATATATATCTATATATCTACATCTATGTATATAGATATATATATATATATATATATATATATAGCTATAAATATATCTATATATATATATATATATATATATATATATATATATATATATATACACACACACACACACACACACACACACACACACACAGACAGACAGACAGACAGATAGATAGATAGATAGATAGATAGATAGATAGATAGATAGATAGATAGACAGATATGGGTCTACTTCATTTAAACAAAAGTATGTTTAAATGAATTTTACTTACTCAAGCTAAATTCACCGAAGCTCCATTTCAACAAACAAATGGACTGCCAAATTCTTTTCCCCTGTGAAAGGAACCACTTGGCCACCATGGTGAACTGTGCCCTCTCTTCAGTGTAGTATGATCTCGGAGTTGATATATTTAAGTAGGGGGATGTGGATGGCATAGAGGGCAAAGCCCCCCACTTTGGTGGGCTTACTTTTTTTCCATTTTGGTTGTTAACCTTGGTGGCCAAGTGGTTCTTTTCACAGGGACAGGAATTCAGCAGTCTATTCGTTTGTTGAAATGGAGCTTCAATGGATTCAGCTCGAGTAAGTAAAATTAGTTTAAACATACTTTTGTTTAAATGAAGTAGATCCATATACATAGGGTCTACATTACCTCACCAAATGCTTAAAAAAGCGAATGGTGATTAATCAACCCTATGTAAGCAAAAGCTTGCAATGTCGAACTGTCAGAACAGCATTTTTTTTCCAAGGGAAAAAAGAATCACTGTTCCAACAAAAAAAAAAAAAAAAGAAAACACTTTAAAACATTACATTAAGTGGGGGTCTTCACCCCCACCCCCGATGTGGGGGGATGCACCCCCCACACACACACCCTAATTAAATATACCAACTCTGAAACCACACTACAGTGCCGAAAACAGCAAAGTAATGAAGCGGCCAAGCAAATTCTTTCCAAGGGAAAGAATTTACTTAAAAGCTGCTTCGATATTTTGCCTTATCAGTCATTTATGTTCAACCAAGATGCATTCGAAAGAATGTGTCTTCAGTCTTTTAATAGGAACCCGATACATGCATACACACACACACACACACACATAAATATATATATATATATATATATATATATATATATATATATATATATATATATATATATATATATATATATATATATATATATATATATATATATATATATATATATATATATATATATATATATATATAAACTGTGTGTGCCTGTTTACGTGTGTGTATTAAACATTTATATAAATGTATATGTAAATTAAAGAAGGATTATTCGTGTCATTTGTTCTTCTCTACACATGCTCCATTATCCATTATATCTGACTGAGTATTACAATATAGTGGACTGGATTCACAAAGGCTTGCACGAAGTCTAAGACTAGAGTAAGACTCCATGCAGCCAACATGTCTGCTGAGCGATCTAGGAACAGCCGGCAGGGGCATGCAAGAGAGCTCCTAAAGCGACTCTTGCACGGACAGGGTTAGTTTATGCAAATTACCTCATTTGCTGCTGAAAGCTATGCAAATGAGGTAAATTTGCAATCCAGGAAACACTAACCTGTCCGAGCAAGAATAGAATTATTTGCAGAAATGTACTCGGTTGGCAACTGAGTACCGTTCTGCAAATAGCAAAACGGAGCCATGACAGCTCCAAATAAAGGATGCATCCAGTTGAGGAAGCATGCCAATGGCCAAATATACGGCCATTGGCATTTTTTTCTATTGCAAAATAAAAAAATATTTTTTTTTTCCTCTGCGCTCTAAAAAACAGAAAAACAAAAATAAAAGCCACAAATAGGGATTTTATTCAAAATATTCATCTGCCATGCAAGTGAATGGCAGGCTGAAGACACCATGGCTACTGAGTAGAGGTTGCTAAGGGGGGACGCTCAGTCTGAGAGATGTAACCAAGCATTAGTAGGCAATCCTATGCAAATGAGGATAAGGATATTGAATCCCAATATTTCCTGCTATGTGAACCATGTCCCTATAGTGTAAGAGTAGGAAAAGGGGAGTAACAGAGTAGAAGATGGGTGACTTCATGAGGGGGTATGTATCAAAAAGAGTGTAAGCTTATTGGAGCAGATTGGCGTGTGTTTGCTGTGAGTTACTCAGGACTAAAAGAGGTGTGTCTACAGTTGTCTAAACTGAAATCAAGAAACTGAAGGTGTACGCCGTGGCTATCACTAAAGTTTCTTGCAAAGCTGCTTACACTGTGTGCACACGTGTAAACCCGTCTAAGCCTGTGTGCGCGAGTGTGCATCCATGTAAGCCTGTGTTAGGCCGTCTAAGCTTGTATACATGAAGTGCACTCGCCTAAGCCTGTGTAAGCCTGTGTAAGCCTGTGTGCATGCGTGTGCGCTCGTGTGCACGTGTTTGCACTTGTTTGCACGGTGCTGCCCCCTGTGGAAACAGAAATGGGAAAAGGAAGGAAAAGAAGTAGTAGGAAGTTAACCAAGGAGAACTAGCAGAGCTGCCAGGTAAAATCAGTCAGAATCTGCCAATTACACAGGCAGTACACTAGCCCAGCCCAGCACTTAAAACTCTGCAAGCAACATTCCCCCATGTATTTCTCAGAAACACTGCAACACTGCAGTCTACAAAGAGAAGTGAAAACTTAAAAAGCATATCATTGCACTCTACTGCTGACAACATGCTAACATTGCTATACTGCTATATAGACACCCTGTGCATCAGCACCATAGTAGCCTGTTCTTCCATTGATGTTACAGATGACAGGAGGTGGCACAGGTTTCATCATATGCACAGGGTGTGTTGTTGGTTTAAAACAGGCCTACAGTGAGCCATCTAATTGACATGTATGTGTGTGTGTGTGTTTGTGTGTGTGTGTGTGTGTGTGTGTGTGTGTGTGTGTGTGTGTGTGTGTGTGTGTGTGTGTGTGTGTGAGGGGCAAGAATACTGTAATGGGCCAATGTTGTAATGTGTGTGGGTATGTGTTAGCCCTAGGTGTCTGGAGTATGTCTCTGTGTCTGCATGCACACAGTTCCACCATGTGGCTGCCATATACGGGTATTTGTGGGACAGCCACAGACTGTACTTGTGAAGCTTTACAAATCACTGTCTCTGGCCATGGATATGGTACCTGTGCCTGGCAGGGCTGCTACTGACACTATCAGGTACTAAGCCACTGGGTACTATCCCCAGAGGTGGATGGATGTACACTGGACACGGGTCCCTGCTGGGACTGTCCAGAGCCACGTGCACGTGGTCTTCTAGGACATTCTATGGACAGCCCACCCCCAACATTGCTGGGGCTGGTACTGGCACTATGGGAGCGGCTGTGGCTTGAGGGACATCCGCGGTGACTGCCAGCTGCTAATGTTGCTGGCATATGTCCACATCGACGTCTCAACCGTCCCGCACTGTCCTGACACATGGACATGACATTGCAGAGGATATCTAATGTCTCTCCCCAACATCTATCAGTGACCTCAGTGTAATGATGGATGGCACCTGCTAGGTCATGGATACTGTCAATGACGGCGGTGTTATGTGCCCTCTGTGCCCTTAGTCCCTGCCTGGTGTAATGTTCCATACGTGCCTGTGCCTCAATGAAAGCCTGGAACATGAGTGACATTGTCAGACCTGTGGCACATCTGCCAGTGGCATGATGAGCAGCAGTGCTCCTACGAGAACCCCTGGACATCTGCCTATGTGGTACCCTTCCAGACATCTGGGTATGGCTGCTGTGTTGGGACGCATGTGCCATGGATACCACACTGTCTTGGCCAATGCCAACTGTATGCTGTCCCTCAGCTATGGGCATTGGTGATGGATGTATTGGCTGTATGACTGTATGCATGGATGGGGTGGACAGCTGTGTACTGTCAATTGGTGGCCCAACGACAGACCCTGGCAAACACACCTGTGCCTCAACACACCTATCTTCATTATCACTATGTGGCTCAGTGACATCAGTTTCCCTGTTGCAGTGAACCAGCCCTAACACAGCACCTGTGGGAGGGAGACAGTATATGTGATGGAATACCATTGCTCAACATGGCCATTGTACAGTGGTTCTGGTGAGTGTATGACATATTGTGGACATGCCAGTGCCAGCCATGACATGGAATGCTACAACATGACTGCAACATTAAACATCACACATACCCAATGTGTGTCATGTGATCTATACACTCAATAGCATTACAAGACATATATGTGTCACTTTGTACAAATGGTGATTGCTATGCATATTGTGTATAGGTGCATATGTTTGCACACACACAACATTGAGATGCATAGCAATGACTGCTATGTGTAGTACTGTGGTCACTGTAACTGGATGAGGTGTAGTACCATGAGCCTTCATCATCATGCATCATGTGGTCACTCAAGGCTACTAATGTGTGCCATACCGCCACCTAGCATGCTGTACCTGAACTGTAGTACCGTGGCTACATTCACAATTACACAGCCACTTGTTACATGGGTTTGTAAGGTGCCCAATAGGGAGCATTGCCTAATATGAATGTGTTATGTGTTGAAGAGTGTCACACAGCCCCATGGTAGGCCTCTACCCCTCAGGTATATTATGTGTGCTGTGTGGATGACATGTGGGATACTGAAGTGTGACCTTATAGCGGGTGTCTGGATACGCCATGTGTAGCATGTTAAGGTGTACTGCATATGACAAAGTTGTGTATGTTGTGTACATGTGTATCAACTATGGCTATCCAATGTCCAGTACGGTGCTGCCACAATTCTGTGTGATGCTCTGTGTATTGCATGTGATTGAGGCAGCTACTGTCATTACTGAGATGTGCATAGTCTCACAGCAAACATGCACAGCATGCATTATGCATAGGTGTGTTACATGTACATGGCCTACACCTCACCTATGACATGCACATTTCATTAGCAATATTAAATGTATAACACACTCACCAGAATCGACCGGCTGCCTTGCTGTCACACCAGAGGGACCTACAAGAATATGAGACAGTTTGTCAGTGGCCACAACTGTGGCATTGCTACTGTGAGTTTGCTAAACTACAGTACTACAACAGTCAACAGTCACAGGTGTACAGATTATATTCCAAATATCAGTATTGCACAACACTATGCAGCACAACTGCTAAACACACAGTACACATCTCACATATACATAATCTACCAATACAGGTAGCAGTCTACAGATAGGGCATGTTACCTGCATGCTCCATGTCAACATGCTGGGTGGCTCCGGCCACCATGATGACACATGTATGTTGCTGTTCCTGTTGTTGGCCAGGAGCCACCACGCTTATGAGCAGCTCCTCCACTTTGGTGAGGAGGGATGAATGGCTACCCCACCACCTGTGGCAAGCTGTTGTCTACGGATATCAGACGCATGCCACCGGACATGTCTAATTAAATCAGTGCATTGATGGCGTACCTGCTCATATGTCCAGTTATGCATGCCTATGTCATTTACCTGATGAACAAGATCTTGCCACAGTGCAGTCCACTCATGATGGTCCTGGCTGGTTCTAGAGAACAGCAGGGTGTAGTGCTGCACCAGGCTGCTGTGTATTTGCTGTTCCTCTGCAGCTGTATAAGACGGGTTGCGTTGGTGGGCCATGCCCCTGGAAGACAATTAAACACGATGTGTGAGCAAGTCATGTGGCACACTTAACATTCTACAGATATCAATTAACTGCGATATATAGCATCCGATTTGCTGTCAGAGGATACACACATTCAATACCACATATTAGTGCTCAGGCCACAACTGGCTGACAGTGACTGGCATGCTCTATATATCAAACCTTGTTCTGCACAGCAGCAAAGAGAAACCAGTATGTAAAACTATACACCAGTACATGGCACACTGTATGTGACACAATGCACCACCTAGCCACAGGAGGTATATATCAAGCTAATGCATAAAGAAAAATGTCATCCATTGCAATGAATGTAAAGTACAGTTACAGTATTACCAGTATACCACCCTAGTCGATGCCAAACCCCTACCTAACATATGTGCACAGTTGTTAATATAGGTGGCATACTGCTGTACTAGACTATACATGTTGCTAGATACACACGTATACCCTGTAACACACATATGATTGAGGGCATGGTACAGGCATAATTACACACACACATCAGACATACATACAACACACAAATGTATGCCAATCCAGATGAGCTTTACCTGTGTACCATACAGTACTGTGTGTCACTACTTACAAAACCTTATGCCTGATGTATGTAATCTGTGAGAACTACAGGGAACACACAAAACAGTGTTTCCAAGCAATGTGAACATACACCATACTGTACTGTTTAGGCCTACAGCTTCAGGTAGTACTACAGGTCATATGGGAGTTGGATTCACCAGCAGTACTACTCACTAAGCATATATGTATTGCTTTAGCCTACAATGGGACACCACAGTCAACAACAAGGGACTACATCACACCGTATGCCATACTACTTTTTCTGCCTAGCAATAGCATGCACATCTTTTGCTGGGATCACAGCTAGGACACAAACTACCATGACAGAAACAATTTCACACTAAGCTATCACACCTTTACAGACCTTGCACACATTCACCAACACATTCACCATCACACTCAGTCAAACTCACATAGCAATTATTGCACTAAGTACATGTGTGTGTGCATCGTGTCATAGGTAGGTAATATGCTATTGGCCCT
>NC_056747.1:1088102573-1088185073 GCF_019279795.1 Protopterus annectens | reverse complement strand
CATTGTCTCAGTTGGTTGCTACCAGTACATGGCTGCATCCTTTGATATTTCTGTGTTGTACTCCTACATAAGGGTATGCTTGTGGGACTCCTTCCAAAGCTATTTGCAGAGTGTGTAACAGCAGAAAAGCCCTGCCATGCAGAGTGACTAAGGCACTTTTAAGCAGTTGTAAGCAAGTTTGCGTGGGTTTGCGTGAAGCTTAGCAATACGTAGCTAAGTTCACACAAGCGCACACTCGTGCACACCCGCTAACTACTGCTTAAAAGTGCTTACTCCCGCTAACCCCCGCGCTAATTTCTTTGAAAGAAAAGAAAATTGGGAGATAGGAAAGTGGTGAAAAAGGGGGCACAAAGAGGGTAAGACAGTAGGGAAACCAGCTCGGGATGTGCAGGACAGGTGTAGGGAAGGTCCATAGCTGTCCATTTCTTTACCAGCAACAGCTTTGCATATACTTGTAATTTGGAGGGAATTGTGAAACCTTACACCCCTGAGAGAGGAGTGAGGACAACGGAGTATGTTGTACTGCCAATTGAATTTCGGTGTCTGTGTCCGGCGGACATTTGTGTAAAATGGGCAACTATGTATGAGGTGTGCTTTTTTTGCGGGAGCAGATTGCCCATTTTTTTTTTTTCAGGTGAGAGTGGAATGTGAGGTAGGGGAAGTAGGTATGTTGTGGGAGGTAGGTTGGGGAGGTAAACAGACAAGACAAACAAGATGCATACAGGGGCAGAATATGACACATGGGGTGGGTGAACACAATTGACGGGGAAGGATGTTTGGAAATTGCAAGCCCATGAGCCCACAGATGGTAACAGTGGAACTGAGATCCCCACCCATGGGCAGTTACCACTGCACCTTCACAGCCCGGAGGGTGGCTGTGCTGGGGGCTGCGTAGGAGGGGCAGGCTCACCCGTGAGTCACGCCACTCTTGCCTCGAGCTGGCATAGGGGATCAGCGACTGAATGCTGGATCTCCCTATGCACCACAGCCCGGACCCTTCTGAGGGTGACAGGTGGCCCTTCTCCGCCCATGCTTGCATGGGGGGGTGAGCTCCATCCCCTGCAGCGCTTCCACCCGAAGGTGGCACAGGACCAACGGAGGAGGGGGGCCCGGGCTGGGCACCGGATCAGCTGGTGCTAGGTGCAATCGCCAGCTGAGGAGGGATAGGTGGGTCTGCTGGGACCAGCCTTCCCATACGTTCTGTGTTTAGGTGCATTTAATGACAACATAGACAATGGCATTCCAAATTAGTTGTAACAGCATGCAGTAATATTCCCATTAACCAAACACACCAGGGTTCCAACAGTTGAACAGCAAGTATAACACATGCATATATTGAACAACAGTGGACATTCCAACAGCATGCAGGAATGATTGGTGGCAACAGGCCACCAAGATTGTGGTGTCTGAACAGGGCACATGCATCAAAGTAAATGCAGATATTTATAGAACAATAGGACATATGTCCCAACAAATGTTTGAGATTAGACATACCCATTGAGGTGTGGAATTGCATTGTTTATGCACATACAGTAGGGAGTAAAAAGATACCTCCATTAACATCTTATATGTACTTATAGTTTACACTACATTCCTATTGACTGCAGGTGTATATCCCCAGGCAACATGCATTAGGTTGTGTAATGGGTTTGGCTAGTTCATTATATACCTGACCTATATCTAACATACTAACTGTCCAGGATGCAGATGTTAGTGCTACGTATTTATATATTTTATTTATATTTATATATCTACATATCTAGATGTGTTCACGTGACATTTTCAGTTATATTTCTACAGCCCCCTACATTTCCAGCAGCACACTATTTCTGGGGAACACATTAACAAGCTACTCATGTGCCAGATTTACCTATGCATGCCAGCCATTAAACAACTGTTGAGGACTGTATATATGCTTCACAGCTACTGGCACTCCCTTCATCCACTTTATATGGGACTGCCCAACTGTGGGTTGTCAGCGCTTAATACAACAGTACTATTTATATAATGCAAGAGTACAACAACATTTCAAAATAAGTGACACGGACACACTCCAGTATTATACCTTTATTAATTACATTACACACTTTTCTAGAGGCTCTCTCATTTATTTGATATTACAGTGCATGCAGAAGAGTTGTTCAAGATGTATTATACCTTTATTAATGGGTTACAACACTCTTTTTCAGGCTCACCCACTTATTTTATATAACAGTACATGCAGAGATATTAATCAGGACTTATTTTACCTTTATTAATGGGTTACAACACTCTTTTTCTGGCTCTCTCACTTATTTTTTATAATAGTACATGCAGAGAAATTATTCAGGGCATTTTATGGCTTTATTATTGGGCTACAACACTTTTTTTCAGGCTCTCTCACTTATTTTATATAGCAATACATGCAGAATAATTACTAACCTGCCTGGTGGCGCAGCCTTAGCAGCCTATCCGCATAGGCTTGCTGATTCACAGCATGGGCACCTGCAGCTATAAAGTAAATGAAGGGATATTAAGACATACCTACGCATTGTATGGACTACAATAGCATTTCTTACATACTTCATTACATGGCTACCTACTCAATAGTGGGGCCTCTTGCATGTCATGGACCTCCTGTATCCATCAGGTCTGTGTGGTGGTGACGGACCTGCTCACCCGTCCAAGGGATGCCTGTGGCACTGGTGAGATCATGAGCTAACTGGTTCCAAGCCTCTGCTTTGTACTCCGTCCCTTGAAACTGGCCCTGCAGGAGTCTTGACTCATGATGGTGGACAAGGAGCCAAACCATGTATTTTGACTCCTCGATGCCCCAGCGTTGTGCTTGAAAGCGAGTACCCTCTCCAGCACCAGCCATTCTGACTGCAGATGGGAGCTACAATCAGTTATGGCAAGTATTCCCACCTATGGAGCTTAAATATGCCTCATTTCCCACACTTATTTGTGATTGGCCATTTTTGAAAATTCTCAGCTAACAGCAAACCTGCTTAGCAATGGTTAAACTTCCATTTATAAGTATATGTATGTTAAGAGTGCATGTTTTTGCTAAGCTGTCATGGCTTAGTGGTTCAGTACTTTGATTACAGTGCACAATGTCCCTGGTTCAAGCCTTGTCATTGCTTTTTATTTTACTACTGTCCAGACAGGCTAAGGGGTGTGGCTGTGTTTAGGCGACTTTGGCCAATGTTGCTCTATGTTGATCTATGTTGCTCCACGTTGCCCGACGTTGCCCAATGGTGTGCTGGTTAGTGCGGTGCGCAGCTCCGCACAAACCTATTGTGCTAGGTAAAGCGCTGCTTAGCTATGGGCAACTATATTGCGCTAGGTAAAGCACTGCTTAGCTATGGGCAACTATATTGTGCTAGGTAAAGTGCTGCTTAGCTATGGGCAACTATATTGCGCTGGGTACAACGCTGCTTAGCTATGGGCAATTATATGTCAATATCTTTAATGCTGCTCACCTTCATATATATATATATATATATATATATATATATATATATATATATATATATATATATATATATATATTGTTCACTAATACATAGGCCATTTCAATCTTTTTACTATAATTTCAATCATATATGTCAGGAATTATTGTATATACTAATTTAAAACATAAAATAGAAAGGGGAGCGGTGGGACTAGAACTGGGAATGCCTCCTTTTTGTGTGAAGGCTCTACTACTACGCTATTGCTATTTGGCTTGATTTGCATAAACATTTCTTGTTATGCTCTTCGATGTCGAAATTGCTAACTGCAGCTAAGCAATGGGCACACCCGCCCAAACACGCGCAAATACGGGCAGCTATATTGGGAGTTATAAAAAAAAAAGTTTACATTTTACAATTGCTAAGGGGTTTTGTATCTGGCGATGTGTACTGTTTGCTTTGTGCACATTTCGGCGGACTCACTCATTGCACTTGTCATTTTCACATTTATATGGTTTGCAGGGGCGTGGATATTTGGACTGCTCGGCAGTCCGACATGCCCCCTGCAGTCTTACATGCTCTGTGTTAGCCTTCCAGTTGAGTCAAGTGCGCACTCATGCATATGCATGATGCGCTGATGTCATACTCTTAGACGGCAGTCTCCGAGTAAGACTTAGTTAGTCTTACACAGAGGATTACTGAATCCCCCCAGTGACTTTTCATTTTTGCATATTAACGTGCATAACTGCACTACAATGTGTAATAGTTTGTATTCTGTTGTTACTAATAACAGCACATCGCCTCTTTTGCAGGAATGAAAAGCAATTTCCAAGCATAGTATGCAGAGTGCTCTAACACCCATTTTAAACTGCTGTGTGTATTAATCCTATGAATATTGTACATTTATTTGCACTAATCCCACTTCACTTGCATGGCATGCTAATGCTATCTGTATTTCACTACCTGTTGAATTGCTTATGGAAACAAATTAATTTTCATTTAATGACTTAAATTCCTCACATGTTTATACTTTCTGCTTGTGTGAATGTGTCCTTCATACTTGCACAAACAGAATGACTATTCTGTGCTTATTTTATAAATCACCTGTATTGTGGTTTGTTATCCAGTCTTAGGTACTGCACTCCACTCCACTGATTGCTGTACTGCCACTTTGAATATATTATGATTGCATTTTTGCATATATTTTGAACCTCAGCAGTACTTTCACCAGCTGCAACATCCTAAGACACAATGCTATGTCCTGCCAATAAGTCTATCTTACCTCCAAGCTGGAGCTTTCCTCCCAAGAGGAAGTCCTAGGAGAAAAATACAAATAACTGTGTGGGGGAAAGAAGGATCTCAAAGTGATTCCAGTGCAGCAGAAACTTCTGAGTCTGCTGGAACTTTTGCATGATCATCTACTTGTCCACTAGTGGATGGATAGGACACTGAGTATGGCCTGAAATGTTGTGGCACTGCATGCCTGTATATGTCCATCACAACTATCACAGCATTCAAACAGCTTGTCAGACTGCAGACCCGTCCCTTGTACTCCATGCATGAATTAATACCTATATTTCAACAGTCAGTGTTTATAGATGTAGACCCTGCTGCATCATTCCCCCTAGGATGTGTGAAATGACCCTGGCCACTCATTCCATTCCTTCTCCAACTGGCTTCTCCAGTATCTGGTTTCCAAGTTGGTGCTAACATAGTGGGAATGCAGTCAGGGATCCATGTCTGAGTGCCACTGAGCTGGTTGTTGTAAAGCTTTTGCTAATTGTATAAATATGTTTACTGCTTTCTGGAAGTACTTTTCATGCTTGTGTTCTGGGTCTCAACTCTTGAAGGATTTGGGCTCTGATGGAATAGTCAGTCAACAATTTCAGTTATTTACTCAAACAATCATGCAATCAATCATTCAGCCAGTCAATAAATACTAAAGAAAATAAATATTAGCTGATTGCAAGCAATATGAAGCATATATATATATATATATATATATATATATATATATATATATATATATATATATATAAAATTACATACGTGAAACTAGTCTGAACCTGGAAACATTTTTGTTGGATTGCCAATTGTTTATCTAATAGCTTATTTCAAGTGAAGATGTATCAGAAGTGTCACTGTAGGTACATCAGCTGTGGAGTAGCTCAGAAATCTCTATTGGATCCATTTCTATTTAACTTTCTCTGTGCAATCTGTAGAGGCCAGTAATGAGGTATGGTGCCCAAAATATGTGGGTTTGTGTGCTAGGAAATAGCAGTGTTCATAGTTGTGGTCTCTGGCTGTGCATTCATAGGTTCATAGATAAGTACTAG
The DNA here is from genome assembly GCF_019279795.1 of Protopterus annectens. Taxonomy (NCBI): domain Eukaryota; kingdom Metazoa; phylum Chordata; order Ceratodontiformes; family Protopteridae; genus Protopterus; species Protopterus annectens. The sequence continues at coordinate 1,088,179,306 of NC_056747.1, read as the reverse complement.
GCTAGCTGCCCTTGGGGGTCATTTTAAGCCTAGCCAATTTCTCTTTCAAAAGTGATACTCAAACCCTGTACTTTGTGACTGTGAGGTAATCAGCTTAACCGTTAAACCAACCCCCAGCAGTAATTAGATATGCAAAGAACGGCACTATGTCAGTATGCAAATGTAGTCAGCAGATGTCACTCACACTGAATGTATAATTTTGCAAAAGCACACTTTTGTAATTAGGCAAAAACATATATAAAGTGAAACAGGGAGAACAATCAAATGCATAAGATGCTGTGCACATTTGTGCATCAGTCTGATTCATAGAGATAAATGTAAAAGGGCCTTATCTGCTAACAAAACATGTAAAAGACCATGAGTTACATGACAAATTTGATAACATCATATTAGTTATGGATTATTTGAGTTAGGTGGTAAATTAATTGGGATTCCGTGGACATTTTAAAGTAGGAAAACATTTTAGCAATATTGCAAATAGTTGAAATTGAGCTAAGATTATTGAGTTCACTTCATTTAATGTTTGTTTTATTCCTAAGATGGGTATATTACACTACTGTAAACTGTCATTTGTAAATGGGAATTCATTACAGTAACAATGGAAATTATTAGTGATCACTGTGAAAATCATTTACTTTGGTGTCTTTTACTGATTGTGAATACACACTAGAAATGCTGCGATTAAAGTAATGGAGTAGAAATGATCCCCCGGATTCTCAAAAGCTTGCACGGCGTGCATGATTAGTGTTAGATGAAATTTTGCCATTATGGTGGCTGAGTGATCCACATACATGCACGTCTGACATGCATGAGCGCTGTAGCACTAGTGCTGCACGCCACCAGCCCCCGTATGCAAATCCCCCCATTTGCAGATGAAAACCATGCAAATGAGGTAGATTTGCCATCCAGGAAGCAGGAATCAGGGCATGCAGGACTAGCGTAATGTGCAGAAATGTACTCAGTTAGTAACCGTGTACGACACTGCAAACTGCAAAACAGAGCTATGACAGCTCCAAATAAAGGCTGCATAGCATTGAGGAAGCATACCAATGGCCAAGTAGAAGGCCATTGGCATTGCAAACAACGCAAAATGTACAAAATACAACCTTTATGATATGTCCGCTGATCACGTCCATTGAAGCATAGGGCAGAGGTGCGCAAATGGAACTGGTGGGGAAATAAGAAAATAAACCTAAAAACAACAGTCTAACTAAAATCAGTATTCCACCATGCAAGTCAACGGCAGGCAAAAGACAACCTGGCCAGTGAGTAGTGGTTGCTAAGGGAGGAGGCACAGTGTGACACATGTAACTATGCATTTGCAGGCAATTCTATGCAAATGAGGGAAAGGATAGTGGATCCCAGTTTTCCCCAGGGTGTGAGGCAGGTCCCAAGAGTGTAAGAGTATAAATACCTGAGTGCAAGACTAGGATATAGGTGACATCATGGGGGTGTGTGTGTCAGGCAAACTGTAAGTGGATTGGAGCCCTGTGGCTCAGGATTGCCCCTAGCTTAGCACAGCTAAGCTAGGGGTGTGTCTAAACCTACCTAGCACCCTTTACAAAGTGTAAGTGGGTGTGTGCACTGTGCACCGGGTTGTACAGGAAGAAAAAATAAGTTAAACCAGGAAATAGCAGCTATGTGCACATTTGAACAGGGAGGCAATGGGAAGGGAAAACAGCAGTAGGAAGGTAATCAAGAACTAGCTGAGCTGACAGGTGAAATGTATCAGAATCAGCTAATTACACAGGCAGCAGACCAGCCCAACCCAGAACACTACTATAAGCTAAGCAAACACCTTCCCCCCTGTTTTTTCCACACTCTACACCACCGGTGTATACAAACGGGGATATTTTAACACACAAACATACAAAATGAGAAGGGCTACAGCAGGCAACATAGAACAACATGTTTAAGAGGCTGAGGGTGGTGAAGATGTGAATGCTGCTGAACAACCCACAGTGAGGAGACAGAGAAGACTGTACAGACCCAGGGTAACCTACCAGGGGCTACATGAGCTGGAGATAGTGGGGCGCTATACGGTGGACAGAGACCTCCTACAGCAAATTATTGAGCTGTGTCAGCCACACCTGACACACCAGACTGGCCAAGGGGAAACCATCCCAGTGGATACCTAGGTATGTGTAGGCCAAGGTATACTAGCCACAGGAACCTCCCAAAGCACAACTGGGGATATCATGGGCATCTCACAGGCATCAGCATCCAGAGTATTCCAACAGTTCCTGGATGGCATGTCAGCACATGCCAGTGAGCACTTATATTTCCTCAACACACGTGAGGTGTTGACTAGCAATATGCATCTCTTCCACCAAATAGCAGAATACCCTAGGGTGCTATAGACTGCATGTACTTACGCATCAAAGCACCACCCGGTGAGCAGGGTAGGGCCTACATCAACCACAGTGGCATCCCCTTCATCAAATGCCAGGTTGTATGTGATCCCCAGGGCATTATAATGAATGTGTGTGCTGGCTGCCCTGGAAGCTATGATGATTCACACATATGGCAGCCAATGCAGCTGTACCACAGATTTGCAGATGTAGACATCCCCTACGGTCACCTAGAAGGGGATGCTGAGTATCCACAGGAGCCATGGCTGATGACACCCATCAGAAATGCACACACACCTGAACAACAATGCCATAATGAGGCACACGCACAGGCCAGACATATAATAGAGCATGTGTTTTGGGATGCTCAGGTCATGGTTCCGGTGTCTGGACACATCCGGTGGAGCCTTGCAGTATTCACCAGCTACATATACCCAAATTGTTATGGTATGTGCTATGCTACACAATATGATCCTGCTGAAAAAGCTGCAGCAGTAACAGCATGAGGCAGGGCCACACAGCCCGCCAGCAATACCAAGGCTTATACAGGCACAGAGTAACTCAGAGGAGGAACAACCTGAGCCTGCTCCAGAAGGCAGAAGGAGGCATGCTCAGTATGCCCTGGCCTTGGCAAAGAGGCAACGCATAGCATATGCACTGACACAGTAGGGACCCAGGGAATGACACCTCTCTCTGACTCACACAGACAGTAAAATGGATGCCAAACATGACACTACCTGTGCCCAGCCATGTATAGGGAATGTACTATGTGCATCTGACATAGGCAGCCCTCCAGCACCATCCTCAAGTCTGGCACACCCTCAAGGTAAGTCAATCAAACTACCAATTGCCAAATGGAGTAGAATGTGTTGTTACCTGTAGCTATGGTACGGATGTGACCATACAAGGGATTTGGGTGGCTGAATGTTAAGGCAGCAGACAGTAGACACCCATAGTGGCACCAGGACATCTGTAACACATACTGGAGTCACCATAGTAGCCAGTACTACACAGGGTGGCAAAACCCACTGCAGGAAATGGGCTGAGTGACATGTGTGTCCATAAGAGCCACACATGCCAGTCAGGAAGGTTCACATACCCAACAACAGTCTCAGCCAGCAGGACAGGTGAAGACAAACACAAACAAATGCTGTACTATGGCCTCTGAATGTGCCCCATGGGTAACCCTTCCCCCAGGCCTACACAGACAGACCACAGCATGCCAGGCAGTCAGATGTAAGTTGTGAAGTCTAGGAAGTCAGAAGCTAATATGTAGGTAAACAAAGCTAGGATCTGTAGATCACTGATATGCCTCTAGCCAGCAAGAAAGGTAAGACTACAGACTGAAATGGAGTACCTAACATACCAGTACAGTCCTAGCAAATGTGTACAAGTGTCAGGTGCGTCCCCCCATCCAACGTACACTTATAGTAACAGTCAGGTGTGCTCTCCCCACTCCTGTGTAGAACAGTAGAAACAGTAAGGTGTCCTCCCGCTATGCAGAACTGTAGCAACAGTCAATGCCAAATGACCAATAGATATCCTGCAGACACAGCATGCTACCTGTCGGTGGACAACACAAAGGTCAGCACCTCAGTACAAACTACCTGGACTTGATCCACACATGCAACCCAAATAGCCATACTGGGCATGCTCACACACTTAGAGGAATGAAGGCAATGTCAGTCAACAACATACTGAAAGGTCATACTGGGCATGCTCACACACCTAAACACATGAAGGCCATGTCTGCAAACACCAGTGGACCAGACATATCTGGCAGTCCCCGTTTGCAGTGCATTCACATGTCAGTATTCACCACTCCTGCCTTGCACACACAGTGGATAGGAATACAGACATATATGTAAGGACAACACACTATAATAAGCCAAAGGCAGATGGACATAGATGTGTGGAAGAGGGGGACAGTGACAAGGAGCCATCCAGGCCTGTCCCACAGCACACAGCCAAAGGGCCCCAAACACATGAGGTGTGGATTTAACTCACTGCAGATACTAGCCACCAGTACCTGTCAGCATGACAGACTATGTGGTGCACGTGCCAGCTGCGCAACATGACTGTACAAGGAAGTAGCCATCTAGTAGCTGTATATACATACCTGTGACATATGACCCCATGTATGCCTGCAAGTGGCATGTCAACCCCTACATGAATGGGGTATGGCCCATGCACACACTGCTCTCCCCATAGCCGTATTATGACAAGCCTGCTGAGGTCATCCAATGTGAATTACACCTTTGGGAGAGCTGCAGCTCAGTAATCTCCATGGTGTGTCCCATAACTGCATACTACTGTAGTGATAAACTAGTTAGGTAGTAGTTCTAACCTCAGACCTGGCAATTGTGTGAGTGTGTGTTTGTATGCGTGTCTGTCTGTCCCTGACTGTGTAGAGAGAAATGCTTTTTAGGCTACTCACACTCCGTACAATACATATACTCAACTTGCTGCTGATCTCACCCACCTAAAAATACACCTCTGGGGAAGTCATACCCCAGTAATTTCCGTAGCGCATCCTCTAACTGTGCACTGCTGTAGCATGATAAAGCAGTTAGGTAGGTGTTCTAACCCCAGATGTGGCAAGTGTGTGTGTATGCGTGTGTGTGTGTGTGTGTGTGTGTGTGTGTGTGTGTGTGTGTGTGTGTGTGTGTGTGTGAGACTGAGTAGAGAGCAATGCTTTTTAGGTTACTCACACTCCGTACAATTCATATACTCAACTTTGGCAAGGCTGATGATGTCACTCACCTAGAAATACACCTCTGGGAAAATGAAAGCCCAATAATCTCCGTAGCTCATCCTGTAACTGAGTACTGCTGTAGTGTGATGAAGTAGATAGGTAGGTGTTCTAATCCCAGATTTACTAACTGTGAATGTGTGTGTGTGTGTGTGTGTGTGTGTGTGTGTGTGTGTGTGTCTGACTGACTGAGTAAACAACAATGTGGTTTAGGGTACTCACACTCCTTAGAATTCATATACTCAACTTTGTCAAGGCTGCTGATGTCACCCACCTAGAAATACATCTCTGGGAAGGTTGTAGCTCAGTAATCACTGTAGCGTGTCCTATAACTGCTTACAGCTGTAATGTGATTTAGAACGGTGGTAGGGTTCCATCTCCATCCATGGCAGTTCCGGATGTTTTGTGTGTGTTTCGATGTCTGTGTATGGAGCAATGCATTATAGGCTACTTACTTGAAGTACATTACAAATGCCCTACTTTGGCAATCCTGCTGATGTCAGTCACTGTTAAATACACCTTTGAGGAAGGGTTTCTCTAGTAATCCCTGTGGTGCATTGTATAACAGCTCCATGCCATAGTGTGACATAGACCTTGATCAGGGGTTCTATACCCACACATGTCAGTTGAGAATGTTTTGTGTGTTTATCACTGTCTGTGAAGGGAGCAATGCATTTTAGGCTAGTCACTCGCAGTACAGGTGACATGCCCTAGTTTGGTAATCCTGCTGATGTCATTCATTGTGAAATACACCTTTGGGGAAGATGTACTTCAGTAATGTCCATGGCACATACTATAACTGCGTAGTGGTGTAGTGTAGTAAACTAATTAGGTAGGGGTTCTACTCCCAAATATGACAGGTGTGTGTGTTTGTAACTCATATCCTGTGTAGAGGTGAGTGTGTGGGCAATGTGGAGGGGGTTTTGCTTATTTCATTTATGGTGGCCCTAATATATATCACAATGTCAACCATACAGGGATAACAGATGTAAATTAGCTGAGAGGCTGGGGTGCAAAGCCATAACCATACATGTGACATCAAGGCCAGCCGATCACAGTTAGCAACCCCACTGTGCCTTCACATATGACTCACAATGGACATACCATGCCTGACAACATGCTCTGTATGAACAGATGACACTGACATCAGGGAATGCTGTTAGCAGGCTTTCAATGTAGGTGCAGGGTAAACCTGATGACCATTACCAGTTCTTGCCACAGGTGGGCAAGACTGGCACATCTGATGATAATCTGTGTTCACAGCATGGGCCAGACACCCCAAGTACAGTTCCACATGTCACTGTACATGTATGCGGGAGGTGTGCACATCCTAGACACCATCCATGTCATGGACTAGGGAACACATACATGGCAGGTGATGCACAGCATTGGCCACACACAATAGTCACCCAGGTGACTGGATGGGGGATGCAATACCCACTTGTGTGGGCAAATGTAGAAACTAGAAGCCTGAGCCACAATGCGGACCATTGTCATGTGGCCTGATGCCAAGGTATACCCATCACCTACCCTTGTATAGCCTGCTGGCACTGTTGACCACCACACACCCGTGCACACATGCACCCATGCATGTCAGAACTGACACCCTGTGTGTTTGTGTGTGTGTTGTATGGTGCATATGTCCACATCCACACTCACTACAACCCCCCAGGGCACAGTGAAGCATGCTGTCTGATGTCTGACACCTCCTCATACTCACTGCCTATACGACCTCCATATGACTTGTGGTGCATGTGATACCTACACATTGATGTGTTGTGGCAATTCCACTAGTGATCAGTTGCACTCCTGGCTCTGCCAAGTGTGTCAATGTGTGTGCATCCTTGTGTGTGTGTGTGCCTGTGTTGACGCTGGCACTTGTTCATGCAGACAGGCACATGTGCATCATCTACTGTATATCTACCATATCCTGTTGCAGATGTCACTCACCATCACATATATGTTCAGAGTACTCCCCAGCTGGTAACTCATGTGGTGCATCCAATGACTGCATCAAACTGTGATAGCACTACATAGATGTTGGTGGTTTGATATCCTGTGCTGGTAGGTGTGTGACACTAACATGCTTCAGGTTTGCTCTCCCACCCCTCCCTGACATGTATTCACCTCTGTCTGCCTCCCCCACTCCCTCTCTGGTGGATGTGGAGACCCACACCTGCTTTGCTTAGGCAGCAACATGTGTATTTTAAGTGATGCTCATAATCAGCTGATGGCCTCTGCATGAATTGCAACCCTCCCCTAGCTGATTGCATGTGGAACAGCTGCGGTAACATTCCCATAGCCAATTACATGGAAACACACTCCAATACCTGGGAACATCATGGTGGTGTTGGCCCTTTTCTGTCACTGTGAGCAGGACCTGGATCTGTTGTTTGGCAAACAGCATCTTAGATGGATTGGGGATTTACCTCTAACAACATACACTGTGGAAACAGGGCAACAAACAGGAGGGGGATGTGCCTGACCTGACTACAGACTGTAAGTGCTGCTATACTGCATTTGGAGTAATGTTGGCTTAACAGTGTTTGTCTGGATATGCCTGTCGTACATGTTGCAATACCTGCCATGTTAGTTCCATGTATATGAGGAATCTCCATGTGCAGGGTCACCTGCAGACTGGGCAGTGTTGTGCCTTTTGTCTCATGTGCTAGCCACAGTGCATTTATCTGTGGAATGCAGAAGGCAGTGTGAGGATTGCAGTCTGTAGATGGTGAAGGCCGTGACAGTTACTGACTTCATATCCCTCATAGCACATATGTTGCAACAAACCCCGTAACAATGGTATATTTATGAGGTTATCAGAGCAACATGTCTATACTGGCCCTGTGTATGTGCTGTCAGCCACACCTCTGTCAACCTTTGTACATATGTCATGCATAAAGTGGTGCATATGTGCTGTACACCATAAATAGTGTCATCATATCTGATAACAAGCCAGTGCTATGTCAGATTGCTACACATGTCATGTACAGTAGGGGTTATATTTCATGACATAACCTGGACAATCTGTGGATGTCTGTACAGTACTGAGGTCTGTGTAGTAATGGTGAATGTCGGCAGTGTGTATTGTTAATATAAACTTTAGCCTGTGTACAGACTGTGATGGATGTCATTGTTCTAGCTCCCCTTCTATCTGATGTTACTTGCTGCCCCACTGTATGGTACCATTTTAGCATACGTGTCTGTAGGGCCATACACATACATGTACCATACCACAGACAGCCATCAGACCAAACTGTGTAGCAGTCCAGTATATGTAGGGTCATTCTGTGAGTGGCACATATGAGGATAGTGTAGAACAGATAGTCCATATACTGTAATATTATGCTAGCTTACCATATGCGGCTGTGTTCACATTGGTTGTGGTTTTGCACTTTCACACAGGTGTATCTTACCCTGTGCAGTGACATGGCTGTTGAGCCTGCTATATATGCAGGTACATGTGCATTCCCCCATACGAGAGGTAGGCCAGTGTTGTGCCAGTCTGCCTGTAGCCTGCACAGTGCATTTTTTACATACCTAGTAGCTTAATGTACTTACCCAGTGAGATGCCATGTGCAGATACTTACCAGATGTACCACTGCTGGGCTTCCCTTAAATGACATGTATGTCAGACAGAGCAGTGGGATCCTGTACAGATGTATGTCAATATCTAGTGGGTAGTATGTGACCATGGCACCCCTGTACCAGCAGTCATTATGTGTCAAACTAGATAGGAGTGTGTGAACCCAAAACCTATGGTGGCATATGTATACCAGTAATTATGTTCAAAAGAACAGGAAACAGTCCAACAGTATGAATAGTAACACAAAATCTATTTCGCTGGTGATGGAATCAAGGTGTCATTACTCTATTTTAAAGTTTGCATAAAAAACTTTTATTGTTTGTTAAGCGCTTTCATCTAACAGTAACTAGATTTCCTCAGAACAAATGACTGCCTTTAGGCTTACAATTTATATAGGGTATATAATTAAATAATTGCTTAATTAACCAATTAAATTCACATCATTTAAAGTGCTAGTGCAATAAAAACCTTAGTACAATGTTAATGATAGTATTAAAAAGTTTAAAATACATACTCTTAATACAAAAAATAAAGACATATTATACACATAATTCATTACATTTCCACATACCCATACTTTGTACAATTTCAAATTGTTATGTGAACTGAACTAATATAAATATAAATATAATTTCTAAAAAAAGTTAATAAATAAGTGCATATTTTTAATTACAATAATACTCATTTCTAATAAGATCATGGACCTTATAGGGGGAACCCTTACACTTCTACTGTATGTGGGACTTGATGTCAAGTGTAACTAATGTAATGTGTGTGAGTCCAGTTGAAAAAGTGACTGGCAGCTTGTATAACATTTGCCTTGCCCCTTGGTTTGGGTTTCTGAAGTCCCTATACTGTATAGTAAAATGTAATAAAATATAGTATATACTCACTGTCGGTCTAACCATCATTGACCAAGATGGGTTTTACTGATATATGATCATTTAGTCCTGGTGGAGTAGATGCATTTAGTTTTATTTGCCATCTGGTCTCCAACTCCCCCAGTTTTTTCCTAATGTTTCCTCCTCTGGGGTTTGCTATGGCTATGTCTAGAATGGCAAAATAAAACATTTTACAACTGGTGCTGCCTTGCAAATGTCTCCACAGGGCATTTTTAGCGTCCTTCTTTTTTATACAGTAATAATGATCATATATCCTCTGCCTTAAACTCCTGTCTGTTTTTCCAACGTAGTAACAATGACAATTGGCACACATAGCTAAGTACACTAAATGGGTTGTTCTACAATTTCCTCTCCTAAAATGTATTTCTGTCTTCATAACATTTTCTAATTTTCTAGTGCAATCTTGATTTATATACTTACATTGATTACATGTGCCACACTTGGTGGTACCCTTCCTTTCTCTTTCATTGTTGTCTATTTTTATTTTCCTTTCTAATTCCCCCTTTAAATTATTTCCATTCCTAGATACAAACCGGGGAATGTCTCCTACTATTTCAGTAATATTTTTATCTATCTTTAGGATGTTCCAATTCTCTTTCAAAATTCTTTTTATATCTGTGGTCCAAGGGGTATGCTGCAGGATGCACGCTCTGGTGTATTCAATATCTGTCTCCCTGGTGTCTCCTTGTGACTTTTGCATATTAGTCAGGGGTCCTTTCCCTAATAGGGGTACAAATTTATTACCCCATTCATTTGATACATAACTAGTCACATCATTCACTAGCCATTTGGGGTATCCTCTTTGTATAAACATGTCCCCTATAATTTTCAATTCCCTGACAAAGTCTTCATACTCAGATGTCATCCTTGCTGCCCTAATGCACTGTCCCTTAATTATACTTCTTTTCTGTGTTGTGGGATGGGAACTATTGTATTCTAAATAGTTATTGCTAAACGTCTCCTTTCTGTATATTTTACTTTTAATAATTCCATTGTCTACAGTAATAAGAGTGTCTAGATAAGCTATTTCATTTGATTCCACATTGTATGTAAATTTTAACTCATCACTAATCAAGTTTAAACTTGTCATAAATAGTTCTAGTTCATTTCTACTCCTTGTCCAAATTAAAAAAATGTCGTCCAAAAAACGGTAGTAACATGAAACAAACTGATAATTGGTACTATTAAATATGTGTTCCTCTTCCCAATCACTTAAATAAATGTTGGAAAAGATGGGGGCACACGCTGCCCCCATTGCTACTCCTTTTACTTGAATGTAGTATTCTCCTTCAAACATTATATAATTGTGTTTCAGTACTAGTTCCATAAATTCTACCGTAAGCTGAATTTTGTCTCTTGAGAAAATACCTGATTTTTCCATAGACCTTTCTAACCTGAACAAACCATCCTCTTGGGGGATGCTTGAGAATAGGTCCACCACATCTACAGTCACTAGGAGGGCACCAGGTGTAATTACATCTTGCCTTAGCCTTCCTAGGAAGTCCCAGGAATCTTTAATGACATGCTTATAGGACTTGTATAAGGGTTTAAGCCACCCGTCTACCACTTTTCCTAAATTATATGTCTTGGCCTTATTACCAGAAATTATAGGTCTAAAAGGGGGATCTATTATATTTTTGTGGATTTTGGGAATACCCACCATAGTACTAATGACAGGGGAATCCACCTTTAAATAGTCATACAACTCTCCACTTATTCTTTCTTCTATCAAAAGATCTTCTAAGTATACATTGATTTTATTATATCCAATGTTCACTTCATTTTTAGAAGAAATTTCATACTTTCCAGACTTCAATAATATTTCATTAATTTTGTTTTTATATTCCTCTTGCCCATATAGTACTATGCCTCCCCCTTTATCTGGTTTCATAACTCTTACTTTAGTATTTTCTTGTAGTTCTTTTAGAACTGTAGACTCTAGGGTGGTCAAATTATATTTGACTTTACCTTGATTAATTTTGTTACTATATTTATATATTTTGTCTATAACCATTTTTTCATATACTGCTAACACATTATTAAGTGGGGGTGTGTAAGTGCTTTTCTTTTTAAACATTCCCTTGTTCGACGTACTATTTTTCTCCTTGTCATATAGTACTGCTAAGTTCAATTTTCTAAGGTATTTTTTAACATCTATAATACAGTCTTCTACCCTAAACTTTTTAACTGGTACATATTTCATTCCTTTACTTAGCAGGGTAAAGTGTTCTTTCCTTACATCTATTCCTGTGTAATTGTATATATAAAACTGATTGTATTCACTAATTATATCATTAATTTTAACTATCCTATCTTTGTTTGTGTCAAGTCCTATCTTGTATGTCCCTCTCCAATCATCCTTCTCGATTGTGGGTATAGAAATTCCTTTTTTCCCCCTTGATAGTTTCCTCTGTATGCACTGTTCTTCCCTTGCTTTAACTCTAAAAAAACATTGTCATCCCTAAAATTATCTACAGTATCAAGTTTATTTTCATATTTGTTATGTTCATCTTTCTTGTAGTCAGATCTACCTCTACCCCTATTATCCCTATATTGGTAGTCATGATGAGTGTATGTACTTCCTTTTCTGTCCATACCATTTCTTAAAGTAGTTTTATCTTTTTTACTATCTTTTTTATCCCACCTATATGCTTGTTCCCTGGTGTATTGTTCCAGGTCCCTTTGGTACTTTTTACATTTTCTTTGAAACTGCATGTCCATTTGTCTCTGGACCCATTTGTATTGAGAATTAATGCAGTACTCATATTCTTCATACAACACATCATTTGTAATAGCTTCATTCAATTTGTCCAATTCATCAATTAATGAACATATTTTTTTATCATTGCACTGTATAATAAATCTCATAAATGTTACCCCAAACCCATCAAACATTTTCATACATTCCTTTTTTGTTTCCAAATCTAAATCAATACCCATGGGGTATTTGAAAAAACGAAGCCCCATAGGGACTACACTAGTATCAATGCATTTCATTAAATAACTGTTCTCCAGTTGCAGGCTTTTACACTTTTTCAATTTGCTACCAAACTCATACATTGACTCTTTTAAATTCTTTTCAAAATTCAATACATTGTCACTTCTCCCTCCATTCTGGGCTTTATGTTGTTCAAGCCCTTTAAAATCAAAGTTAAATTCAATAATGTCCTTATAACAATGTTCCTTGTAAATCACATCTTTTTTACTGTTTTTAACATTTGAGTCAATGCCTGTATGGTATACGTTACCGGCCATTGTATAAGTCTTTTTCGGTGGCATTCTTTTTGGTTTTGTGCCGAAAAACGAATAGTCCGCCTCCGATCCATTTTCCTTCCTGGCATTTAATCCGTTACAGTCGCCATCTGGTCTGGATCCATAAGAGGTACGCCTACCACATTCATCTCCATTCCCCTGTCCGTTTGGGATAGAGTTAGCAGTGCCTGTCACACTCGGCGCTCTCGATGACGTCATCAGCCCGTGTATTTTGCCGTTTGGTAGCGTTTGGCTTATAAGTTCAATAAGCCTAGTCAGCTCACCCCTCATAATGGCCATTTCTGACTGGATGCCTCTTATTTCGTCCCTCCTGGGCGAAAAAATAGATGGTAATTCGTCCATTGAGTCCATCTCTGCAAGCGACCAATAAATTCAAAAGAACAGGAAACAGTCCAACAGTATGAATAGTAACACAAAATCTATTTCCCTGGTGATGGAATCAAGGTGTCAGTACTCTATTTTAAAGTTTGCATAAAAAACTTTTATTGTTTGTTAAGCGCTTTCACCTAACAGTAACTAGATTTCCTCAGAACAAATGACTGCCTTTAGGCTTACAATTTATATAGGGTATATAATTAAATAATTGCTTATTTAACCAATTTAATTCACATCATTTAAAGTGCTAGTGCAATAAAAACCTTAGTACAATGTTAATGATAGTATTAAAAAGTTTAAAATACATACTCTTAATTCAAAAAATAAAGACATATTATACACATAATTCATTACATTTCCACATACCCATACTTTGTACAATTTCAAATTGTTATGTGAACTGAACTAATATAAATATAAATATAATTTCTAAAAAAAGTTAATAAATAAGTGCATATTTTTAATTACAATAATACTCATTTCTAATAAGATCATGGACCTTATAGGGGGAACCCTTACACTTCTACTGTATGTGGGACTTGATGTCAAGTGTAACTAATGTAATGTGTGTGAGACCAGTTGAAAAAGTGACTGGCAGCTTGTATAACATTTGCCTTGCCCCTTGGTTTGGGTTTCTGAAGTCCCTATACTGTATAGTAAAATGTAATAAAATATAGTATATACTCACTGTCGGTCTAACCATCATTGACCAAGATGGGTTTTACTGATATATGATCATTTAGTCCTGGTGGAGTAGATGCATTTAGTTTTATTTGCCATCTGGTCTCCATCTGGTCTCCCTTTGTCAGGGAATTGAAAATTATAGGGGACATGTTTATACAAAGAGGATACCCCAAATGGCTAGTGAATGATGTGACTAGTTATGTATCAAATGAATGGGGTAATACATTTGTACCCCATTAGGGAAAGGACCCCTGACTAATATGCAAAAGTCACGAGGAGACACCAGGGAGACAGATATTGAATACACCAGAGTGTGCATCCTGCAGCATACCCCTTGGACCACAGATATAAAAAGAATTTTGAAAGAGAATTGGAACATCCTAAAGATAGATAAAAATATTACTGAAATAGTAGGAGACATTCCCCGGTTTGTATCTAGGAATGGAAATAATTTAAAGGGGGAATTAGAAAGGAAAATAAAAATAGACAACAATGAAAGAGAAAGGAAGGGTACCACCAAGTGTGGCACATGTAATCAATGTAAGTATATAAATCAAGATTGCACTAGAAAATTAGAAAATGTTATGAAGACAGAAATACATTTTAGGAGAGGAAATTGTAGAACAACCCATTTAGTGTACTTAGCTATGTGTGCCAATTGTCATTGTTACTACGTTGGAAAAACAGACAGGAGTTTAAGGCAGAGGATATATGATCATTATTACTGTATAAAAAAGAAGGACGCTAAAAATGCCCTGTGGAGACATTTGCAAGACAGCACCAGTTGTAAAATGTTTTATTTTGCCATTCTAGACATAGCTATAGCAAACCCCAGAGGAGGAAACATTAGGAAAAAACTGGGGGAGTTGGAGACCAGATGGCAAATAAAACTAAATGCATTTACTCCACCAGGACTAAATGATCATATATCAGTAAAACCCATCTTGGTCAATGATGGTTAGACCGACAGTGAGTATATACTATATTTTATTACATTTTACTATACAGTATAGGGACTTCAGAAACCCAAACCAAGGGGCAAGGCAAATGTTATACAAGCTGCCAGTCACTTTTTCAACTGGTCTCACACACATTACATTAGTTACACTTGACATCAAGTCCCACATACAGTAGAAGTGTAAGGGTTCCCCTATAAGGTCCATGATCTTATTAGAAATGAGTATTATTGTAATTAAAAATATGCACTTATTTATTAACTTTTTTTAGAAATTATATTTATATTTATATTAGTTCAGTTCACATAACAATTTGAAATTGTACAAAGTATGGGTATGTGGAAATGTAATGAATTATGTGTATAATATGTCTTTATTTTTTGAATTAAGAGTATGTATTTTAAACTTTTTAATACTATCATTAACATTGTACTAAGGTTTTTATTGCACTAGCACTTTAAATGATGTGAATTAAATTGGTTAATTAAGCAATTATTTAATTATATACCCTATATAAATTGTAAGCCTAAAGGCAGTCATTTGTTCTGAGGAAATCTAGTTACTGTTAGATGAAAGCGCTTAACAAACAATAAAAGTTTTTTATGCAAACTTTAAAATAGAGTACTGACACCTTGATTCCATTACCAGTAATTATGTGTTATACCCATCTACATGGCTGTCTACATCCATATTGTCAGTCCTGGTACACATGTTGTGCACTAAGGGATTATGTGTATACCTCTGGACTGTACATTGTATGTCCAAAGTTCCACATATATTGACCAATATCTCTGCTGTACTCCACAGGGCATTACATGCTAGTGGTGGTGCTTTACAATGATTTCCTTAGGATGTCTGTCAGTAGCCAATGGCACACATGTCATAAGCAGATGTCACCTTCCACACACACCATGTCTGTGAAGACAATCCCAATGACAGTAGCAATAGTCTAGTAGTATACCTGCTATACATATCTGACATCCCCTTGCACCACAACTTTGGGACTATAGGGGCTGGGGTAGGGCTACACTCCATGTCCAGGACATATGGTGAAAATATATGTACATATACTTATCCAGATAGATATATGTATATGATTACACATGTTTAGTACTTCCAATTACCACTGCCATGGCAACCACCCACAATGAATCCCTACATCATGTGGGCATGGTCCCGTTACATTTCCTGTGTGATGGACATCCTTCCTGTGTGTGGCCATCAGTGTTACTGACAGCAGGTAGCAATACCACTTACATGAGAACCTGCACACTCAGGGCATCCACATATTTGTAGGACGAACAGGAACTACAGACACACTGTGAGTAGAATTATGATATGCTTTGTATAGTACTGGTGTTACAGGGTGTGTGTGTACATACTAGTTCACCTTGGAATGCAGTCTGTCTGCATAGCTCACTACTGTGGGCCTATCCTCTTGCTGGACAGCGGTATGCCTATCATGTGTTGTCCGTCCCCCACACAAGTCCTGTGTCAGATATTACACTGGCAGTGTATGTGTTGCATGCTATCAGTACATGGCTACATACATTTCTGTTCCTAATCTCAATTCCCTGACTAAGGGTACATTGCAGACTATCCTGTAACACCAGCACCTTGCTTAGTGTATGGCAACACTGTTCCACATATGTGCCTGTGTTCCAGCCTCTGTCCTCCATCTACATACCAGGCTTTTCACATATGTCATGCTGTTGATGCTGTTGGGGGTTGTTCTGTAGTGGGCTGTGAGTATATCACACTGCCATTGCTGCCATTAGTCCACTGCTGTTGTATCCCCCACACATACGGTGGGGCTGGAGCCATATATGTGTGGGCGTCACCTACACAATACATGTGTTCCCTTATGCATTTCAGAGGCCAGTGTATGTAACAGTGGTATATGGGCCTGTATTATGGAGTCTTGGTGGGGAGCACCATAAATGACCTAGGCTATTACAACATATGTGGGTATTAGGGGTGAGCTGCCTCAAGCTATCTGGATGTACAGTACCATATACTTCACCTATATTTACATTACATGAATTGGTGTACTGCAAGCCTACTGCCTCCTGCCATACAGATTGTTCTGTTTGTCAATGTGCTTGTGATGGTATCAGTTATGTCTTGTTATGTACCAGTTAAAACCCATGTGATCACATAATGTCTTTATTACCTACTGAGTTTGTACAGAGTGTAGATAGAGGCTGCTGAACTACACACCTGCAGTACATACTGTTGATTGTTTGGTATCCTGTGGCCCAGTCTGTCTTCACTAATGTACAATTTGAAGGGCGTGGCCTGGACACCAACAGTCGTGAACCTTTCCAGACTACAGTATTAGTGTAACTGTTTCACATTTGCAGTTCTCTGTTTATATGGTTGTCAGTGTCTGAACAGCTATATGACATGGCATGTAGAACTGTAATAGTACACAGTTAAAGGTTTCCAATTTCTGCAAACCTGTGTGTGTCATCTTTCCTATGACCTTTCTATGGGTATATGTTGCAGGCAGCGATTGACATTGATATGGGTGGCCCATACAATGTCCAGTTGTTCAGCTGTTAACTGTAGGCACAGTGGCTGTTCTATATTGTGTGCACCATCTACATATATATCATACTGTACATATATCTGCATGTGTATGTGTAGTCACATGTATACATAAATATATATATATATATATATATATATATATATATATATATATATATATATATATATTTGTGTCTGTGTATCTGTATCCTGGGGATGTTGATGGCTTCCACATATTACATGTCCTATGGGAGGCAGACTGTACTTGGTTGTGTATTGCAGGGTGCACATGTTTGGCTGTGGGGGAATGCCTATTTGTATGAGAAGTATAGTGTGTGAGGCCTCTCAACCCCATTTGCGGTGTATGTGGACATATGTGTATTTGTTAATCTGCTATTGCTAGCTACAGATGTATGGCCATATATACCTATATAGACATATATATATATATATATATATATATATATATATATATATATGTATATATATCTATATATATATATATATATATATATATATATAAAAACATGTCCATATATACCTACATAGATATATATCTGTGTACACATATGTAACGTGCTGTGTATATGTAGATATATAGGTGTAGACACATATATGTGTCGATTTAGGCATATGCATGTATATATGTGCATATATATTGATATATATGTATATAGTGTTAGGAATATCTATATATATATATATATATATATATATATATATATATATATATATATATATATGCATATATAGATAAATAAATATACATATATATATATATATATATATATATATATATATATATATATATATATATATATATATATATATATATATATATATATATATATATATATATATATATATATATATATATATAGATATGTTGTATCTGTTTATCTGTTTAGTTATTAATATAATTATCATACCATATCATGAGTGTGGATTTTGTGAAAAGGATGGACGTGGCTGTGGTGAATACGTATTTTAAGAAGAGGGAGGAGCATAGGGTGACATACAAGAGTGGAGAAAGATGCACACAGGTGGATTATATCTTATGTAGGAGGGCCAGTCTAATGGAGATTGGAGACTGTAAAGTGGTGATAGGGGAAAGTGTAGTTAAGCAGCATAGAATGGTGGTCTGTAGGATGACGTTGGTGATCAAGAAGAGGAGGAGGAGTGTGAAAGCAGTGCCAAGGATTAAATGGTGGAAGTTAAAAAAGGGTGATTGTGAGGTGGAGTTCAGGGAAGAGTTAAGACAGGCACTGGGTGGCAGTGTAGAGTTTCCGAATAGCTGGGTAACTACAGCAGAGCTAGTAAGGGAGGCTACTAGAGAGGTGCTTGGTGTGACATTTGGACAGAAGAAGGAGGACAAGGAGACCTGGTGGTGGAATGAGGAAGTACAGGAGAGTATATTGAGGAAGAGGCTGGCGAAGAAGAAGTGGGATTGTCAAAAAGATGTCACAGCCTGAAGTTATGGGAAAGAGTAGTGGAAGCTAGGTTAAGAAGGGAGGTGATGATTAGTGATCAGCAGTATGGTTTCATGCCAGGAAAGAGCACTACAGATGCAATATTTGCTCTGAGGGTGTTGTTGGAGAAATACAGAGATGGTCAGAAGGAGTTGCATTGTGTCTTTGTGGACTTAGAGAAAGCATATGATAGGGTGCCTAAAGAGGAGTTGTGGTATTGTATGAGGAAGTCGGGAGTGGCAGAGAAGTATGTAAGAGAGGTATAGGATATGTATGAGGGTAGTGTGACATTGGTGAGGATTGCAGTGGGAGTGACAGATATGTTTAAGGTGGAGGTGGGATTACATCAAGGATCAGCTCTGAGCCCTTTCCTATTTGTAGTGGTGATGGACAGGTTGACAGATGAGATCGGACAGGAGGCCCCATGGACTATGATGTTTGCAGATGACATTGTGATATGTAGTGAGAGTAGGGACCAGGTTGGGGAGACCCTGGAGAGGTGGATATATGCTTTAGAGAGGAGAGGAATGAAGGTCAGCAGGGCTAAAACAGAATATATGTGTGTAAATGTGAGGGAGGGTAGAGGAATGGTGAGGATGCAGGGAGTTGAGTTGGTAAAGGTGGATGAGTTTAAGTACTTGAGATCAACAGTTCAGAGTAATGGTGAATGTGGAAGAGAAGTGAAGAAGAGAGTACAGGCAGGGTGGAATGGGTGGAGAAGAGTATCAGGAGTGATTTGTGACAGTTGAGTACCAGTAAGAGTAAAAGGGAAGGTCTACAAGAGGGTAGTGAGACCAACTATGTTATATGGGTTGGAGATGGTGGCATTGATGAAAAGGCAGGAGTCAGAGCTGGATGTGGCAGAGTTAAAGATGTTAAGATTTGCACTGGGTGTGACTAGGATGGGCAGGATTAGGAATCAGTATATTAGAGGGTCAGCTCAGGTTGGACAGTTTGCAGACAAAGCAAGAGAGGTGAGATTGTGTTGGTTTGGACATGTGCTGAGGAGGGATGCTGGGTATATTGGGAAAAGGTTTCTAAGGCTGGAGCTGCCAGGTAAGAGGAAAAGAGGAAGGCCTAAGATAAGGTTTATGGATGTGGTGAGAGAGGACATGCAGGTGGTTGGTGTGAAAGAGCATGATGCAGAGGACAGGAAGAAATTAAAACAGATGATCTGCTGTGGCGACCCCTAACGGGAACAGCCAAAAGAAGATGATGATGATGATGACACACACTGACATCTAGGTGTTGGTGTACATTCTCTGTATTGTTGCATGACAGGACTGGATGATATGTTTCTGGAAACATTGCATGTTTTTGAATCTGTCATGGCTTAGTGGTAAATCACATTGTGCATGGAGTGTAGGGTCCTGGGTTCGAGCCTTGCAGAGAAAATTTATTTTGTTGCTGGGCAGAACATGGGTCATTGGATACAGAGTGATTAAGGCACTGTAAAGCAGTTGTACATGGGTTTGCATGGGTTTGCGTGGAGCTAAGCACTGCTAACATCTGGTTACAGTTTCTCATACTCTGTTAGCTTTTAAATTGATCAACCTGTGTAGGCATAGCTTATCCCCATGCAAGTAAGCTTAAACCCAGTTACTGCTGCTTACAAGTGCCTACTCCCACTTACCCCTGTGCTAATTTCTTGAAAAGAAAAGAAAAAAGGGTTGATAGGATAGTGGTGAAAAAGGGTCACAAAGAGGGCAAGACAGTAAGGGAAATAGCTAGGCATGTGCAGGAACGGTGTAGCAAAGGTCCATAGCTACCCATTTCTTCTACAGCAACAGTGTGCATATACACTGCATTTGGAGGTTGATTTGGTGCCTCAAACCCCTGGAAGTGGGGTGAGGACAACATAAATCCATTGTGATGCCAATTAGACCAGATTACATGTGTCCAGTGGACACGTGTGTGAAATGGACAGCTATGTATGGGGCATGATTTTTTTGCTGGAACAGATTGCCCTTTTCTTTTTCAGGTGAGAGTGGGATGTTGGGGAGGGGTAGTAGGTATACTTGGGGAGGTAGGTTGGGTAGGTTAACAGACAAGACAAACAAGACACATACAGGGGCAGTATATGACATATGTGGGGGGTAAACACCTTGGACAGGGAGGGGTGTTTGGAAGTCGCAAGCCCATGAGCCCCCAAATGGGAACAGTGGGACTGAGGTCCCCATCCATGGGCAATCACCACTGCACCTTCACAGCCCCAAAGGTGGCTGTGCTGGGGGCTGTGTAGGAGGGGCAGGCTCACCCTCTAATTGCACCACTTGGCCATCAAGCTGGCGTAGCTGGTCTTGAAACTCCAGATCGAGCTCCCTACACGCCACGGCCCAGAAATGTTGATGGGCGACAGGTTCCACTCCACACCCACTATCGGGGGGGGGTGAGCCTCATCCCCTGCAGTGGTTCCACCCGAAGGTGGCACAGGGCACATGGAGGAGGAGGTCCCAGGCTGGTCCCCAGATGTGCTGGTGCCCGGTACCATGGCCAGCTGAGGTGGGACAGGTGGGTCCGTTGGGACTGGCCTTCCCATACAAGCTATGTTGTAGCAGGTTTATGACAGATATGGGTTAGTAACAGTCAACAGCATTCAGGATTAGTTATAACAGCATGCATAGGTATTCCCATTAATCCGAAACACCAGATGTAACACAGTTGCAGAGCAAGCAGAACACATGTATATATGGAACAACAGTGGCCATTACAAGAGCATGCAGGTTTCATTGATGGCAACAGGCCACCAATATGGGTGTATTTTAACATGGCACATGCATAGAAACAAATGTGAATATTTATAAGCCATTAGGACATATGTCGCAACAAATGTTTGGAGTTTACACATACTAGTTGAGGAGTGTCATTGGGCTATTTCACACATATTCCAAAACAACTGTTATCTCCAAACGAATGAAAAAAAAGAATGCCACGGCCGGACTGCAAAGAACCGTTTTTTAATACTTGATTAAAACGCTTAAACGCTTGACAATAAAAATACGTTTTTCGTCCTGTTTGAATACAGGACTTCTTCAGAAACTCACTCAATCAAAATTTCAAAGTCTGGTTTTTATACATTGCTTCTAAAAAGCGCGCCAAATCTTATAATTACTTTACTTCTTAAAGACATATATATCTTGACAAGAGAGACTGGAAAACTTCATTTTACGTTGACAGCTTTACAAATCCCTATATTCTATATAAGGAAAATGTTACAACATAACCAACTTTACAAATGCCTATGATCTGATGATATATGTACATAAAGTTACACATACACCTCAACCATAAAATATGTGTATATTATATAAAATATGAAATGTAAACTATGATGTAATTAAAATATAAATATATATTATGTGATCATTATAATGTACAATAATTTTAAAGTACAGAAGTTATATCTTTATATACTTGTATATGTACAATTATATAGTTAGTTAGTTATATAACTTGTGTACTTTAAAATTATTGTACATTATAATGATCACATAATATATATTTATATTTTAATTACATCATAGTTTACATTTCATATTTTATATAATATACACATATTTTATGGTTGAGGTGTATGTGTAACTTTATGTACATATATCATCAGATCATAGGTATTTGTAAAGTTGGTTATGTTGTAACATTTTCCTTATGTAGAATATAGGGATTTGTAAAGCTGTCAATGTAAAATGAAGTTTTCCAGTCTCTCTTGTCAAGATGTATATGTCTTTAAGAAGTAAAGTAATTATAAGATTTGGCGCGCTTTTTAGAAGCAATGTATAAAAAACAGACTTTGAAATTTTTGATTGTGTGAGTTTCTGAAGAAGTCCTGTATTCAAACAGGACAAAAAACGTATTTTTATTGTTAAGCGTCTAAGCGTTTTAATCAAGTATTAAAAAACGGTTCTTTGCAGTCCGGCTGTGGCATTCTTTTATTTCACACATATGGTAGGGGTGAGAGAGAGAGTTCAATTAACAGCTAATATATCCTTGTAGTTTTCACAACATTCTTAGTCACTGCAGTGATCTTTCCCTAACATGTATTATTACACTACCCAGTGGCCTTATATTGTACACTGGTATGTTTATAGATTATTATATACATGACATGTGTCTTACATACAGGCCTGACAAGATGTAGGTGTTAATGCAACATATGTTGGGTATTGCTGTCATACACTTTGGGTGAGGTGGTAGAATGACAGGTATGTTTTCATGTACATTCTATGACTATGTACAAATTTGACTATCAGTTATATGACATTAACAGCTGCCTACATTTCTGGTATCATCACACTGCTTTTTCAGGGGAACAGGGTATCAAGCTGGTGATATGGGCCATGTATCTGGACATGCTGGACAGACTGGAACAGTTGTGGGGTATGAATATGCATACAACTGTCTATCTGAACATTCAAGCATATTCTGTACAGCTGGGTGTAATTATGCATACAGCTTTCTATCTGAACATTGTAACAAAATCTGTACAGTTGTGGAGTATGATTATGCATACAACTTACTAGCAATCCCGGGATTCAAACCCCTGCTGTGTGTGACAACAAAATTATAGTTAACATCACAGTACACTGTGCATCAGGGAATTGATGTAAAGCTTTCTACTGTTTTCCTTGTACAATGTCTGACCTCTTGGTACTTCCAATATTGTTATGCAGAAATTCATACACATTTTATCTGCATACCACAGCATGGGTAATACTGCTTAATACAATGGTACTATTTATAGTATGCAACAGTTCAACTACATATGAAGGAAGAGTAAACAGAAGCACTCCAGGGGTTATACCTTTATTCACAGAATATTACACATTTATTCCTACTGGTACGACACTTTCTAAGGCTCTTATATTTATTTGTTATGACAGTACATGCAGAGAAATACTAACCTGCCTCGCAACGCAGCCTTTGCAAGCTAGCATCATTGGCTTGCTGGTTCGCAGCCTGCTCATATGCAGCTGTTGGGGAAATACAGTGATATTTAGTCATGCCTATCCACAGTATACACAAGCTAGGCAATTCTTAACTACTTAGTGGAATGAGTACTTACTCAGTACTGGGGCATTAGCCATCTGACGAGACTCCTGGATCCACTGTCATGGGCGAGACTGTCCCAGGCCTCCATTTTATACTACGAGCCCTGGTACTGGCCCTGCAGTAGTCTCTCGTCATGGTGTTTTACCAGGAGCCATACCATGAGTTTTGACTCCTGGATGCCCCAGCGCTGTGCTCTAAAACGAGTGCCTTCACCCACAATAGCCATTCTGCCTGCAGGAGGAAGCTACAACCAGTTATAGAACATATCCCCTCCTGTGTGGTTTAAATATGGCCAATTACCTGCACTTTTCCGTGAATGGCCGTGTTTGAAGAGGCTAAGCTATGGGCACACCTGCTTACCTAAGGTTGGCAGTGCTTAAAGGGGTATACCGGTAGGCAGATTGGATTGGCTCCCCTACACATTACTTACTCTTACTAAGTTGAGCTGTGCTGCAGTTAGCATTGCTTAATAGTTAATTTGCACTATTTGTGCCTTTTGGCAGTGATGTATTCTTCATTACATGTTATATATGTGTCTGGTATCCGTGATTCATGTGTACATACACTGTATGGGGACCTGGGGACTTCTACACGTTATTACAATAACACCTCACATATATGCTTACTGCAGTACTCCAGTTCACATATTTATGTTATGTAGCAAGTTGTACCATGTCACACTGTACATAGATTCAGTTCACATGTTTGGTTTGATTTTCCTGTGGTGAAGATTAGTTTGCTGATACCTCATTCATCTGTATTGCTATGATGGCTTAGTGGTTGAGTACTGTGACTGTAGTGTACAGGGTCCTGAGTTTGAGCCTTGCAGATGCAGTTGATTTTGTTGTTGGGCAGCACACGTGAGTTTGCACAGGTTTGCGCAATGGTAAACACTGCTAACCTCTGGTTACAGTTTCTTAAACCAGTTGGCTTCTACTTTGCTTAATCTGTGTAGGCAATGCTTACCGCTGCCCAAACAGGTGTACTCCCACTTGCTGCTGCATACCCCAGCACTATTTCATGTACATGTCAGTTTTATACATACTTACATCAGGTGTACATGTCAGGTATGACTGTTCACAAAGGTCAGTGTAAGGTTAAGTGGAATTCCAGTTTAGCATTTCTGGTTAGGCTACACTCAGGTATTCGGGTTAGGTTTAGTTATGCCATACCTGTGTTGTAGATGTGACTAGTGGAGGTGTAGGTGGGTAGGTGGAGGGGGGGCATTTTAACTGGATAGTAGGCCATTCAACTGATTGGTGGGGGAGTGGTAGTGCAGGTTTGCAGGGTGCTGGGATATGTATGTGAGGCAGGACAGGAGGTGTCAGTGTCAGTAGTTGGTGTAGAGGTCTGGAGTGTTGGGGGGTGGTGGACTTCACCAGGTGGTGATCGAAGTGTGCTTGGGTTTTCTCTTCATGTACTTTTACATGTGTAGTCTGGGACAGCTGTGATAATACACCTGGGTTGGGGGTTCCAGATTCTGCCAATATAATTGTGTGGAGGGTGTCACCTACTTATGACTGTGGACATTACTACGAATGCAACAGGGGTTGATAGGTAGGTGGTGGTATTGGGCCACACAGAGGGGCTGATAGTAGGGGACATGTCTAGGGATGTGCAGGACAGCTGATGGCAAGGTCCTCAGCTGGCCATTTTTTTCTACAGCGACAGCTGTGTATATACCCTGCATATGGGGGTAGGTCTGGACAATCACACCCCTGGGTGGGAGTGAGGACAGCAACATAGCTCTCAACCGATCAGAGACATATCTCAACAGAATCAGGGACAATTCCTCAAATAATCAGGGACTATCAGGAACATTTTCTAAATATTTGTAGTATTAACCTGAAACATTTGCAGAATAAGATAATGTAGATCAATACAGGTTTTCTGCCGTGAAACGTCTATAACTCTGGATTACTATCATTATTTATTAAGGGCAATTCACCACCTTTACTTCAGCACTCACCAGTTTTCAGGGGGATTAACAGGGACAGACCTAAAATCGGAGTCTATATCAGGGACAGTTGAGAGGTCTGGACAGCAATAATACCCTGTGATGCCAATTAGTTCGGCCTACATGCCTACAGTGGGGTGTTGCAACCAAGTGTTCCTTGGTGTCATTTAGTGGGTTTGCAACAACACATCTGGTTATACCATCCTTTGCCATGTAAACTAGACTTTGCTGCAGTGGGACTCGTACCGGGCATGGCTGCTCGTTAGGCATCAGCTCTGCCCAATGCACACTATTACTTACATCCCTGGGGTGGTCCACATAGAACCACTCCAGCCAACACCTGCACAGCTAGGCCCATAATGTCATACCCATAGTTCCCAAACCGCACATCCTCTTTGGCACTCTTCCTTACTCCAGGTGCAGGTCGGGATTGGCCACATCAGTACACACTACCCACTCCCCACTTCTCAGGACCCATCTTGTATGTTGTCTCACCCCATGAATCATCAGGCTTCCCCAACCTTGTAGACCGAGAACATGCATGGTCTGCTGTTGGACATCGGTATAATGGCTGGAAATATGAATATCATGGAATTTTTCAGATGTCCCACAAGGGACATTCTTGTCCTTGTTTCAAGATTAGACTTGGCGGGTCTCTCCCACTGGCAGTATCCTGCCTGTAGTCTGGGAAGCAGTGGTGTGTTTAGTTTTATTGTGTGTTTTGTATGTTTCACCTGTCTAGCTGGGGGGGGGGGGTTGATGCTACGTGTTACATGTTTGTTGATTGGACCCCTCACCCCCATTGGCACAGCCTGTGAACATATGTAATTCTTAACTGCTGTATCATATCCTAGCTAAATATATGTGTCTATTTACACATACACACACACACACACACACACACACACACACACACACACACACACATATATATATGTATGCATACATATATATCTATATATTGCTGTATATATATATATATATATAATGACTTATGGATGTATGGGTGTCTGCATATGTATATATCTATATGTGGGTATTTATATATATTCTGTCTATGTGTGTATGCATTTGTACTACGGAGAGGGAGAGGTATATCTCCATGTAGGTATGGGTATATATATATATATATATCTATATATATATATATATATATATATATATATATATATATATATGGTTATTCCATTCTTTGCCATGTAAAATAGATTGTGCTGCAGTGGGACTCGTAGTGGGAGTGGCTGCCTGTTGGGCGGTGGCTCTGTCCAATGAATACTATTGCTTACATCCCTGGGGCAGGCCGGATAGACCCACTCCAGCAAACACCTGCATGCCTAGACCCATAATTACATACCCATAGTTTACCCAACCCGCACCTCCTCTACAGCACTCATCCTAAATCTGGATTCAGGTCAGGTCTAAACACACCACTACACACTACCCACTCTCCACTTCACAGTACCCATCTCATACGTTCTGTTGACCCATGGGTCATCAGGCTTTCCCACCTTTGTAATCTGGGTATGTACACACCCGCCTTGATTGGTCATCACATGGGCTTCCTCCTATAATAAGACAATTTTTGGGGTGTCCCGCAAGGAACGCTCCTGTCTCTGTTCCAAGATTAGACTTCTCAGGTCCACTGTGTCCCCCCCCCCGGTTGTATCTTGCCTGTGGTCTGGGGAGCAGTGGATTGTTTATATTGTTTGTGGGTTTGTTTGTATGTGTCCCCTGTCTGGCTGGGGGCGGTTCATGCTACATGCTACACGTTTCTTGCTTGGGCCCCTCACCTCCATTGGCATGACCTGTGAACATATGTCATTCTTGGGTGCTGTATCTTACCATATTTATATATCTGTGTATATCTATGCACACACATTATATATATATATATATATATATATATATATATATATATATATATACACACACACACACACACACACACACACACACACACACATATATATATCTATATATCTTGCTGTATATATATATATATATATATATATATATATATATATATATATATATATATATATATATATATCTAACGACATGTGGATGTATGAGAGTCTGGATATGTATAGATGTATATGTGGGTATTTATTTATATGTTGGCTTTATATTGGAACATTACCCCACCAGATGCATAGTAGCATGGACCGCCCAAAGTCCTCCCGGCACTCTACGCATAATGTTTACTTTTAGAAGTGCTTTGAATACACATCAGAAGACCATCGTCTGCAAAATGAATATGCAAAGCATTGTAATTATTTCAGTACAAACTTCTTTTCTGTCTTATTTGCTGATACCAGGATTGTGACATGAAAGCAGTCCAATTTCCAGTGATCAAAAGGTTTGATTATTCAAACACAGAATATGCCGCATTTATAACAAGTATTACAATATAAGACTTAACAACACAATTTTTTAAAGGGTGAAGGGTGCAAACACATAATATGCTACATGTATACAATCTGTTGCAATATTACACAGACTTAAAATTACAGTTCAGTAACAGTGTGGGTGGCAACCTTTCTGGGAGGTCTTTTTTACTGCATTTATTGAATGCATTTAGTGTCTCACTGCCTCGAAATATTGCTTGTTGCTTTATCTACAGAAATATGTTCAAAGAAAGGTGGGCTGTGCAGTGGGGCTTGCCCCACTGCTAAAGCAATTACTGCACAAAATTATAGTAAAGAAAGGTAGGAGGGCAGGGGTTATGGTTTGGGTTTTGGCCTTTCTTTAACTAGTTCACTGTTGCAGTTACTTGAAAATAGTGTTTTTCCTCCGCAGCCCAGGAGTGTGTTTTGCTTCAAGTGTTTTTTTTTTTTTGTGTTTGGTCCTACAAAGATTCTGACCCGCTAATAGTTGAATGAACCTGCATTTCTTTCCTGCGCCTGCTGATATATACAGTAAGTTTTCATTTTCTCTGAGTGTTGCCTCTTCACCAGTCTGGCATACAGATGCCTCCCCCACGAGCTCTTCACTATGTTAACAATGGTCAGTCAATGAATATTCAGCATGACACTTGGTAATCTGCATGCCTTGTCACTCAGCATGCAATGTCACACAGGCTTGCCCTGTCAATCATGTAGACCACGCCTATTCCTGTGCGACAATAGCGGTGGGGTAATGTTCTAATACAAACCCTATATATCTATCTATGTTTATATACATTTGTACTACAGAGAGGGGGAAGTATATGTCTATATAGTTATGGGTATTCATATAAACACATAAACCTCTAAATATTTAGCAACATATCTGGTAGTGTTGACTAATATTGCTGGATACTGTGTTTCATGTGCATACCGGCCAACCTTGTGTGCCACGTATGCTTTGCGGTACTTACGACTGACTCCGTTAGTGTACACAGAGTCACACATGACACCAGCCGTTGGATACAGTGTGCTTAAGGCACTTTCAAGCAGTTGTAAGTGGGTTTGTGCATAGGTTAGCACTGCTGACTTCCAGTCACAATGTCTTGCACGCAGTTAGCATCTCCTTTGGTTGATCTGTGTTGGCGGTGCTTCACCCCGCCCAAATGCACTTGCACACGCTTACTAGTGCTTACGTATGCTTACTACTGCTATTCTGTGCTTATGCCTGCTTACTGCTGACATTCATTATGGTACTGACTCTTCACATGTGCATTTCATGCAGTACTCCAGTTCACATTTAAATGCTATTTAGTAGGTTATACAGCAATAAAATGTAAATATATGTTCGTATACAGATTTCACATGAAAAATGGCATGTTCTGCAGTGGGATTCGAACCAGGAATGCCTGGTCATTAGTTAGATGCGCTGACCACTACACTATTGCTGTGCTGTTTCATTTGAATATATCTTTCTTGTTATCCTCTTCAGCCTTTTAAGCTGCTTTAGCCGTAGCTAAGCAATGGGCACACCCACGCACCTACGGTTAGCTGTACTCTGAGTTTTAGAAATAAATACAGGGGTTACATCTTTTTATTTTTATGTCCTGTTGCTGTTAAACACATGGGGGTTGTTGGTGGGAATATGCGGACACCTATGAGTGGTCTCATCCATTTATTTACAGTTTCGGCTGTTCTACTTTGCAGAAGTGTGTTTATTCAGAGAGCTCTGCTCTCAGACATGCCCCCTGCACTCGTCCACGCTCCGTGTAGGATTAGGTGGTCAGGCAGCACACCTTCATTAATATACTTGGCACACTGATGTCCTTTCCTTAAACGACAGCTTCCATGCAGGACTAGACTAGTCCTGCATGGAAGATTAGTGAATCTGGGAGACATTTTGTTGGCTGAACATGTCTTTACTGAGAGATTCCTGAATGTCACTGACAGTTTTATATGATTTCTTGTATGTGGTAGAGTCAAATGAAAAGATGGATGTGCTAATAAAATTCTTTATTTACTATGGTCACTGCATTCATGATTGTGTAAACATTACTTCATCACAACTGTACTTGGGTGGAGCCTCCATGTGTATATAATTATGGGGGTTGTGTCACATAGCTTTTCTTCCCTGAGGATGAAAAGGTCACCAAGGCAATGGATTAGGGAAAGGCAGAGCATACTAGCTACTGGGTGTTGTTTGACTGATTATGGAAAATGTGGCATTTTATTTGCAATGATGGCACAAACCAAGGGATCAAAGCAGAGAAAGGACACCTTAACACATTTGTATGGGCTCAGCAAGCATATATGCAGATCGCAAAGTGGATATAATAGCTGCAGCAATGATTTTTACAATCGATGTGCAGATGGCTCCAAATCTGACTACGGATCGCAAGTGGGTAAAAGAATACTTCATTAGCATATGCTGCTTTACATACTTTCTCATTTACATCTCATTATACTTAACTTGCTTACACTTATTCACAGCCATCATGCATTAACGTAAATGGCCATATGAATCATTGCTTAGCTATGCTCATTGGTGGATAGAGCAGATAACCAAAGTACATTCTGGCAATGACTATCCATACCAGCCAGAGACTGCATGTTTTATTAAGGAAGTGGTTTGGGGCTCATCCCTTTCTATTTAAGAAGTATGTGCAGCCAAGATCTTTCATTGTTCATACCTAATATGAAAAATGCCAAGTAAATAGCGAAAGCATTTGTTAGAAATGAATATATCCCAACGTGACTCTGACAGTAAAGCATTCAAGAAGCCTACACCAAGGAGGCCCACTGAAAAATATCAAGAGAGATGTCCAAAAAAGCTTTTACAAAGGCATTTCCAAGATGAAGCAGCAGAAAATTTATATCATTTTAACAGACTGTCTAAAGAGGTTGTTTTGGATTACATTCCAAGCATGTCTTCTGAAAGAGTACAGACCATGGAGTGTCCCAAATATAGGAAATATCATGGATTATTGGACAAATCAGCAAGATATTTAGACAAATGCCATGAATAAGCAGTATTAATATGTTTCCCATAAGTGATGTGCAAAACTGTACTAAAATGTGTTTCTGATTTGTGCCTGTAACACTAAATCCAAGCACAATTTAGAAGGTAAGAAATGTCCTTGCACAATTAAAGCATAATATAATTGCCTGTGTGCATATTGAGATGCACAACATCTGTCATAAAGTAATTTCTTTTATTTATTTTTACATTTGTTAACTGGGTTAGTCCGACTGGGCCCACAGAGACCCGAGGAGAAAAGCAATGAGTAATGATATCACGCGCAGCGAAATGTGATGTATGCATTATTTATTTATTTATTTAAATGTGTTACTATTAACAGAAAGCTAAGTAAAACAGTAACATTTGCAAGAAAGAGTCAGATGAGCTAAAGTCTTCACTTTGAAATACCCGAAGCCTCCTGTAGTTGATGCCCATGGGATATTTGCAAATGTCTATTTAAGGAGATGCCAGTGTTTCAGCTACATGGCTTCTGAATTCTGGTGAATTTTTACATTTTTACTTTTCAAGTCTTTGCAGGTACATTCAGTGCATGAAGCCAAACCCCCCCTAGCTACACGCATGCATGTTTTAACGTTTTTTGACCTCATCAGTGCAACATACAGTAAGTGGATGGTTTGGCATGTCCTTAAGGGTCATTCACATATATCACATTGGCCTCCACTACAGGAGGTTTAAGGTATGAAGATATTAACTTGACCGTGTCATTTTTTTAAATTTTTACTGAATGGTTTATCTGTGCGATCTTTTTACCATTTGGTTTAAAAACAGTAAAGAGGGTGGTTGTAATGTATAATGTATCTTTATGACATTGGTGCTCTGAATCTGCTCTACTGATTCTGGCAGTTAGTGCAGAGGGTTAAGCTTCTCAACTGTTTGAGCTACTTCCTTTAGTCGAGTGTACAGGGTTTGATTTTTTCCAGCTCTGTTTACCTACTTAATGGCTCTGAGTAAGTCACCTAACAGGACAGTGCTCCCTGGTTATCCCTAAAAAGGGACAGTTGTGACCAGTAGGCTTACCTGGTTAACAAACAAATACATAAAAATAAACTCACATGGTCTGACTTCCTGGTATGTTTTACATTCTGAAATTTATGCTGATGAATCTGTCAACAAACATCATATCTTTATTTTAGCCTCCCTGCTATATCAAATGTTATTTAACACTACTGAATTTATATCAGAAGCCATGTGGTATTTATATTAGAAGCCATGGGGTATAATGAGTAAGTAATGATAGGGCATGGCAGGATCAGATGAAATGGACAACTGGGAGGTAAAAATTAACTAAAAAAAAAAAAAGATGTGTTTTGATCTACTACATTTAAACCTGCTGGCATCTAACCATACCAAGTCTATTTTATATATATATATATATATATATATATATATATATATATATATATATATGGTTTCCTATGAAACCGTCGAAGTAACATTACATCGACTCTCGGAAAATCGAGACTGCTACATCGAAAGCTGAAATCAGCGAAAACAAAAACCGTTGAGTTCCAACATATCGAAACTGAAAAGGAAACACGCCTATTTATGTGTCATGGTAATACATGTTCCGTAAACTCGATGTTCTCTAACTCGACGGTTTTCGCTGATTTCAGCTTTCGATGTAGTAGTCTAGATGTTCCGAGAGTCGATGTAATGTTACTTCAACGGTTTCATAGGAAACTATATATATATATATATATATATATATATATATATATATATATATAATTATCCATATAAAGGTTTAGTGCACTGCAGCCCAGGCAAGTATGAAGATGCAGCCAATCCACCTATGCTGATAGCAATCTACATCTGAACAGTAACCTAAGCCCACAATGATAGCAAAGCAGAGGCAGGTGTGTGTGTGTGTGTGTGTGTGTGTGTGTGTGTGTGTGTGTGTGTGTGTGTGTGTGTGTGTGTGTGTGTGTGTGTGTGTGTGTGTGTGACAATCAAAGGCAGAAGGGGGAGATGATTGATTATTGACTCCCATATAGCTTTATAGGTTCATAGGTATTTACTAAGCTAGTGGCCACAAGGACCTTTTTAAGACTAGCCATGTATCCCAAATCTCTGACAAATTGTCATATCCTTGATAAGTGTAAACAGTGGATTGAGTGATTAAACATTTGCAAGCAGGGACCTGGGAAATGAACCATTTACAGGCTGCCTGTATCGATATGAGACACAGGTCCCAAACCAGGGATGAATATCCTGTTTCCTATCCAATTGTACAAGTTACATTTGAATTGGGTTAGGGAGGAACTCTACTTCACATGGATGGGGAGCCTGTTCCAGAGAAGGGGTAGTCTGTGGGATACAGACCTGTCTCTCCAGCAGGTCCTATTTATATCCTAGGCAAGGTTTAACCTATTCCCTCCAATGGAGCTCTGGAAGTTTGCACTGTAACTTCCAATGCATGCAGCCTAAGTTTTTTTTTTTTTAATAGAATCAATTATGTCCTCACATTTCAAGTAAATGCTCATATGTCTGGAACCATAGGTGTTACTAAAGATGTGTAAATGGCAAACTCTTCAGCACAAACTATTTTTATATTTATAGTAGTCTTTAGGGTATAGGTTTTTAACTGGATTTTATAAGTCACTGTAAACATAGTTACTATTACATTTATAATATTTTGTAAACAGCTTACAATATCTCCACAACCACTCAAGTTACACACATACTGTTACTAGCACTTTGTTGATCAAGCTGAGGGCTTTTATATGATGCTAAGCAGTTTTGTCTGTTTTACTTGCTTGTCAAGATATTTAGAAAAGCATGACATTTATGACAATATGAATAAATATTATATGAGCAGCCATTAATATCTCTACCTCTACTAGACAGAGGTCAGATATCAACATGGTTGTATTTGCCATTGTGTAAGCTTTAAGGTGAAACATCTTAATACTTCCTATGTAGCATGGTTTTAAAATTATTAATGCAAATATGCACAACCAATATTTGAGGCCTAGAGCAGTCAGTAGGATGCAACTGCAAAAGCACCTATAGGCATCAGCCAGTAGTAATGAGTTAAGACTTTAGAACGGATAATATTATTGTTATAACTCCTGGTTTGGGAGGGGGAGACAGACTGATCGAGTACCATATTATTATTATTATTACTATTACTATTATTATTATGATCCCTGGCGGTAAGTAGTTGAGCTGAAGCTGGCTGTCATGGAACTGGAGGAGCAGGCTTCTGCAGATTGGAACCTGCACCCTTAAGTACTGATCTTTTCATTTGAGGAGATTCCATTAAGCATGACATCCCCTAAAAAACCTTGTTCAGCAACATGATATTGAGTGAGACTACTTCTACCTTTCCATGTAATGGGAAATGAATAGGTGAACACTGCCACTTGGGAAAGAAATTGTCATCTGGGGTTAATGTAGGAGAGGATAGTAGTGCAACAAAAAAAATTCAGAGCAGCTTGGAATTAATTGGTCATACTTTTCAGTTGCAGTTATACCCATACACACACACACACACACACACACACACACACACACACACACACACACACATATACATGTCTTCATGTGAGCATATGAGTGTGCATGGACACATGGATATGTGTATTTGTATCTGTTCATGTTGGTGTGTGTGTGTGTGTGTGTGTGTGTGTGTGTGTGTGTGTGTGTGTGTGTGTGTGTGTGTGTGTGTGTGAGTGTATGTATGTGTGTGTCTTTGTGTGTGTATACATGTATGCCCGCATGTGCAAGTGTGTGTGTGTGTGTGTGTGTGTGTGTGTGTGTGTGTGTGTGTGTGTGTGTGTGTTTGTGTGTGTATGTGTATACCCGCACATGCAAGTGTGTGTGTGTGTGTGTGTGTGTGTGTGTGTGTGTGTGTGTGTGTGTGTGTGTGTGTGTGTGTGTGTGTGTGTGTGAGTGTGTGCGCGTGCTACGTTAGTTAACTGATCATTTAATTGATGATTCCTTGCCATTTGATAACACACGCATGAAGTGTTGCTTTCTTGACTTATTAACACCAACACAATACACAATGCTGACTGCTATGTAAAGTAGTATAAACCACTAAATGAGTGTCACATCCATATTTTATACATTCCTGATGTTCAGCACCAACACCATTAATAAATATGTTTCACTTTACAACAAATACAAAGTCATTTGACTTTGTTCATTGATCTACTAAAGCAGTCAACTAAATGTAGAGGTGATGATTTGAAACAAGAATCAATTGACTTGGCGTTCATTAGGCACGCACATACACAAATGTGTGCGCGCATGAGTGCACATGCAAATGTATATGTTGTATGTATGCTGTGAGTGTGTGTATGTGTGTCAGAGAGAGACCACATTGTTACCCTGCCCTCTAAGTAGAAGATAAATTCTGATTTTCTTCCCTCCTAAATTAATTTTTTCCTTTTCTCAAAACCATGTATAAAAGTCTCATCGAATCTAACTTGCTGACTTTCAGGGATATGATTATAATATTTATTTGTGGGTAGGAGCACTCTCCCCACCCTTGGAAATGGAAGAATTACAACCCAAAATTGCTGTCTCAACAAGCAGTTCTGAGAACTTACTGTGGTTTATTCCATTAGTCATGAAAGTACTAAACCTTCCCTACTGTGTTTACAGCTCAGTACAGACTAGCAAATAATTAGAAGATGCAGTGCTTTTATATGTAACTGAGGAACAGCCAGTGTGTTTTATATGTAGCTGAGGAACAGCCAGTGTGTTTTATATGCAACTGAGGAACAGCCAGTGTGTTTTATATGTAACTGAGGAACAACCAGTGTGTTATATGTAACTGAGGAACAGCCAGTGTGTTTTATATGTAGCTGAGGAACAGCCAGTGTGTTTTATATGTAACTGAGTAACAACCAGTGTGTTTTATATGCAGCTGAGGAACAGCCAGTGTGTTTTATATGCAACTGAGGAACAGCCAGTGTGTTTTATATGTAACTGAGGAACAACCAGTGTGTTATATGTAACTGAGGAACAGCCAGTGTGTTTTATATGTAGATGAGGAACAGCCAGTGTGTTTTATATGTAACTGAGGAACAGCCAGTGTGTTTTATATGTAACTGAAGAACAGCCAGTGTGTTTTTTATGAAGCTGAGGAACAGCCAGTGCGTTTTATATGTAACTGAGGAACAGCCAGTATGTTTTATGTGTAGCTGAGGAACAGCCAGTGTGTTTTATATGTAACTGAGGAACAGCCAGTGTGTTTTATATGTAACTGAGGAACAGCCAGTGTGTTTTATATGTAACTGAAGAACAGCCAGTGTGTTTTATATGTAGCTGGAGAAGACTGTTATCACTGGACCGGATCCAGTGTTATTGTGTATATGCAGAAGAGACAGCAGGTTTTAAAAATAAAAGACAAGTATTTCTTTTTCATTTAATGAGGATTCACTCAAAGTGTATGTCACTTTTCAGTTTGTAAATGATATGTGAAAAGATTTAAAGATAGTAAAACAAATCTGAAGCTTAAAGTAACTCAAAAAATAATATCCTTGAAATATACTGTATTATACTTACTTGTGTGTATTGATGTAATGTGATAAAACAATAGTACAGTGTGTGAAATAATTATCAAGATGGGCACAGCCTTGTGAACACGGTATTGAAAATTAATAGCACGGTAACCATTTAAAATGCCAATACCTGCAATGTTGCATCCCAGAATGTGGAGATTGAATGCCTGAAAATTCAGACTTACATAGTGTGGGATTTGCCATTTATCAGAATATTCCATTTTCTCTGAGGTACTGCAGTCTCAGAGTTTATATATATAAGATATATATAAGTTTGGGGCACATCAGTGAATGCATGGTGGTTTCCCCTTGCAAAAAACAGGTTTATTTTCAATATTTGTTCTTGCATATTTGGTCTTTTTTTTCCTTCATTTCAGGACTCAGCGCTGGGATTCACAACATTTCAACAGGGAGTCAAACTGTAGATGAGAAGCTTAATTTTTGGTGGAATAACTTCAGAAACTTTTGTAAAAAGCAGCATAGAGACTGAGATTTCACTTTAAAGGAATATTTTTTTTTTAGATTTATAAAACAAGACAGCTTATTAGAAGCCAAGTAAAGCAAATGCATGAGGGAAATACTTGCCATATTACACTTCTGATTAACATAAATCAGAAAAAATAAATTCAAATGGATCAGAATGGAAGTTCATATTAAACATTTTAGACTAAGGCAGAAACCTAAGTCCACCTTGTGTGGAGTAGTTTATAAAGCAACATAATATGCAGGCAGAAAACAGATTGCTGCAACCTTGATCATTTTACAAAAATCTATATATCACAAAAAGATGATCCCCCAGATTCTCCAAAGCTTGCATGGAGTGCAAGATGAGTGCAGGAGTCCACGCAGGCAATATGTCTGCCATGCGATCCAGGAACAGCCTGCAGGGGCATGCATGAGAGCTCCAGCACTAATCCTGCATGGACTAAGCCCTGGTGTGCAAATCATCTCATTTGCAGGAGAAATCCATGCAAATGAGGTGATTTTGCAATCCAGGAAGCTTGCAATAGTCCGTGCAAGACTAGTGCTATCTGCAGAAATGTACTCGGTTAGTAACCGAGTACATTTCTGCAAATTCCAAAATGGAGCTATGACAGCTCTAAATAAAGGCTGCATATCAGTCAGGAAGCATGCCAATGGCCAAGTATAAGGCCATTGGCATTGCAAACAGCACAAAAAAATTTAAAAAATCAACTTTTATTTTTTTTAGCCGATCTTGGCTGTTTAAGCATAGGGCAGCGGCACGCAAACGGGATCGGGGAGAAAATAACAAAATAAACCTAAAATAAGCATTCTAACTAAAATCACTATTCTGCCATGCAAGTCAATGGCAGGCAGAAGACAACATGGCCAGTGAGTAGTGGTTGCTAAGGGGGGTGGCTCAGTGTGAGACATGTAACTATGCATTAGCAGGGAATCTTATGCAAATGAGGGAAATGTTTGTGAATCCCAGTTTTCCCCAGGGTGTGAGGCAAGTCCCAAGAGTGTAAGAGTAGAAATAGCTGGGTGCAAGATAGGATATAGGTGACATCATGGGGGGTGGTGTCAGACATACTGTAAGTGGATTGGAGCCCTGTGGCTCGGGACAGCTCCTAGCTTAGCACAGATAAGCTAGAGGTGTGTCCAAACTGCCTAGCACTCTTTACAAAGTGCAAGCGGGTGTGCGCACTGTGCACCGGGTCTTACAGGAAGAAAAAGGAAGTTAAACCAGGAAATAGCAGCTCTGTGCACATTTGAGCACTCTGTTTATGTGGTGCACACACAGGCTTAAACAGGGAGGCAATGGGAAAGGAAAACAGCAGTAGGAAGGTAATCAAGGAGAACTAGCTTAGCTGACAGGTGAAATGTATCAGAAACAGCCAATTACACAGGTAACAGCCCAGCCCAGCACACCACTATAAACTATGCAAACACCTGCCCCCCTTGTTTTTCCCAAAACCTTTGCACCACCGATGTATACAGATGGGGAAATTTTACAAAATGAAAGCAAGAGAAAAAAATGTCAGTGGCTGCATTTGCTACCATAAACCAGCATGTGCAAGAGGCTGAGAGTGGTCAGGATGTGAATGCTGCTGAGCAACCCACAGTGAGGAGATGGAAAAGAGTGTACAGACCCAGGGTAACCTACCAAGGGCTACATGAGTTGGAGATAGTGGAGCACTACAGGGTGGACAGGGACCTCCTCCAGCAAATTGTTGAGCTGAGTCGGCCACGCCCACACACAGAAATAACAGAGGGGAACCCATCCCAGTGGATACCGAGGTATGTGTTGGTCTAAGAATACTAGCTACAGGTACATTCTAAAGGCCAAATGGGGATATGATGGAGATTTCACAGGCATCAGCTTCTAGGGTACCACACCAGTTCCTGGATGCCATGTCAGCAAGTGTCGGTGAACACGTATATTTCCCCATCACCCTTGAGGCGTTGGCCAGCAATATGCATCTCTTCCACCAAAAAGCAGAATACCCTGAGTAGTGGGTGCAATAGACTGCATGCACATATGCATTAAAGCACCACCAGATGAGTGAGGTAGGGTCTACATCAACTGCAAGGGCTTCCCCTCCATCAACTGCCAGGTTGTGTGCGATGCCCAAGACATAAGAATGAATGTGTGTGCTGGCTGCCCAGAAAGCTACCACGATTCCCACATCTGGACTCTAACGCAGCTGTACCAGAGATTTGCCAATGGAGACAACCCACATAGTCATCTAGTGGGGGATGGTGGATATGCACTGGAGCCATGGCTGATGACACCCATCAGAAATGCACACACACCCGAACAAGAACTCCATAGTGAGGCGCACAAACACAAATTATAATAGAGCATGTGTTTGGGATGCTCAAGTCACTGTTCCAGTGCCTGGACACATCCGGTGGAGCCTTGCAGTACTCACCAACTACATGTACCCAAATTGTCCTTGTATGTGCCATGCTACACAATATGATCCTGTGGAAACAGCTGCAGCAGGAACAGCATGGGGCAGGGCCACACAGCTCCCCACCAGTGCCAAGGCCTGCACAGGCACAGAGTGACTCGGAGAAGGAACAACCTGAGCCTGCCCCAGTAGGCAGAAGAAGGCATGCCCAGTATGCCCTGGCCTTGGCAAAGAGGCAACCCATAGTACATGCACTGACACAGTAGGTACCCAGGGAATGACACCTCTCTCCAACTCGCACATACAGTAAAAGGGATGCCAAACATGACACTACTTGTGCTCAACCATGTATAGAGAGTGTACTATGTGCTTCCGACATAGACAGCCCTGCAGTTCCACTCTCAGTACTGGGACACCCACAAGGTAAGTGACTCACACATGCCAGTTGGGGGGGGAGACATATCCAACAACAGTCACAGCTGGCAGGATAGGTGTAGACAAACACAAACAAATGCTGTACTATGCCCTCTGAATGAGCCCTATGAGTAACCCCGCCCCCCAGGCCTACACAGACAGACTACAGCAGGCCAGGCAGTTGAATGTAAGTTGTGAAGTCTAGGAAGTCAGAAACTAATATGTAGGCAGTGAAAGCTAAGTTCTGTAGTACACTGGTATGCCTCTAGCCAGCATGATAGGTAAGTCCACAGACTGAAATGGTGTACCCAACATGCCAGTACATTCCTAGCAAATGAGTAAACGTGTCAGGTGTGCCCCACCATCCTACATACACTTATAGTAACAGTCAGGTGTGCCCCCCCACCCCTGTGTAGAAATGGTCAGGTGCCCCCCCCCCGCTATGCAGAAATGTAGCAACAGTCAATGCCAAATGAACAAAGTATACCCTGCAGACACAGCATGCTACCTGTCGGTGTAAAACACAAAGGTCAGCACCGCAGTACAAACTACTTGGACTTGATCCACACATGCAATATAGATGGCCATACTGGGCATGCTCACACACTTAGACGAATGAAGGCAATGTCAGTCAACAACATGCTGAAAGGTTATACTGGGCATGCTCACACACTTCAACACATGAAAGCCATGTTTGTAAACACCAGTGGACCAGACATATCTGGCAGTTGCAGTTCTTATTGCAGACACATGTCAGTATGCACCACTCCTGCCTTGCACACACAGTGGATGGGAATACAGACATATATGTATGGACAACACACTATAATAAGCCAACGGTAGATGGACATAGATGTGTGGAAGAGGGGGACCATGACAAGGAGCTCTCTGGGCCTGTCCCACCCAGTACACAGCCAAAGGGCCCCAAAGACTTGAGGTGCAGATGTCACTCACTGCAGATACTAGCCACCAGTATCTGTCAGCATGACAGACTATATGGTGCACGTGCCAGCTGTGCAACATGACTGTACAAGGAAGTAGTCACCTAGTAGCTGTATACATGTACCTGTGGCATATGACCCCATGTGTGCCTGCATGTAGCATGACAACCCCTACATGAATGGGTTATGGCCCATGCACACACCGCCTTCCCCATAGCAGTAGCATGACAAGCCTGCTGAGGTCATTCAATGTGAAATACACCTCTGGGAGAGCTGTAGCTTAGTAATCCCATGGCGCGTCCCATAACTGTGTACTGCTGTAGTGATAAACTAGTTAGATAGTAGTTCTAACCCCACACTTGGCAACTATTTGAGTGTGTGTTCATGTGCATGTCTCTCTGTCTCTGACTGTGTATAGAGAAATGCTTTTTAGGCTACTCATACTCTGTACAAATCATATACTCACCTTTGGCAAGGCTGCTGATGTCACCCACTTAGCAATACCCCTCTGGGAATATCATAGTCCAGTAATCTCCATAGCATGTCGTGTAACTGTGTACTGTTGTAGTGTGATAAAGTAGTTAGGTAGGTGTTCAGACCCCAGATCTGAAAACTCTGTGTGTGTGTGTGTGTGTGTGTGTGTGTGTGTGTGTGTGTGTGTGTGTGTGTGTGTGTGTGTGTGTGTGTGT
The DNA here is from genome assembly GCF_019279795.1 of Protopterus annectens. Taxonomy (NCBI): domain Eukaryota; kingdom Metazoa; phylum Chordata; order Ceratodontiformes; family Protopteridae; genus Protopterus; species Protopterus annectens. The sequence goes on along the minus strand of NC_056747.1, from coordinate 1,088,137,560 downwards.
GTGTGTGTGTGTGTGTGTGTGTGTGTGTGTGTGTGTGTGTGTGTGTGTGTGTGTGTCTGACTGAGTAGAGAGCAATGCTTTTTAGGCCACTCACACTACATACAATTCATATACTCAACTTTGGCAAGGCTGCTGATGTCACTCACCTGGAAATACAACTCTGGGAAAGTAACACTCTAGTAATCCCTGTAGCACATTCTGTAAGTGCATCCAGCTGTTGTGTGAAAAAGTAGGTAGGTAGGTGTTATAACCTCGGACTTGGCAAGTATGAATGTCTGTATGTGCGTCTGACTGAGTAGAAAGCAATGCTTTTTAGGCTACTCACACTCTGTACAACTCATATACTCAACTTTGGCAAGGCTGCTGATGTCACCCACCTAGAAATACACCTCTAGGAAGGTTGTAACTCAGTAATCTCTGTAGAGTGTCCTGTAACTGCATACAGCTGTAATGTGATCTAGAACCATGGTAGGGTTCTGTCTCCACCCATGGCAGTTCTGTATGTTTTGTGTGTGTTCCAATGTCTCTGTATGGAGGAATGCATTATAGGCTACACACTCTCACAGTACATATCGAATGCCCTACTTTGGCAATCCTGCCGATGTCATTCATTGTGAAATGCACCTTTGGGGAAGAATTTTTCTAGTAATCCTTGTGGTGTGTCCTATAACAGCTCCATGCTATAGTATGATATAGACCTTGGTCAGGGGTTCTATACCCACATGTCACTTTAGGATGTTTTGTGTGTGCCTCACTGTCTGTGTAGGGAGCAATGCATTTTAGGCTAGTGACTTACAGTACAGTTGAAATGGCCTTCTTTGGTAATTGGTAATCCTGCTGATGTCATTCAATGTGAAATGCACCTTTGGGGAAGAGGTACTTCAGTAATGTCCGTGGAGCGTCCTATAACTGTGTAGTGCTGTAGTGTAATAAATTAATTAGGTAGGGGTTCAACTCCCAGACATAACAGGTGTGTGTGTGTGTGTGTGTGTGTGTGTGTGTGTGTGTGTGTGTGTAACTCATATCCTGTGGGAAATGTGGAGGGGGTTTTTCTTATTTCTTTTATGGTGGCCCTACTATATATCACAATGTCAACCATACAGGGATAACAGATGTAAATTAGCTGAGAGGTTGGGGTGCAAAGCCATACCCATACATATGACATCAAGGTCAGCCACTTGTTTGGCTGTGGGGGAGATGCCTATTTGTACTAGACGTATAGTGTGTGGGGCCTCTCAACCCCATTAACAGTGCATGTGGACATATGTGTATTTGTTAATCTGCCATTGCTACCTACAAATGTATGGCCATATATACCTATATAGATTTATACATCTGCTAATATGTATATAACTATGTCTGTATACACCTACATAGTGTATATGTAGACATATAGGTGTAGACACAAATATGTGTCGATTTAGGCATAGGCATGTATATATGTGCATATATATTGATATATATGTATATAGTTTTAGAAATTAATATATATATATATATATATATATATATATATATATATATATATCAATATGTTGTATCTGTTTAGATATTAATATAGGTACACACACATACATCTAGATGTTGGTAAACATTCTCTGTACTGTTGCATGACTGGAGTGGATGATATGTTTCTTCAAACATCCAATGTCTTTGTATCTGTCATGGCTTAGTGGTAAATCACTTTGTCTATGGTGTGTAGGGTCCTTGGTTTGAGCCTTGCAAGAACTGTTAATTTTGTTGCTGGGCAGAACATGGCCCATTGGATACACAGTGATTAAGACACTTTAAAGCAGTTGTAAGCAGGTTTGCGCAGAGCTAAGCAATGCCTACACAGGTTAAACAATTCAGCAGCTTACTGAGTATAGGAAACTGTAACCAGACTTTAGCACTGCTTACCGCCACGCAAACCCGCTTACAACTACTTTAAAGTGCCTTAATCACTCTGTATCCATCGGCCCTTGTTCTGCCTAGCAACAAAAGAAACAGCCTCTACTAGGCTTGAACCCAGGACCATGCACACCATAGCTCAAGTGATTTACATCTAAGCCATCTCAGATATATATAACCGTGCTGTAGTCACAAACATATCATCCAGCCCAGTCATACAACAGTACAGAGAATGTAATCCAACATGTAGATGTATGTGTGCGTGTGTGTGTGTGTGTGTGAAAATATATTAATGTCTAAACAGATACAACATATTAATATATGTAAATATAAATATATATATATATATATATATATACACACACACATATATGTAAGCAGATATATATATATATATATATATATATATATATATATATATATATATATATATATATATATATACGGGCACACATCTGTAGATAAAGTGGGAACATAGCAGAAACATATATGTCCACATGCTCCATTAATGGGGTTGACAGACACAAACAACATATGCCATGCATGAATAGGTATTCCCCCCACAGCCAAACACATCTGCCCTGCAATACACTACAAACTGTTGCAGATCCCATAACCAGAACCTTACATGGCAAGGGCACAAGATGTTACAGTACTCCATCCCACCTGTATGATGTCAGGCTGGTATCAGTAACATTTCATGCAGTACAGTCAGGCTCATAATGACTCCCATTTTACAGTCATCTGTTACCTTTGTTAGCCAGAGTCCTGTACTGTTGGCCTGTACTTCAGAGATGTAGATGCCAAACAACAGTGGTCCCAGGACTGAACCCTGAGGTACTACACTTGTCATTTGTCTGCGGATGGATTTGGAGTCAGTTACACGTACAGTTTGGTTCTGTCAGTAAGCCATGTGACAAACCAGCGAGTGGCATAGAGATGTATGGCCAGATTAGCATGTTAATCTATGTTTCCAGACTGGGGGATGGTGTTGAAGGGCTTGGCGAGGTCCATATAGGCTTTGTGGACTGCCTTACCCTATTCAACAGCTATGCAGACTGAGTTAAAGAAGTCAATCATTTCAGGAGACAAGACTGGCCCTCCATGAGCCCAGTCTGTGTGTGGTCCAGTGTTTGAGGGTTGCCAATGTCTGCGTTCACAACATCCCTGATAATGCATTCCATGGCCATGCAGATCAGACTTGTTAGACTGATGTGACGGTAGTTCCAGGGATCACAGGTGGATCCCCCCTTGTGGAGTGGGATAACCAGGCCTGATGCGAGGCTATGAATACACATGACAGTTAGGTGAGTTTCCATTCCATTTTGTAGTTCATGTAGTACACAGCCCAGGATGTCATCTGGTCCCATGGATGCTGTATTCTTAGTTGTGGGTAGTGCATTTTCTGCCTGTGTGGCCATGATTACTGGGCAATGGAACCCTTTATGTATTGATATGAGCCCTTTTGGGGGTGTGAGGGGGTGAATGTGGCACTAAATCAATCTGCCAGAATATTGGCACATTCCGTGGGAGCAGTCTATGTAATGCCATTCTGTTGCAGCTCAGAGCACTTCTGAGCATTGCCAGTTAGAATTCGGACATAACTATAGAATGCTGTATGGTTGTCTGTGGAATCTGTGGTGATTTTAATTAGCTTTGGAGGATTCCATGAGGGATCTCATTGTCTTACTGGAGCTGGAAAGGGAGTTGTTTGCATCCTTGGATTATCCTTTTTCCTTCAACAGTGTCTACCGTCTGTTGTATACTCTGTTAATGGCAGGAGACCACCAGACTGGCTTGATTATTTGGGAGGTGAGCGTCGTGGTTCTATGTGGGATGTCAGGAATCATGCACAAGTGGCTGTGCTCATACAGTTCCTTAGTGCAGGATTCATCAGTTGAACTGTCAGCTCCTGTCTCTATGGGTGTCACAAACATTGTCACTTCTGCCTTGAGTAGCATGGAGTTGGCCTTGGAGAGGTCTTTTATGTTTATGGACAACTTCATATACATTCCTTTCACGTGTTCCGTTTGATTAGCCTATGGTGGGATCACTTTGATGGAACCGCAGTCCCACAAACTGTTGTGATGGCTGAGTGGTTAATTGCTGTGACTATAATGTACAAGGCCCTGGGTTCATGACTTACAAAAGCAGGTTATTTTTGTTCTGACCAGAACAGCAGTTAATGCATACAGACTAATTAGGGCAATTTAGGTTAGTCACACTCAATACAATTCAAATGCCCTACTTTGCCAATCCTGCTTATGTCAATCACTGTGAATTACACCTTTGGGAAAATAGTACTCCAGCAATCTCTGTGGTGCATACTATAACAGTATAATGCTGTAATGTGATATGGAATTCTGGTAGGGGTTCTATTCTCACACATGGGAGTTGTGGATTTTTTGTGTCTGTTCCTATGCCTGTGTAGAGAGCAATGCATGCTTGGCTAGTCACACTCACTGCAATTAATTTGTTCTACTTTGGCAGTCCTCCTGATGTCACTCACTGTGAAATAAACCGTTGGGGGAAAAGTGTTCCAGTAATCTCTCTGGCGCATTCTGTAATAACCTAGTGTCATAATGTAATAACTAGTTAGGTAGGGATTCTAATCCCAGATGTGACAGGTGTATGTGTGTGTGTCTTAATGTGCTGATGTATGTCATTCATGTCCTGTCTGGAGGTGGTTGGGAGTGTGTAACAACTGCAACCAACCTTGAGTGTGTTTGTAAAATTTTTTATATGGTACCCCTAGCATAAATGACAATATCCACTGTGCAGGGATAACAGATGTGATATCAGTACATAGTCAGTCAAGGGTTCGAAACCTGGGACTGATAGGTGTGTGACACAAACACGCTCACCTTTTACTCTCCCAACCCACCCTGACTTATCTTTGCCTCTGTCTGCCTCTCTCACTCCCTCTCTGGTGGATGTGGAGACTTACACCTGCTTTGGTTAGGCAGCAGCATGTGTATTGTCAGTAATGCTCATGATCAGCTGATGGCCTCTGCACAGATTACAGTCCTCCTCTAGCTAATTGCATGTGGAACAGCTGTGGTAACATTCCCATAGCCAATTGCATGGAAACACACTCGAATATCTAGGAACATCTTGTTGGTGTTGGGTCTTTTCATTCACTGTGAGCAGGAACTAAATCTGTTGTTTGGCAAACAGCATCACCGATGGATTGGGGACTTAACTCTGACAACACACACTGTGGAAACAGGCCAACACACAGGAGGGGGATGTGTCCATTCTGACTATAGACTGTAAGTGCTGCTATACTGCAGTTGGGGGTACTATTGGTTTAACAGGGTGTGTGTGGATAAGGCTGTCCTACATGTTTTAATACTTGTCATGTCAGTGCTATGTTTATGGGGAATCCCCATCTGTAGAAACAGCTACAGACTGGGCAGTGTGTGGTGCCTTGTGTTCCTTGTGATACCCACATAACACCTATCTCTCAACTGCAGAAGGTAGTGTGAGGATTGTAGTCAGTAGATGGTGACAGCCGGGAGAGTTACTGATGTCATATCCCTCATAGGACATATGTTGCATCAAACCCTGTTACGACAGGAAATGTATGCCGTCACAGCAACATATCAATATTGGGCCTGTGTTTGTGCCTCCAGCCACAACCCTGTCAACCTTTGTACATATGTCATGCAGTAGGGGGTGCATATGTTCTGTACACCATATTCAGTGACAGCATATCTGATAAGCCAGTAAGATATCAGTCTGCTACACATGTTATGTATAGTAGGGGTTATATTTGAGGACATAGCCTGGGCATTTTGTGGTTGTGTGTACAGTACTGAGGTATGTATACGTCTGGCAATTGTCGACAGTGTGTGTATAGTGCATATGTACCTTGGCCTGTGTAGAGACTGTGGTAGATGTCATTGTTCTTGGCCCTGTTCTATCTGATGTTACATGCTGCTCCACTGTATGTCACCCTATCAGCTTACATGTTTGTAGGGGCAAACACACACATGTCTCAAACCACAGACAGCCATCGGACCACACTGTGTAGCAGCCCAGTATATGTAGGGTTGTTGCGTGAGTGGCTCATATGAGGATGGTGTACATCAGATAGTCCATATACTGTGATAGTATGCTAGCTTACCTTATGTGGCTGTGGCTGTGTTCACATTGGTTGTGGTTATGCACTTTCACACAGGTGTCTGTTACTCCGTGATGCGACATACCTGTAGAGCCTGATATCTATGCAGGTACATGTGTATTCCCACATAGAAGATGTAGCCCAGTGTTGAGTCAGTCTGCCTGTAGCCTGCACTGTGCTTTGTTACATGCCTAGCAACTTACTGTACATATCCAGTGAGATGTCATGTCCAGATACTTGCCAGATGTACTGCTGCCTGGCCACCATGACAGTCATGTATGTCAGACAAAGCAGTGGGATGCTGATCAGATGTATGTCAGTAACTAGTGGATAGTATGTGGCCATGGCAGCTCTATACCAGCGGTTATTATGTGTCAGGACAGACAGGGGTGTATGAATGCATAACCTATGGGGGCAAATGTATACCATATGTACGTGTTATACCCATCTACATGGCTGGTAACATCCACATTGACAGGCCTGGTCCACATGTCTTGCATGAAGGGGTTCTGTGTATACCCCTGGACTGACCCGAGTGTGTCGGACTGTCCACATATATTGGCCATATCTCAGCTGTAGTCTACAGGGGCGTTACTGTGCTAGCAGTGGTACTGTACTATGATGACCGTAGGCTGTCTGTAGGTAGCCAATGGCGCACATGTTAGCAGATGTGGCCTCCCACACACACCATTTCTGTGAAGACAATCCTTATTACAGTAGCAATAGTCTACAAATATACTGAGAGATTGGGACTATTGGGGCTGAAGTAGGGCTCCACTCCATGTGCAGGACATATGGAGAACATATATGTATAAATAAGTATACATATATCCATATAGATATGTACACATATACATATCTTGCTTACTGTATGACAACAGTTTTACACATATGTGCCTGTGTTCCATCCTTTCTCCTCCACCTACATACCAGACTTTGCACATATGACATGCTGTCAGGGGTTGTTATGTAGTGGGCTGTGTATGTCATGCTGTCATTTCTGCCATCACTCCACAGCTGTTGTGTCCGCCACACATACTGGGGGGGGGGGGGTTGGAGCCATATATGTGTGGGTCTCACATACACAATACATGTATCTCTGCTGACATAATTATATAACCTGCTGTATATATTTTGACAGGTAGATGTGGACATATATATCTATAGATGTAGGCATTTGCATGTTTATATGTTAATAAATATTTATATATGTCTATATTTATATATATATATATATATATATATATATATATATATATCTATATACACACACACACACACACACACACACACACACACACACACACACACACATATATATATATATATATATATATATATATATATATATATATATCAGTATGTTGTAACTGTTTAGATATTAATATATTTGCTCACACACATACATCTACATGTTGGAATACATTCTCTGTGCTGTTGAATGACTGGGCTGGATAATATGTTTGTGAATACATCAAGGATATGCATATCTGAGATGGCTTAGTGGTAAATAACTTTGGCTGTGGTGTGCAGTATTCTGGGTTTGATCCTAGCAGAGTCTTGCTATTTTGTTGCTAGGCAGAACAAGGGCCATTGGATACAGTGTGATTAAGGAACTTTTGAGCAGTTGTAAGTGGGTTTGCGCGGGTTTGTGTGATGGTAAGCACTGCCAATCTCTGCTTATGTTTTCTTACAGTCAGTTGGCTTCAGATTTCTCAACCTCTGTAGGCATAGCTTACCCTCATGCAAACCCACTCAAACCCGCTTACTGCTGCTTGACAGTGCTTACTGCCGCTTACCCCCATGCTAATTCCTTTAAAAGAAAAGAAAAAAGGGTTGATAGGAAAGTAGTGAAAAATGAGGCACAAATAGGGAAAGACAGTGGGGAAAATAGGTAGGCATGTGCAGGAAGGGTATAGGAAAGGTCCATAGCTGTCCATTTCTTCTGCAGCAACAGCTGTGCATATACACTATATTTGCAGGTACATTTGGACCCTCAAACCCCTGGGAGAGGGGTGAGGACAACATATATTTATTGTGATGCCAATTAGACCAGATTACATGTGTCCAGTGGACACGTGTGCAAAATGGACAGCTATGTAGGGGGCGAGGATTTTTTTGTGGGAACAGATTGCCCTTTTTTTTCAGGTAAGAGTGGGATGTTGGGGAGGGGTAGTAGGTATATTTGGGGAGAGAGGTTGGGTAGGTTAACAGACAAAAACACAAGACACATACAGGGCCGGTATATGACACATGTGGGGGGTAAACACCTTGGACAGGGAGGGGTGTTTGGAAGTCGCAAGCCCACAAGCCACCAACTGGAAACAGTGGGACTGAGGTCCCTACCCATGGACAGTCACCACTGCACCTTCACAGCCCCAAAGGTGGCTGTACTGGGGGCTGTGTAGGAGGGGCAGGCTCACCCTCTAATAGCACCACTTGGCCCTCAAGCTAATGTAGCCATTCTCAATACTCCAGATTGAGCTCTCTATGCACCACAGCCTGGACCTGTTGACGAGTGACAGGTGTCCCTCCACGCCCGCTCCAGGGGGGGGCAAGCCCCATCCACTGCAATGGTTCCTCCCAAAGATGGCCATCTGCCGACACTCCTGGATCCACTGTTCCAGGACATCCCCCCTCCACTGCTTCAGGTCAGCATGGTGGTGCCTGACCTGTTCACCAGTCCGGGGGATACCTGTGGCACTGGTAAGGTCACGGGCTAGACTGTCCCAGGCCTCCATTTTGTACTGCAAGCTCTGGTACTGGCCCTGCAGTAGTCTCTGATCATGGTGTTTTACCAGGAGCCATACTATGAATTTTGACTCCTGGATGACCCAGCGCTGCGCTCTGAATCGAGTGCCTTCACCCACACCAGCCATTCTGCTTGCAGTAGGAAACTACAACCAGTTATGAGACGTATTCCCGCCTGTGAGGTTTAAATTCAGCCATTTTCCCACACTTTGCCAAAATTGGCCAATTTTGAAAAGGCTAAGCTATGGGCACACCTGCTTACATAAAGTTGGCACTGTTTAAAGAGGTATACCACTAGGCAGATTGAATTGGCTCCCCTACACATTGCTTACACTTACTAACATGAGATGTGCAGCGGTTAGCATTGCTTCATAGTTGATTATCACTATATTTGCCATTTGGCAAATATTTACTCTTCATTACAGGTTATATATGTGTCTGGTATCTGTGATTCATGTGTACATACACTGTATGGGGTCCTTGGAACTTCAATACTTTATTACCATAACACATCAAATCTATGCTTACTGCAGTACTCCCATTCACATATTTATGGTCTGTGACAGGTTATCCAACATCACACTGTACATAGATTCAGTTCACATGTTTGGTTTGATTTTCCTGTGGTGAGGATTAGTTTGCTGATACCTCATGCATATCTATTGCTATGATGGTTTAGTGGTTAACTACTGTGACTATAGTGTACAAGGGCCTGCGTTTGAGCCTTGCAGAGGCAGTTTATTTTGTTGCTGGGCAGAACATGGGCCATTGGATCCAGAGTGATTAAGGCACTTTAAAGCAGTTGTAAGCAGATTTTCACGGGTTTGTGCAATGGTTTGTGCAATGGTAAGCACTGCTATCCTCCAGTTACAGTTTCTTACACTCAGTTAGCTTCTACTTTGCTTAATCTGTGTAGGTAATGCTTACCCCCATGCGAATGCACTTAAATACACTTACTAGTGCTTATATATTATTACTACTGCTTATTTGTGCTTAAACCTGCTTACTAGTGCTTTATTCATTATGATACTGACACTTCACATGTACATTTCATGCAGTACTCCAGTTCACATTTAAATGTTATTATGTAGGTTATACGACAAAAAGATGTAAAATTATGTTCATATATAGATTTCACATGGAAAATTATATGTGCTGCAGTGGGACTCAAGCCGGGAATGCCTGTTCATTAAGCGGATGCTCTAACCACTACCCTATTGCTGTGCTGCTTCATTTGCATATATATTCCTTGTTATCCTCTTCAGCCTTTTCAGCTGCTTTAACCATAGCTAGGTGATGGGCACACCAGCGCACCTACGGTTAGCTGTATTCAGGGTTTTATAAAAAATAAAAGGGTCTCTTCATTTTATTTAAATGTACTGTTGCTGTTGAACACATGGGGACTGTTGGTGGGGATATGTGGACACCTATGAGTGGTCTTGTTCATTTATTTACACTTTCATCTGTTCTGCTTTGCAGGGGCATGTTTATTCTGAGAGCTCTGCTCTCAGACATGCTCCCTGCACTCGTCCATGCTTCGTGTAGCATTAGGTGTTCAGGCAGCGCGCCTTCATTAATATGCATGACACGCTGCCGTCCTCCTCTTAAACTGCCACTTCTGTGCAGGACTAGATTAGTCCTGCACGGAAGTTTAGTAAATCCGGGGGGATGTGTGAACAGCAAAAACATTATGTTTATTCTATGGGACAAATGCAAGTTAGAAGAAGCAAAAAATGGACTGGATTCATGAAAAAAAATTCTCAGTGTGGTTTGATTTGTTGCACCAAGGTGTCTGGATATCATGCACTTAGAAGCTGTACTTCAGAAAAAAATGTGCCTAATGGAAACCTCATGAATAATTAATAAGGTAATTTAGATGGTTGTACTTGCGTGCATAGTGGATTGACACAGGACTGTCTTTTTAAATGTATGGCTGCCCTAACAATCTGGTGCTGCAGTCATATCAAGGTATAGAAGGGCAACACATTTCGGGTCACTGTTTAAAAACTGATTTCAGAAATGTGGCCAAAACCCAAGTTCATTGACAATTGCGACTGCAGATGAAGAATTCCCTTTGCATGAACTGCAGCAAAATTAAGGTCAGATACATGAGTTTTTGGAGGTGCTGACTGTTTGCTATTGTATTAGTAACATTTAATGACCTTTTTTGTTGGCTTCTAATTTTTTCAAAGATAAATTATACCAAGTATTATACTTTATATTTACTCAGATGGCCAATAGTCCACATCAAGTAGGATATATGGTCAACCATGTGACTCAGAACATGGCTGCCAAATGTATACATAAGGAAGAATAAAGAATAAAAGGTTCTTATCTATAAAACATACTGTAGCTAAAGAGTATGTGTGTGTGTGTGTGTGTGTGTGTGTGTGTGTGTGTGTGTGTGTGTGTGTGTGTGTGTGTGTGTGTATACTAAAGGAGAACACCATGCTTGTAATCCCAGTGTACAATGCTGACTCAGAAGTGTGACTCTGATTTCAGTAACAAGCACAATTAGTATTAAGTCATAAGTTATTTCTGCTTAGCTAATGGTGTTTTTCGTATGAACCATTGAGGTTAACTGCAATTTTTTTCTGAATGTGGACAAATATTTGAATATTGGAGTTATGAATGGTTTTGCTCATACTTAAATGAAGGACAGTTTCAATCACAGATGGGCAAATATACAATCATGCTTAGACTGAATAGTGGAGAACTGACAACAGCAATTCCTCAGGGCATAGTTTGGAACATATCTCATAACTGTCCAGATTTTCTCAGAATACCCAGATTTTTGCCTCATATTTTTGGTCTGTTTCTCATAAAATTGTGGTTTTCTGGCAAATCATTGACTATTGAAGTCAGAAAATAATGGCAAGCATTTGAGTTATAGACTTCATATCCTTCAGAAAATTCATGCTAATGCAACACACATTAGTCTATCAACTCTATGTTTGTAAGAGCAATATTTAAAAGGTGTCCCTGTTTTTGGGCTTTTGCCCCCCAATCTTTTATGGCTTTGTACAGATTTCTTGCTCTAAGAGATTGAAAGGTATGGTTTGGAAGTCTGTGATGTCCAAGCTCTGAAGTTATGGCAGCTTTTGTTTGTAAAGAGACCACATTATCCAGATAGAGTAGAATGTGAGCTCCAAACTACATCCACTATAAAAACTACCATTCACAATGGTCATACTGATGCTTGCTAGAAATATCCAAGCTTGAATCATGTACTCATGTTTTCTTGCTTGCCCCACTGCAGAATCAGTTTTTGGATGACTGCTTATGGATAAGTTCTGGGAGGTGTGATGTCACTACACCTTGTAGAAAGTGTGACAAATTCATAGGTGTATACTAGGATAATGACCACTATGGCCCTTATACGTGTAGCCGTGCAACCCAAATATGGCCCACAAATTTGATTTATATAGGAGGTGTTTTACTGACTGCCTCTGTCCATCAAAGATATAGGTGCCACACCAGGGATGAATTTACAGTTAGCTATCCATTGGTCCAAGCTGCACTACAATAGAATTAGGAAGGTACTCTGCTTCACATGTATGGGGAGCATATTCCAAAGAATGGGAATACTCTGAGCAACATATCTTCTCTCCAACATGTCCTATTAATGTTGCAAACATAATTTAGGTTTTCTGATTAGTAGTTTCGATGCTGTTTGTTTTGCAGATTTGCAAAATGTTAATAAAAATGAGGTCCAGGGATGCCTTGTATTCCAAGCAAAGATCAATTCTCAGAAGTCTGAGTAAAGAGAGAGAGCTTTGATGCTTAGGAAATTGTGTTTATTCCCTCTATTCGTTTTGTAAGAAGTCTTTGTGGATGTTCCAGTTGCTGGATGTGTCTGGTCAGCTACATACCCAAGGGGGCATTGTACTCTATATTGGATCTGATGAGGGCCAAGTACAGTGGTATGATGACCTTTCTGGACCTAGATGCCATGCCCTTACTTATAAGTTGAGAAACATAGAAGGATTTTCTTACTACCATAGACATATGTTGGTCAAAGGCTAGGTAAATATTTACATGAGTTCCCAGATCCCTGACAAATTAATCAAGTTTTAGGGGTGCTTTATTGATGACATAGTTACATATGGTGGCTGACTTCCGAAAAGGTACTGTAATACATTTCATGGCATTGAGTTTTAAGCCATGGTCTTGGCACTAAGAGTCTGTCTGTATGAGACCTTCCTGAAGAGCATTGTATACTTTGGGAGATTCAATGATTGCTTCCAGTTTGCAGTCATCAGCAAATTCAGTCAGTCAGAGACCTTTGACATTGCCTTTGAATACTGAGAAGTAGATGCCAAAGAGGAACGGGCTCAGTACAGAGCCCAGAGATGTGGCGGTAGCCTCACTGATCCTAACCTCTAGGGTCCTATCAGTGAGCCAGCCAGCTATCCAGCATGTTATAAAGGGGTTTATACCTACATCTGTATGTTTGTTGACAATGCCCAAGTGGGTATTGTATCAAATGCTTTAGCTCGATCTAGGTAGGCAGTATGTACCTTTTTCCCTCTCATCCATTGCCTTAATGAACTTTTCAAAAAAGTCCACCACATTTAGTAAGCATGGCCTTCCTTTGACAAAGCCAAACTGGGATGAGTCCAGTGTCTGGTGGTCTCCTATGTACTTGCTAATAATTTCCAAGATATTTCTTCCCATGGTTTTTTAAATAAGACTAGTTAAACTAGTGCATCTGTAGTTTCCAGAATCTGTTGAAAGTCCTCCCTTATGAAGGGCTCATAGTGTACTATTATACCCACCATCACTGATCACTCTTTCTTGAAGGCAGAGAATTCTTTGAGTCAGAATAAAGGGGTGTAGGAAGTGAAGCCACTTTTACTAGTGTCTCCTCTGAAAAATAATATTTTTATTGCCACAGCTGCTAAGCAAACCTACTATAGTAAAAACTCTACCTGCATGTCACATGTTTGCAGACTACTTAATTTTAATCCATCAGCTACATTAAGAGTAATTCTGATAATATGATGATGCAAAAAAGGAAAAGAAAAATAAAAAGAGGGTAGGCCGCATGAATGAGCTAGACCCTAGAAGCATACCGAAAAAGAGGGTAGGCCGCATGAATGAGCTGGACCCTAGAAGCATACCGAAAAAGAGGGTAGGGCATGAATGAGCTGGACCCTAGAAGCATACCAAAAAAGAGGGTAGGCCGCATGAATGAGCTGGACCCTAGAAGCATACCGAAAAAAAGGGTAGGCCTCATGAATGAGCTGGACCCTAGAAGCATACCAAAAAAGAGGGTAGGCTGCATGAATGAGCTGGACCCTAGAAGCATAGTATATGAGGCTATAAGAGGGTCCTAAGCACAAGCTGCTGATGGACATAATGGTGAAGTAAAATTGTCAAGTTATTACTACTGAAAAAACTACAAAAGCAAGAATATAAGGGGTAGGATCAGATGAGAAGGCAAGTAATGTGGAAAGGGCATAACTATAGTTGCAAGTACAGAAAACTCCTGGAACAACCTCGTGTTGATCAGGATCTGATGCAGGAATGGTTAAGGATAGGTGAATTTAAAACAAAAAAGTGAAAAGATAAAAAAAGATAATAATTGCCGCCCAGGATAGTGGGTTACATACACATTGGTTTACAAAGTACATTGAACATTTGGGAGAAACAGGCAAATGCAGGTTCTGAAAATAGAACTGGAAACAGTCGTACAACTTGTTGCTGGGTGTGATATACTAATAGCAGAGGACTTGTATACTGAAGGGTATAATAATGTGGGAAGACCATTTCACTGGGGAAGCACTGGAAACATGAACTGCAAAGCATTATAGGGAATGATGAAGTTTATTTCACATGGGATTACCCATTAACAGCAGTTCAAAAAATAGATGTGAGAGAACCTTATATAATAGTCCATGAAAAGAAGAAAAAAGTAGCATTAATCACTGAAGTTGCTACACTCAGTGATCACAGTGTCTTACATACAGAGAGACACAAAGTCATAAAATATGAAGATTTGTAGGCAGAGATGAGAGCAATGTGGAAGAAGGATAGCCAGACAGTTCCAATAGTAGTAGAAGTGATGTGTCTCATAGAAAATAATTTACAGTCTTATTTAAATATGCTAATGATTGGCAGACACAGTGGTGCAGTGGTTAGCATTGCTGCCTCACAGCAAGAGGTTCTCCGGTTTGATGCTGGGGTGCCTTCTGTGCGGAGTCTGCATGTCCTCCCTGTGGTCGCATGGGATTGCTCCAGTTTCCTCCCACATCCCAAAGACATACTGTAGGTGGATTGGACACTCTAAATTGGCCTTAGGTGTGTGTGTGTGCCTCCTGTGGAAAGTTGGGTGCTGGGCTGGCAACTTCACACTGTAAAAAACTCCACTGCCAATCAAGAACAGACAGGTGATCCATTGTGGTGACCTCTAACCAGGAAAAGCTGGAAGAAGAAGATTTAGATATGCTAATGATACATGTAATTCCATGTGAATTGCAGATGGAGTCAGTTTTGAGCACACTGTGGATGCTGCAATGAGCACTTTTGGCTAACACCAAAGATTGAACCAATACTAATTTCATGAACTTTAATCATACTTTGACTTAGAAATGAGGTCCATTCTCATCATGGTATTAGAAACACAAAAGACTTGGAGAAATTAAATCAAAGATAGCACAAAAGAATGTACCGCAAATATTGAAAGAAAAAAAATCATACAGAAATAATAATTTATTTTATTTTATTTTATTTTATTTTACATTTGTTGACCGGGATGGTCCGACTGGATACATGCCCATTTTCAGCGGAGGCCCGGGGAGAAAAGCTCCACATTGACAGTAAGTTACATACATGTTACATAGATACATATTATTTCATTTAGTAATTAATACAAAAGAGGAGAAGACATGAAATATATGTATTATAAAAAAAAAAAAAATGTCTTAGGAATAACAAACACAGACTACAACATAAACATTTTCTATCCTGGGTTGTCCTTTTAGCAAAGATTTAAGGGCTTCCATATATGAACAGAAAAATTCACAAGGAAATATGGGGTTAGGTCAATTGAGAAAAAGGTCTAAAGTTTTTATATTTGGATAGTCCTGTAGAAAAGAATGAACTTGGCTTACTGAAGAGGAGTTAATTTGGGTTTGAGCATTGGCAAAGCCAATGTGACTTAAAATGGTATTTTAGACTCTTTTTGAATTGGGTTAGGGAGGTAGTAAGAGTGAGGTTGAAAAGAAGGGAGTTCCATATTTTTCCAATGGCGTTGGCAAACAGTTTATCACCCCCTGAGTTACAGGATTTGACTGTTTGTACAAGTAGCCTGTTTGATGAGCATAGACTGTTGAGATTGGTGTAAGGTATTATTAAATTTTTTAGTGCAGGAGTGTTGTCAGGTTGCTTGAGAATTTTAAATGCTTCTATGAGTTGGTTCTGCTGGAGAAGGTTTGGTAATTCTATCCAACCGAGGTTTCGTAGGTTAATACAGTGATGGGTTCTATAGGGCATGCCAGTTGCAAATCTGGCAATATTATTATAACAACATGAGTGTTTATTTAGGTAAGATTTGTTAAGGTTAGTAAGCATGGGGGAGGCATATAGAAGGGTAGAGAGAAGATGTGAGTGGGCAATGGCCACTTTTGCAATTGGAGTTAGGAAGGATTTTATTTTATATAGTGACCCAAGTTTCTTGTTAACGGTTTTAATAGTTTGGTTAATGTGCATGTCGAATCTGTTTATTGTCAATGGTAACTCCTAGTAGTTTAGTATAGGAGTCTGGGGAGATAATAGTCCCATTTTTGGATTGTATAGTAAAGGATATGGGAGTGGGTTTATGGGTTGGATGGAAGAGTAATAGTTTGGTTTTGTTTGGATTCAGGATCAGTTGACGTCCTGATAGCCAGTTCTCTACTGCAGTAAAAATGCATTGGGTTGTGGATAATAGGTTAACTGGAGATGTATCGGAACAAATTAATGTCGAGTCATCTGCATATTGAATACAGGTGGCCTCAGAGATGGCTGTGTAGAGGTCATTAATAAAGACTGAAAAGAGAAGAGGTCCCAATATGGAACCTTGAAGAACCCCTATGGTATTTGGTAAGAGGCTAGAGAGCTTATTTTGCCAGAGTACAGCTTGTTGCCTATCAGAGAGATATGCATGAAACACAGCTGCAAAGGAATTGCTAGACCTGCATTCAAATCAGATAACTGATATGTAGCAAGAACATATGTGAATTCCAATGATGTCTGATTGAGCCATGAACCAGCCTAAGTCATATATCATTAGAACCAAAGATGGTCAGTTTTCAGAGGAAATGAAGACTTCTCAGTAAGTGGTCTGATGGCAAAGCATATTTCCAGTTCAATACACCACTTATTTCCCCAAGCAAACAAACCATCAGGATTCAGAGATTCAAGCGAATGGATTGCAACAAAGTCAAGGAAGTGTTCTTGACAGAGCTGTCACATGGAAAGCTAACATGATGTGGTGTATGTCAGAGGTTCTACATAGTCATACATGATCAAAACAGACAATGTCGTCAGAAATCCCTAGTGTTACAGTAATATTAAACTCTGTGAAGCTGTTTGATGTGTCGACTTGCATAGTTTGCAGTCCATGCATAAAATTATTGAAAGCTATAAACCTAAACAAAGAGAAATGCCAGGATCTACCACCCACAAGTGCCACATACATAGATGGCGGTGGTTAGTTCACACTCAGACATCAGCATCTACCATCCACAAGTGCCATATTCACAGATAGTTTGCATTCAGATGCCAGGATCTACCTCACACAAGTGTCACATGAACAGATGGTGGCTAGTTGGCACTCAGACATCAGGATCTGCCACTCGCAAGTGCCACATGTACAGGTGGTGGTTAGTTCACACTTGGGTGTCATGTTCTACCTCTCACAAGTAGCATATGCACACATGGTAGTTAGTTCCTACTCAAGCATCAGGATCTCCCACATATGGCACACTCACATGTGGTGCTTAGCTCACAGTCAGATGTCAGTATCTACCTTCCACAAGAGGCACATGCACAGGTGGTGGTTAGCTCACAATCAGATGTCAGCCCCTACCTCCCACAAGAGGCACATGCACAGGTGGTAGTTAGCTCACATTCAGATGTTAGTACCTACCTCCCACAAGAGGCACATGCACAGGTGGTGGTTAGCTCACACTCATATCTCATACTTTATCTCCCACAAGTGGACATGCACATATGGTGGTTAAGACACAATGATATGTCATACTCTACCTCCCACAAGTGACATGCAAATATGGTTAATTCACACTCAGACATCATAATCTACTTCCCACAATTGGCATATGAATAGATGCTGATTAGTTCACACACAAATGTGCAAAGCAAGCGGTGTGTTGAGAACTGTCAATATGCTAAAATGCGGCTGTACGAGAAGCCTGACAAGATGAAATGAGCAGCATAATATGGCATCACAGGCCTTGGACTCCTTAACTTCTGCTTACACCTCATAGTGGAAGCTGTAACAAATAACAAAGCTAGCACACAGTAGTTATTAATCACTTCTTCGGTGAGAATAACTATTAATTCATTCCCCCAAGGAGCTCTGGAATCCATCCATCCACAACCCCTTTTTCCTCTTTGGTACAGAGGGTTGGAGTGTCACTTCAACACTGGCAATCATCTAGATCCTAGATTACACTGCTGGCTGGATATCCCTGACACAGCATTTTTTCCACACCACACACCCACATGCACACTCACATCTGTGGCCAATTTAGAATGCCCAATCCACCTACTGCATGCCTTTCAGCAACCACTCATGATAATCACATGCTGACAGCAACGTCTTGTTCATCCAGCTGAATGCTTTCATATGAGGCTGAGCACTTCTATCTGTGCTACTTGGTTGTCGAGGTATTTAGAAAACAGATGAAATATATGAACAGCAATTCACATCCCTTTACCTGGGTGGCCGCAGTGGTGCAGCAGTTTGTGTTGCCACCTCACAGCAAGAGGTTTTCTGGTTGGATTCTTAGCTGGGGTGCCTTCTGTGCAGAATCTGCATGTCCTCACTGTGGTTGTGTGGGTTTCCTCCAGGTGCTCCGGTTTCCTCCCATAGATATGTAATAGGTGGATTGGACACTCTAAATTGGCCCTAGGTGTGCATGTGTGCCTTCTGTGGAAGGTTGGGCACCAGGCTGGCAACTCAACACTGTATAAACTCCACTGCCAGTCATGAGCAGATAGATTATCCTCTGTGGTGACCCCTAACCAGGAAAAGCCAAAAGAATAATTCACATCTCTTTATCTGCACTGGGCAGAGATCAGATATCATTACAGTCATATTTGCCATTGCATAAGCTTTAAGAGCAATTATTTTAATACTTTGTATGTAGCATAGTTTTGGAATTATTAATGCAAATGTGAACAAGCAATATTTGATATCTAGATGAGTCAGTAGGATGTAACTGCAGAAACACCTGGAGGTGTCACTCAGCTGTAATGAGTTAATCAAAAGTAATAACATTTACTTTGTATTCACTATATAACACCATGATTATATTGCTTGGCTACATTATTTTTGTGAAGAGAAATGTTCTTTATATGCTTATTTAGTACTTTTGTTTTTGAGTAAGAGTTGATGCTAATCTCTAGAATAACCAGATATATCAGTCTTTCACTAGCTATAGGGTCAAAAAGAAACTACATCTAAATAAAGTGTAAATGTCTACTGACAGAAGTTACATGACAGGTCACAAGTACAAAAAGTTATAATTGCCTTGGTGCATCCAAATTGTCACTCAAGTGCAAGTCAGTAACCTCCTTACAAGATGGAGTAATCATCAATGAAAAAGAGTAAAAGGAAGTGGCATTCCTTTTATAAGTAGAAGTAAACAGGAGGTTGTCCAGTAGCACCTAATGAGATAGTGAAAATTAACTTGCAAGATCTTGTAAACAATCCTCACTTGTCTTATAAATGGTATGCTAACATAAAATCAATTCTTAGTTTTGAGTATCTTTATTCAGTGTGTTCCAGAAGAACTGCTAATTCTGTAACTAGTCAGTGTAAAGTTTTGTTTTGTTTTGTTTTTTTTTTGGTGAGAAGGTAGCATATTTTATATTTTATCCAAGAGAGCAGTGAAAAGTGAAAATTTGCCATATGCTCTTCATTTGACCACCCATTGCATAATATTATTTCATGCCAGTAGTGTTTGTTGCAAAATCATTTCCTTTGCCCCTTACACACACATTGTTGGCAGTGGCTGTGGAGTATATGTCTGTTTAAACCATGTAAAATGGCAACAGTGGCATGGATCATGAGCCAGTAGCTGTTGTCCATCACAACAGGCATGTGTGTATGCATATATGCATGTATGCTTGTGTGTGTGTGTGTGTGTGTGTGTGTGTGTGTGTGTGTGTGTGTGTGTGTGTGTGTGTGTGTGTATTTATATATGTATGCATGCATGCATGTCTGTATGTATGCATGTATATATGTATGCATGTATATGTGCATGCATGTAAGTATGCATGCCTGTATGTGTTATATGTATGTGTGTGTGTGTATGTATGTCTGCACATATATTTGTATCTTTCTGTTTGCTTGCTGGAATGCCCAACTTATGCATAGCCCTATTTCAGAAGATTTTTAAGGAGAAAAACTTGAATTACATTGTAAAGAAATTCTTATTAGTAAAAGAAGAGTGTTTCAAATTAATATAGATTAAAGTAACTGTAAACAAAGCAAAGGTAAAATGAAAGTGGTAGCAAAATCAATTACAATAATTAAAAAAGTATCATGAGCAACAGTAGTAGACATGATTAATAGTTAATGTAAATGCAAAAACCATGCTAGATACAGCTAACAAGATAAAGAACAAAGTAATATATTGTATATATGATGAGGATAATGCCAATGCAAGCAACATAGTGTTGGAAAGCAGCAGTATTAGCTTTTATCTTGACACCAATAAATAACAAAGGATAATTAAAAGTTATTACTTGCTTTAAAAATAAAGTTACAGCATTAAATAATCAAGTGATTCCACAGTTCCATGATAAATAAAGGCACTTTATTCATTCATTCATTCATTCATTCATTCATTCATTCATTTATTTATTTATTTATACTGGGGGATGTCTTATTGGGCTGGAAAGCCCTTTTCAGTGGAGGCCCAATGAGAAGTGCCAAAAAGTAACAATCAGTATACAATATTCAGTGGACCAAATGTACATACACATTCACAGTTATAGGTTGAAGGCACATACATATAAGATACATATATATAACAGAGCATTGTATAATACTTATTCATAAGGTAAGCAACACAATGAAATATTACATAATGATAATTGATTTATTGCATTAAGTTACAGGAGACATATCATCTAACATGATATATATTTAATGTAGAATACCAGTAGAGTTTCTCCTGTTCTGGAAGTGTTCAGAAGAGCATATCCCCTTATGGAAATAAATGCATTTTTTTATAATTTTAAGATTAGGTTTGTAAAAGAGGATGCATTAAGATGAGGCCAAGAAAGGAACTTTGAAGTGATTAACTAAAGGTATGATGGACATGAAAGAAGACAGCAATTTCAGAAATTTGCTTAAGATCAGGTAGAGGTTTATTCCATGCTTTGTCTACAAAACAGGATAAACATCACTGATTCAATTTGTGGATACTGGGATTTATAGAAACCTAATGTTGTGTTATTCAATATACCAACTAATGATACATAGAAAGGAAAGTACTTTCTGAATTTAAAATTAAAGCAACTGTCGACTATGACAAATGGTTCTGGGAGACAGGTGGTAATTCCTTAATGCGTTAAATGCAACTGAATGGGAACAGGATTTATTTTTTATTATATGCTGAAGCCTTGTATTGTCTCTTCCACGACAGAAATATTGAGAAGTTGTTTGTATCAAAGTAGCGACTTTACTAATAGGGAGATTGAAAGATTTTGTGTGTTTATGGAACTTGGGCATCATAACATTTTTGTTTTATTTTAATAACAAATATTATCAGTAAATGCATGAGGTAACTGTGGACAATATTATGGAACCAACATCTTCATCCTTAGTTGTGGCAGATTGGAATAACAATATATTTATTATGAGGCTTTTCTGAAATAATTTGATTATACAAGAGGTTTATTAATGACTTTTGCATATGACCTGACAGTGAAAAAGACTTTTAATGTTCTTTGTGCGCATGTGAATGGCAGGATTATTTTTTTTTTAATTTATAGAATTTTGGGTAAAGACAAACATGTTTAATACCATCATTTATAAAATGTCTACCATTCAAGTTTCTGTTACATGCTGGTAGTGTACACCCTATATTTTAAATGTATAATAATAGGGCAAGCTATTTGTATTTCAAAATCACTGTATGTGTGGACAAAGATTCCTATGATGAAGAGGAGCAGTTGAAAGTCATATTTATTATCACTAACAAATAGAAGACTACTGAGGGAAATCCAGCTTTACTTGTTACTACTGGGACTGGTCCCTTTTTTATTAAAAAAATGTAATTATAAGGTTTATTGGAATGTCCATTATGGCATTATATGGATGACAAATACTTGTTTGGTAAGTTTACATGAGGTATGTGCAAATTCTGTTACTGTATTATCAAACAATCTAACATATTTCTTTTGAATAAAGCTTTAGACTTAATGATATTTTCCCATTTCAAATTGAGTGGTTTGTATAACCACATTTATTACTTGCCCTGCTTTTTACATTGGAAAAGCAAAACAAGGTTAAAGAAGAGAAGTTATGAGCATGTACATGCTAATAAGAACACATACAATATGAATGCAATTTTTAAACACTATACAATAAGACAATTTCATGAAATTTACATTTTGTTATGTTTGAATGATAGCCTGGAAATTAAGAAAAGGGGTACTTTGATTCCTTGCTGGAAAATAAGGACAGGCAGGGGCAGATAACATGCAGTTGTATAACGTGACCTGGGCTTAATCATGTTATGATCATAAAAAAGTAGTATGCTTAAGGAGATTTTAATTATTTACAATAAGTTTTAATATATAAAAGTGTGTATTTCTTTAAAAGGGCTGGTCGTTCGTTTTATGTGGGTTTATCTATTGGTAATTTACCATGTGACATCTTTTAGTGTTTATTATTGATGATGTTATAATTGTGCTGTCTTATGAAATCTAGTAAACAGGACAAAGTATTGAATCATGTTTGGTCTGATAGACTTTGTACAAGAGTTTATGTGTTAATTATTTTCTATTTTGACTCGTATTCCTTAGGTCTCAGAATTTTGTATGTAAGTAATATGATAACAAGGAACACAAGACCTCAGAAGCAGTTGAATCACAAAAAAACAAAAAAAAAAGGAACTTTTAAATGCAGGTTCATAGATTTATAGGTTGGTACTAGGCTGTCGGCCCTGGGGGCCTATACATGCCTAGCCATAACAATTCCCTGGCCATTTCTTCCCACAATATTAACTTCCCTGGACCCCTGTCTAGCAGGGCGACTGACGTGATCCCCGGGGTAAATTTCTGTAGTTTTGTATTTCAGTACAGATTTATGAGGATCAGCCATTCTAAAAATGTAGTGTGTGTGTGTGTGTGTGTGTGTGTGTGTGTGTGTGTGTGTGTGTGTGTGTGTGTATATATATATATATATATATATATATATATATATGTGTATGTATGGGTCTAGGACTATTCACTGAAAGCACACTTCACTGAAACACATTTGACTGTGCACAATTCAATGAAAGCTCAATTCACTGAAAACACAATTCACTGAATCACATTTCACTGAAAGTTATATATGGCCTTTTCCCCACTGTAGTGCAACCCTGGAGTTAGTATATATAGTAAGGGGTGATGTGGGGGGCATAGCCCCCACCTATTTTAAATATTTTTAACTTTATACATGGATTCTTGCAAGTCCAATAAATTACTCTTTTCTGAACATAATATATATCCAAACTATGTGGGTGATTACGCCCCTCACAGCCCCAACATCATCTTACTATATATATTAACTCCAGGGTTGCGCTACAGTGGGGAAAAGTCCATATATAACTTTCAGTGAACTGTGTTTCAGTGAATTGTGTTTTCAGTGAATTGAGCTTTCAGTGATTTGTGCACAGTCATTTGACTTTCAGTAAAATGTGCTTTCAGTGAATAGTCGTAGACCCATATATATATATATATATATATATATATATATATATATATATATATATATATATATCATGTAGATCTTTTTCTGTGGGGAAGACTTTAAGGAAGTTGAGCTATATGGTGTTTGAGTATCAATATGTTGTAAAAAAGACATACATACTAATAATGTTTTATGTAAACATTTCACCACTTGTATTCATTTTTTAAGAAATTTACATTTTATGTTGTGGACCAGGCTAGTACTGATGTTAGGTTAGAGGCACTGTGGGCATTTTAGATTAGAAGCAATGCAAATTTTAATTTTTATTCCATGCATGTAAAGCTCCAGATCTCAATACAATCTGAACTTCAAAAGTATTTTAAAGTGCAGATTACTTAACCACTGGCATTCCACTTTTAGGAACTTTAGTGTTTTAGTGTTGCCATGATCTGTATTTTCATGAGCTAGAAGTATATTATGTTAATATCTTGCCAGCATTTTTGGTTGTTTTCATGCAACCTTGCAATTAAATGTGATTTTAATTGCAGACACCATTTGCATTTGCAGATGGGAGTACTTACTGGTAATTGTTTATTTATTCAATAATGACCATTTTATGTCCTGTCAAATAGCTGCTTGCTAGTATAACAACCCAACTTCTGTGGTACTAATACAGGGAGTTGATAAGTCACGTACCTGTGCTTAAGCAAAAGTGGATCCAAATCAGGATCCTGGTGGTTGATGCTAAACATATGGATAGCCAGTGGCATGTCATAGCTTCACTGGATGTTGAAATAAGTTCAGTGATTAAGTGGAGAGTAGAAGTAGAAGATAATGATAAATGAACATGGCGTATAATACACACATGGTATATAATACACACATGGTATATAATGCACACATGGTGTATAATACACACATGGTATATAATGCACACATTGTGTATAATACACACATGGCATATAATGCACACATGGTATATAATGCACACATGGTGTATAATACACACATGGTATATAATGCACACATGGTGTATAATGCACACATGGTGTATAATACACACATGGTGTATAATACACACATGGTATATAATTCACACATGGTATATGATACACACATGGTATATAATGCACACATGGTGTATAATACACACATGGTATATAATGCACACGTGGTATATAATGCACACATGGTGTATAATACACACATGGTATATAATTCACACATGGTATATGATACACACATGGTATATAATACACACATGGTATATAATGCACACATGGTATATAATACACACATGGTATACAATGCACACATGGTGTATAATACACACATGGTATATAATGCACACATGGTGTATAATACACACATGGTATATAATGCACACATTGTGTATAATACACACATGGTGTATAATACATACATAGTATATGATACACACATGGTATATAATGTACACATGCATGGTATATAATGCACACATGGTATATAATGCACACTAGGTTTGAGATGAAGGGTGGATCTTGCCATCACTCTATATTTTGGTACTAGGAGATGTAAGCCCTCTCTGTTTATACATGTATCTGTCCATCTTATTGCCAGTTTTATTTTATTTATTTATTTATTTTATTTATTTATTTGCTATTTGTTGACCAGGATAGTCTGACTAGATGTATGTCCATTTTCAGCGGAGGCCCAGGGAGAAAAGCGCCAAGATAATAATACATATTGAACATTTAGTAAATGCTAGTTTCAAGCAGATTACAGTCATAAGCAATACCAGCATTTAGCACATATAGTACTAACTTATTATAAAACACTTTACAAAACATAACATTATTTTCAAAGTTATATATACAGAACATTACATTCAGGTTTAAGGCACATTGAGCAGCAGTTATACAATTGACCCTTCCTGAAATGGTGTGGTAGAACAAAGTTAGAAGTAGTTGAAGTTAAGGCACCTAAGTAATAGAGAGGTCACTAGTTGGGGTTAGTGCAAGGACATAACCAATGAGTTTTGAAATATTTCTTGAGTTTTATTTTGAATCGAGTTAGTGAGGGTTCTAGGGTCAAGTCAGCAGGGAGTCTGTTCCATGTTTTTCCAACAGAGTTGGCAGAGAGTCCCCAGCTGAGTAGTTGGATTTGTATGTTTGAACTTGGACTCTAGTGATGATCGCAGTGGCTGGGTGCTGGTGTAGGGGCTGATAATATTTTTTAGTGCAGGTGTATTTTCTGGTTGGTAAAGGACTATATGTGCCACTATTAGCTGGTTGAACTGCAGTAGGCTATGCAGTTCAAATTATCCTAGGCAATTTAGGTTGTGACAGTGGTGTGTCCAGTAGGCTGTGCCAGTAGCAAATCTGGCAATGTGGTTATAGCAGGATGATAGTTTATTAAGATCTGTTTTGTTTAAGTTGGAGAATAGAGGTGAGGTGTAGAGAATTGTTGATAGTAGATGGGAATGGGTAATTGCAGTTCTAGCAAGTGGGGTAAGAAAAGGTTTGATTCTGTGAAGAGCCATTTTTATTAATGATTTTGATAGTTTGATTGATATGCACATCAAACTTCAGGTTGTTATCAACTATGACAACCAATAGTTTAGTTTGGGCTTCTGGGGAGGTGATAGTGCCATTGTTAGCAGTTATGTTGAAGGATGGCAGGGGGGTCCTGCGTGTGGGGGAGAAGAGGAGCAGCTTCGTTTTGTTGGGGTTTAGGATTAGATGTTGATTGGAGAGCCATTTCTCCACTGTATTGAAGGCATTTTGGGTTAATGTGAATAAAGTAGCTGGTGAGGTGTCAGAACAAATCAAGGTGGAGTCATCCGCATATTGAATGCAGGTAGCATCTGGGATGACTGAATGAAGGTCGTTGATAAAGATGGAGAAAAGAAGGGGTCCTAGTATCGAGCCCTGGGGACTCGTAATGTGATGGGTAGGCAAGATGATAGCTTTCCTGCCATAGGACTGCATGTTGCCTGCCCTGCAGGTAGGATTGAAACCATTGGAGTGCATGGTTGTTTAAGGAGAAGGCCTTCAAGGTATTTATAAGCAATAATTTTTTTTAATACAGGCTAACCACTTTTGCAGACCACGGTTTCAGCTGAATTTTTTTTTACAATACAATATGCAATATATGTGCATGTATATAAATCAAAATGTCAAAATATTGAAAAATCAACATTTCAAATGGCAGGTCATCAACAAAACATGGTCAGCATTTATACTTACACACACACACACACACACACACACACACACACACACACACACACACATATATGTATATATATACATCCATCTATATATATATATATATATATATATATATATATATATATATATATATATATATATATATATATATATATATATATATATATATATATATATACTTTTGCAGACAACGGTTTCAGTTGAAATTCTTTTTACAATACAATATGCAATATATGTACATGTATATACATCAAAATGTCAACATTTTGAAAAATCAACATTTCAAATGGCAGGTCATGAACAAAACATGGTCAGACACCAACCGATTAAAAAAAACAAACACAACAATAAAGCCCACCTGCACCCCCCATACCTCCTGTTAATTATATATACTAACTTTGAGATTGCACTACAGTGGAGAAAGGGAAAATCCCCCATCCCTACTGTACTGTAGTGTCACAAAGAAACAAAGCCAGTATGTGCAATCAGCTGATTTTTTATTACACATGCTGGCTTTTTATATATGTGTGGTTTGTCTGATATCATCTTCAGTACAGACAGTAGATTACTCTAGACTGATTCAGTCATCAGAGATCTCAGCAACATCACAGGCAACTCCTTATCTAAAAGAGAAAACATAAGCCAGCAGCAACAGATTGATTAGAATTACATGACAAAAATGGAAAAATCTGTGTTCGAAAAACATGTGTACAACAATTGATTTGTATAGTTTAACCATTGTTGTATTAAGGCTGTATCAGATGCTGAGTAAATGACATTACCTAGCTTACAGTCACTAGCAGATTTTAGTTAGAGACAAGAAGTAGATGCTGAACAGAATGAGTCCTATCTCTGAGCACTGTAGAATGCCACTTGTCAAATGTTTTGACTTTATGGTGTGGCACTTACTACTTAAATTATATGGGTTTTATCTATCAGCGAGTTTGTCATCCATCTTATTACACAATGGCCTACAACAGGCCTTTAAGACTGTTTATAGCTCTAACATGGGGCACAGTGTCTTGGTCAGATCTAGATATACTGTACAAACTGCATGGCCACTTTTCACAACTTCAGTCCCTTTCTCAAAGAGGTTTACCAATTTAAATAGCCGCTCACTTCCTTTCACAAAACAAAATTACTGTGGTTCTAAAGCAATGATTTTTTATATGGTAGCTTGTTAAATTAGTTATAACATGTTCATGACTTTACAAATTAGGCTTGCTAGGCTAATGTCTACATAGTTCCTAAGATCTGAGGTAGGGCCCCCTTTATAAATTGGCATGGTTATCACTCTTTTCTGTACCCTAGGAACATACCTTGTGGCTATTATTAAATGTATCAGATTTAGTTTGCAACCAGGCATATTGTCAGGGCTCATAGAGTTAATTATTTTTAGCTTTAGAGAATGCAGTTCGGGCATGTTTTGTAATACTTTTTTGCAGAATAAGAGACTCTCGAATGTGTGAAACTTCAGTGACTTTTTCTGGTGTGAAGCTGGCAATACATTTAACTGCAAGTACATTAGCAATACCTTTAGGGTTGATGTGGTCTGGATGGAAAGATGATAAAAACAGAAAGCAAAGGAAAATAGTATAGCTGGAAGTGAATTCATCTTCAAGACTTGGTGAGTACCGTGACAAGGTGGCCCCTGTTTTTACAAAATCTCACCACGATGACACTGATATATAGACTGTATTTTACATAGCATACATCATTGACAGAAGTAGGTTAAAAAAGACAGCTAGGTGGACAAATTCCATGATACAAAAAGTGCCCAATCCTGGCAGGTACATGGTGACAAGACTGGAAAGAATGACAGTGTAGAGTCTTCAAGACACAATAACATTCCTACAATGGAGTTAGGTCAGGCTCAGGAAGAGGATACCCCCCCCTTTGTAGAAGTAAATAGTAGTCCACAAAAACCACAAAAACTGGCAGCCATAAAGATGATAGAGTGGACAACTGAGGAAAAGAAAGAAATGACGTGATCTTACCATTATGCAAGAAGCCCAGAATTTCTGGATATAAGATATTCAAAATGATTATGAGAGAAATTAGAGGAAAGAAAAATACTTGCTCAAGAAAAACTGCCAAAAGCTTCAGTTGCAAATTTGTGTTCATTAATACAAAAGATTCATGAAAAACATTATATAGACCAAGAAACCTTGGACTGTTTGGAAAAATAAGTCACTGAGGAAGTGTGAAACATATAATCAAAAAAAAAAAACAAGAGACTTGAAAATTATAAAAAAGAAACATGGACATGGGAAACAAAGACAAAGCTGATAGTATCTTTGGAAAGGAGAAAGCCAAACTTAATACAAAAAAAAAACAGCTCCAAAGATATTTGAAGAGAAATACAGGCACCCAGATATGGAAAATTTCAAAATACAAAAAATAAGATCATAAAGGGAACATAGACAGAAGATTAGTAAAGTCGAAGTTAAATAAATAGAAGCTAAAGTTATGGAACACCTGCAAAGTGAAGGATTTAGTGTAGAAAGTCTAATGCAGGTCATGTCACCGCATGATAGAACAATGAGTCTCTAAAATAAGGAGGAAACGGGTGGAGCAGGAGAAACCCGAAGAAGAAATATGGACATGGGAAAGAAAAAGAGATATAATAAGTGCAATATTTATCAAAGGAGAAAGCAAAACTAATCAATACAAAAAGAGCAGCACCAAAGATGTTTGAAGAGAAACACAGGCAAAGGCATCTGGATATGGAAAATTTTATAATACAAAAGATAAGAAAACAAAAGCGGAAAGTAAAAAAGAGGATTAGTAATGGAGAAGTTAAAGAAATAAAAACTGAAGTTATGGATTACCTGCAAAGTTATGGATATGTATAGAAAATCCAACTCTCATAACATTACAGCATGATAAAACAGCGAGTCCCCAAATGAAGAAGAAAAACAGGTGGAACGGGAAGCATCTGATCAGTTGCCACATGAAAATACTCTGGAGCCTTCATTAGGAAAGCTGCACAAAAGTTCAGCTGGAGTTGCACATCAAGGGATGGAACAAGAGATGGTAGCAACTCTGATGCAGTCAATCTTGTCGAGTGATAGGCCATTGAGTTCTTATTTGAAAGAGTAACAGATGATGCAGGATGCAGCTGAAGGGAATATGTCACAGGAAGATGTTCAAGAACTTTCTATAGAATGCCCACAGGAAACGGAGAACAAAAAACATGCCCTCAGTTTTGAAGAAAATGATCTAAGGGAATAGTTGCTTGAATTAATAGAGATGGGTAGACATATTAAGATCAATGAAAGAAACTGACTACAGAAAGTCAATAAAACCCAAAATATTAGACGTCTGATAAAACAAATGAAGGCCATAATCAAGACTACTAGCAGAAATTTAGGTGACAAAACAGAAGTAAATAGGATATATTACTGTGCAGCTAAATTAATAACAGATAAACCCCCAGATTTACTAATCCTCTGTGCAGGACTAGCTTAGTTCTGCATGGAAGTGGCCGTTTAGGACCACAACTGCAGCGCGTCATTCATAGTAATGAGGCGCGCTGCCTGAGCTCCTAATCTTACATGGAGCATGTAAGACTGCAGGGGGTGTGTCTGAGAACAGACCTCTCAGAATATACATGCCCCTGCAATGAGGAACAGCTGAAAGGGCTAAGAAATGAGCATGACCACTCATAGGTGCCCGCATATCCCCACCAACAGTCCCCCCTTGTACAACAGCAAGTATATAGAAATAAAATGAACAAAGCCTTTTATTTTTTTTTAAACTTCGATTAAAGTAGGTGTGATTAACAGTAGGTGTGAGGGTGTTCCCATTGCTTAGCTACTGTTAATAAAGCTTAAATGGCTGAAGAGGATAACATGGAAGATATATGCAAATGAATCAGCATAGCAATAGTGTAGTGGTCAGAGCATTTGCCTTATGAGCAGGCATTTCCAGTTAGACTCCCACTGCAGCACATTCCACATTCCATGCCAAAGCACGTTATGATCAATATTTTTGTTGCATATCCCACTAAATAACATATATGTATGAACTGGAGTACTGTAGTAAATGCACATGTGAGGTGTCAGTGTCAAAATGAATAAAGCACTAGTAAACAGGTATAAGCACCAATAAGCAGTAGTAAGTACATATAAGCACTAGTAAGCAGGTTTAAGCCCGTTTGCACGAGGGTAAGAAATGCGCACACAAGTTAAGCAATTTTGAAGCTAACTCTTTGTAAGCATATGTAACCGGAGGTTAGCATTGCTTACCCTCGCGCAAACCTGTGCAAACCCACTTACAAATGCTCAAAAGTGCCTTAATCACTCTGTATCCAACGGCCCTTTTTCTGCCCATCAACAAAATAAACAGCAGTGTAGGTCTTGAATCCAGGACCCTATACACTATAGTCACAGTAGTTAACCACCAAGCCATCAAAGAAGTACAGAAGAAAGAGGTATCAGCAAACAAGTCTTCACTACAGTAAAATCAAACTGAACCTGTGAATGGAATCAGTATACAGACATATGTTCCATAACCCACTACATAACATAAATATGTGAACTGGAGTACAGCAGTAAGCCCAGAAGTCAGGTGTAATTGTAATAGAGTGCTGAAGTCCCCAGTAAAACACAATGACCCCATACAGTGTACGTACATATGAGTCATGGATACCAGGCATACATATAAGATATAATGAATAATAAATCAATGCCAAAAAGGAAATATAAAGCAAAGTCAAATGTAAGTAACGCTAAGCATTGCACAGGCCAGATTAGGAGGTGTAAGCAATGTATAGGCCAGCTAACTCAATGTGCCCAGTGTTATATCCCTTTAAACAATGGCAACCGTAGGTAAGCAGGTTTGCCCATAGCTTAGCCTTTTCAAAACCGGCCAATCACGAAAAAGTGCAGGAAATCAGCCCTACGTAAACCCAAGAGGTGGGAATACATCTCATAACTGGTTGTAGCTTCTCTTGCAGGCACTGTCAGGAAGGGGAGAGGGTGTGCACTTTTGGTCGCAGTGCTGGTGCATCCAAAATTCCAGGGTCATGAACAGAGACTGCTGCAGGGCCAGTACCAGGGCTCCCAATATAAGGCGGATGCCATGGACTGTCTCGCCCGTGACCTCACCAGTGCCACTGACATATCCTGAACTGGTGAGCAGATCAGGCACCACTATGCTGACCTGAAGCAGCATAAGGGAGACCTCTTGGACCAGTGGATCCAAGAGGCTAGAATGGTAGGGGATGTTCCAGCTGTGTGTAAGTATCAGTCCACTACCTGTTTAATAATTGCCAGCTCATGTATATCATGGATAGGTATGGCTAAATATTCCTCTTATGTCCCCCACAGCTGCAATCGAGTGGGCCGCAAACCAGAAGTCCCATGGCAGTCGTTTAGATAGGTTGCGATGTGAGGCAGGTCAGTAATACTCTTGCATGTACTGTCACAGGAAATAAATCTAAAAGTATTAGTAAATGAATTGCCTGTATAAAACCTGTATTATTTAAGGCAAGTACTGCATACACTGGAGAATATGGCAGGAAAAGACTCATATAGGATGTACATAAATAAAAGCGTAATAGCCTGACAATAAAGGTCTAACTGCTGGACTGCATGTGTATACTCTGGTATCATATGGTAATGTAGATTTGCATTCATGTAATAGTACTGTTGTAATAAGCACTGTTACCCACACTGTGCACCATAAATAAAATATGACTGGTGTAAACTCCAGAGGCTATTTAGTACAAGTGAGTAACACAGACAGAAAACAGAGAAAAGACAGACAACCAAACTTGAATAGCACATGCAACTGAGATGTGAACTGTTGTTTTTTTTAGCACAAACAGCCATGGTTCGAATCCTGCCAGTGGTAGTAGTCTGCATGCAGAATCATAGCCCACAACTGTACAGATATGTCCAGAATGTCCAGTAAAGTGGCCCATATCTGTTACCTGTCAATCTGTCCCCCTGGGAAATCAGTGGGATGATCCCAGATGTATAGGCAGAAACAGGAAATACAACTGATTGACACACATCTATGAGAACAAAGCTGGCACACTAGCAACTCCCTAAAACCTTATGAGACTAAGAAGCCATGTATGTCCCATTTACACCCCCATCTTGTCAAGCAGTAGCCAAAGTGTGTACAATAACAGAGTGAGATGTATGTGCATAATAGTAATGTGGAATCTGGTACTGTGTGTGGCAACAATCAAGTAGTGCTAACAAACATTTCTCCCACAGGTCTGTCAGATACCAACACTGTGCCCAGAAATACAAGAATGATACCCTGTACTGGTACTGTTTACATTGGTATTGTATGGCATTGTGAGTGATGCAGTTGCTCTTACTAATGAGGTATTACGCGTCACTGTCACCCACACTGTCCTACAAAATATAACTGTCTAGGAAATCTGTATAAGAGTGTTGTAATACAAGGTCAGAATGGAAAAGCACAGGAGAATTATAGAACAGAAAGCAAATAGGAGATATACAGCAATATCTATATAGCACACATAACTCTGATGGACAGTGTTTAAGTTGTTGCAGACACATCCATGGTCTGAATCCTGGGATTGGAAGTAGTAGGCTGCATACAGAATCATACTATACAGATGAGACCAGACTGTCTAGTATATTGGCCCATATCTGCTGCATGTCCCCCTGGTAAGTCTGCGGGATGATCCCAGATGTTTAGCCAGAAAACAGGGAATACAAGTGATTGTCCAACATCTATGTGAACATTCCTGTCACTGTAGCAACTCCAGAAACTTTTAGGAGAGTAATAAGCCAAGTATGTCCTATCTATACCCCCATATTGTCACAGAGTGAGATGTATGTGCATAATACTAATGTATAATCTGGAACTTTGTGTGGAAACATTCAGGTAGTGCTAACAAACATTGCTCCCACAGGTACGTTGGATACGAACACTGTGCTGAGAAATAAAAAACATTATACCCTGTACTGGTACTGTTTACTCTGGCATTGTAGGGAATTGTGAGTGTTGCAGTTTCTCTGAATAATAAAGTATCACTGATCACTGTCACCCACACTGTGCTGCATAATATAACTGTGTAGGAAAGCATGTATATGTGTGTGTCAAGTCACTCAAGGTTGGGGAGGGCAATATTCTAGATATGTCCCGGTACACCTGCATGTGGTCAACACATGGCCAGAGTCTGTGCAGAAAGAGTTGGATAGCCATGTGCACAACATCAACCCAGAATCTGGGAGTATGTGTAGAAACAGTTAGTGTTAGCATACATTCCCTCCACAGGTATACCAAGTAAGAGGTGTATACGGCAGGTAAAACCAGTTCATGTATAACAATGATGATAGACATATCACTGTCCAAAATAAGGCTATAGCGTAGTGTAGTAAGACTTGTAGGATACAGATAACAACACTGACTAGGAAAGTAATGTAATATACTAGTTGTTAATTGACATCTTTCTCCCACCCACCATATCTCCAACAATAAACAACATACCCAACGGGTATGTAATGGCTCCAAAGTCCTGATAATGCACTATTGTTTGTTAAATATTTTAATTGTTCCCATGCATGTGCCATATTGAGTTATTCCAACATTGGTGGCATGTTGCCATCAATGTACCTGCATGCTGTTCTTAATACCACTGTGGTCCCATGTATGCATGTGTTCTGTTTGTTATGCAACTGTTCCGTATCTGGTGTCTGGGTTAATGGGGTATCTATGCATGCTGTTATACCTAACCCTGGAATGTGTTGACTATTACTAACCCACATATGATGATAAACTCTAAACACTATAGCATGCTTGAGAAGGCCGGTCTCAGCGGACCCACCTGTCCCACCTCAGCTGGCCGTGGCACCCAACCTAGGACCTCCCTGTCCA
>NC_056747.1:1088065073-1088097573 GCF_019279795.1 Protopterus annectens | reverse complement strand
TTACCCAAGGTGGGTTGTATGATAATGTACATCCAGATACCTTAAAGCAGTGTAGACGTGGTGTGTGTGGGTGGTCACATCTGCTTTTAGCATGTGTGCCATTGGCTACTGACAGACATCCTAAGGACATCATAGGACAGTACTACTGCTAGCACGTAAATGCTCCTGTGGACTACAGCAGAGATATTGGCCAATATATGTGGACAGTCTGATACACTCTGGAAAGTCCAGAGGTATACACTGAACCCCTTAGTTGAAGACATGTGGAACAAGCCTGACAATGTGGATGTTAACAGCCATGTAGATGGGTATAACACGTAATTACTGATATACATTTCCCCCCATAGGTTATGCATTCACACACCATTGTCTATCCTGACACATGATAACTGCTGGCACAGAGGTGCCATGGCCACATACTAGCCACTAGATATTGACATACATCTGTACAGCATCCCACTACTCTGTCTGACATACATGACTATTATGGTGGCCTGGCAGCAGTACATCTGGCAAGTGTCTGGACATGACATCTCATTGGGTAAGTACATTAAGCTGCTGGCATGTAACAATGCACTGTGCAGGTTACAGGCAGACTGGCTCAACACTGGCCTATGCTTCCTATGGGAGAATGCACATGTACCAGCATGTATAGCAGGCTCTACAGGTATGTCACAGCACAGAGTATGATACTCCTGTGTGAAAGTGCATAACCACAACCAATGTGAACACAGCCACAGCCACATATGGTAAGCTAGCATAAAATTACAGTATATGGACTATCTGTGCAACACCATCCTCATGTGTGCCACTCACACATTAACCCTACATATACTGTGCCACACCACAGTGTTGTCCAAAGCCTGTCTGTTTTATGGGACATGTGTGTGTATGGCCCTACAAATGTGTAAGCTGAAAGGGTAACATACAGTGGAGCAGCATGTAACATCAGATAGAACAGGACCACGAACAATTACATCTACCACAGTCTGTACACAGGCCAAAGTACATATGAACAATACACACAGTGTTGGCAATCACCATGAGTACACAGACCTCAATATTGTACACACAACCACAGAATGTCCAGGGTATGTCATAAATTGTAACCACTACTACAGATAACATGTGTAGCAGTCTGATATCTTACTGGCTTGTTATCAGCTATGATGACACTAATTATGGTGTACAACACATATGCACCTCTTACTGCATGACATACATACAAAGGTTGACAGAGTTGTGGCTGGAGCCACATACACAGGGCCAATATTGACATGTTGCTGTGATGCTCTCATACATTTACTGTTGTAACAGGGTCTGTGGCAACATATGTCCTATGAGGGATATGAAGTCAGTAACTCTCACGGCTGTCACTATCTACAGACTGCAATCCTCACATTACCTTCTGCAGTTCACAGACAGGTGCTCTGTGGGTAACACATGAAACAAAAGGCACCACACACTACCCAGTCTGCAGAAGACCATACAGATGTGGGTGTCCTCATAAACATAGCACTGACATGGCAGCTATTAAAACATGTAGGACAGCCATATCCACACACACCCTGTTAAACCAACATTACTCCAAATGCAGTATAGCAGCACTTACAGTCTGTAGTCAGGTCAGGCACATCCCCCTCCTGTGTGTTGCCCTGTTTCCACAGTGTATGTTGTTATAGGTGGATCCCCAAACCATGTGAGATGCTGTTTGCCAAACAACGGATCGAGTTCTTGCTCACAGTGAATGTAAATGCCCAACACCAACATGATTTTCCTAGAAATTGGAGTGTGTTTCCATGCAATTGGCTATGGGAATGTTACCACAGCTGTTCCACATGCAATCAGCTATAGGAGGGCTGCAATTTGTGCAGAGGCCATCAGCTGATCATGAGCAACACTTATAATACACATGCTGCTGCCCAATGACAGCAGGTGTAAGCCCCCACATCCACCAAAGACAGAGTGAGAGAGGCAGACAGAGGCAAAGAAGAGTCAGGGAGGGGTGGGAGAGTAAAACATAAGCATGTTTGTGTCATACACCTGCCAGTACAGCGTATCAAACCCCTGATGACTATGTAGTGCTATTACATGTCTATGCAGTTATTGGATGCGCCACATAGGTTACATGTTGAGGAGCCCTCAAAACGTATATGTGATGGTGAGTGACATTGGCAACAGGGATATGGTAGCTATATGGTAGGTGTAGTACACATGCCAGTCCACATGAACAGGTGCCAGTGTCAACACAGCCTTACTTTCACAGGAATGCACACACATTGACACACTTGGCAGGGCCAGGAATACAAATCATCACTAGTGAGATTGCCACAACACATTACTGTGCAGGTATCACATGCACCACAGGGGTCATACGGAGGATATATGGGCAAAGGGTATGTGGGGGTGTCTGACATCAGATAGCATGCTTCAGTATTTCAGTGGGGGTTGTAGTGAGTGTGAATATGGTCATACGCATCATACAACACACACAGAGACACAGGGTGCCAGTAATGACATGCATGGGTGCATTGCTGCATGGGTGTGTCGTAGTCAACTGTGCCAGATGGCTATACAAGGCTAGGTGATGGGTATAACTTGGCATCAGGCCACATGACAATGGTCTTCATTGTAGCTCAGAGGTGTAGTGTCTGGATCTGACCACACAGGTGGGTATTGTATTCACCATCCAGTCACCTGGGTTACTATTGCATGTGGCCAATGCTGTGCATTGCTTACCATGTATGTGTTCCTTAGTCCATGACATGGACAGTGTCTTGGATGTGCGCACCTCCCATATGCATGTACAGTGACATGTGGAACTGTACCTATGGTGTCTGGCCCAAGTTGTGTACACAGATTGTTATCATCAGATGTGCCAGTCCTGGCCTCGTGTGGTGGGAACTGTTAATGGATGGCAGGTTGACCAAGCACCTACATTGATAGAATGATACTGGTATTCCCTGGTGCAGTGGCATCTGTCCATACAGGGCATGTAGTCAGGCATGGTATGCCCTTTGTGGGTCACAGTTGAAGGCACCACAGGTGTTGCAGGTATCCAGTGAGGAACATGGGGAAGGTGCACTGCTGGCATATAAGTGCCTATTGGAATGATGCTCAGGGTGCCATTCCCACTGTAGCCCACTGCAATCACACCATGGTTGCTATCAGTCGGCAATATGCAGGGCATTACCAACATAGCGGCTGTTGCCTAGGCAAGTGTGTGTGTGTGTGTGTGTGTGTGTGTGTGTGTGTGTGTGTGTGTGTGTGTATGTGTGTGTGTGTGACATGGGTTGACAGAGTTATCTGGGTAATACTAGGGTCGCTCACTTTGTTTGCCAGGCCTTGACGTCAAATGTAGGGGTATGGATATGCATCCCAGCCTCTCAGCTATTGCACATCTGTTATCTGTGTATGGTGGACATTGTGATGTATGCTAGAGTCACCATATAGGAAATATGCAAAACCCCCTATTTATTCCAGTTGTTATACACTCACACCCACTTCCACACAGGATATGAATTACAGACACAGACACACACATACACACGCACACACTGAGACATGCACACACACACACACACACACACACACACACACACACACACACACACACAGCTGTCATGTCTGGGATTAGAACTCCTACCTAACTATTTTATTACACTACAGCACTACACAGTTATAGGACGTGTTGGACTACTACCTTCGTAAAGGTGTATTTCAAGGTGGACGACATCAGCAGCCTTGCCAAAGTAGGGCATTTGAATTGCAGGGAGTGTAACTAGCCTAAAAAGCATTGTTCTCTACACAGACACACACACACACACACACACACACACACACACACACACACACACACACACACACACACAGTTGCCAAGTCTGGGATTAGAATTCCTACCTAACTATTTTATCACACTACAGCAGTACACAGTTATAGGACTCGCCATGGAGATTATTGGGCTACTACTTTCCCAAAGGTGTATTTCAAGGTGGATGACATTAGCAGCCTTGCCAAAGTAGGGCCTTGGAATTGTAGGGAGTTTGACTAGCCTAAAAAGCATTGCTCTGTACACAGACACACACACACACACACACACACACACACACACACACACACACACACACACACACACACACACACACACACACACACGTCTGGGATTAGAACTCCTACCTAACTACTTTATCACATTACAGCGGTACGCAATTATTGGACGTGCCATGAAGATTACTGGGCTACTACTTCCATAAAGGTGTATTTCAAGGTGGATGACATCAGCAGCCTTGCCAAAGTAAGGCAATTGAATTGTAGGGAGTGTGACTAGCCTAAAAAGCATTGCTGTCTACACAGACAGAGACAGACACACACACACACACACACACACACACACACACACACACACACACACACACACACACACACACACACACACACACACACTTGCCAAGTCAGGGATTAGAACTCCTACCTATTTTATCACATTACAGCAGCATGCAGTTATAGGATGTGCCACGGAGATTACTGAGCTTGCCATAGTAGGGTTATGGGGAGGCCAGTGTTTGTGTGTGCATGGGCCATAACCCATTCATCTAGGAGTTGGCACACCACATGCGGGCACACGCAGAGCCATATTCCACAGGTACATGTATACAGCTGCTAGATGCCTACTTCCTTGTACAGTCATGTTGCACAGCTAACACTTGCACCACATAGTCAGTACTGCTGACAGATACCATTGGCTAGTATCTACAGTGAGTGACATCTGAACCTCATGTGGCTGTAGCCATTTGGCTGTGTGCTAGGTGAGACAGGCCTGGATGGCTCCTTGTCACAGTCATTCTCTTCCACACATCTATGTACATCTACTTTTGACTTATTATAGTGTTGTGTCCTTGGATATATGTCTGTATTCCTATCCACTGTGTGTGCAAAGCATGAGTGGTGCATACTGAGGAGTGTCTGCACTAACATCTGCAACTGCTAGATATGTCTGGTTCACTGTTGTTTGCAGACATGGGCTTCATGTGTGTAAGTGTTTGAGCATGCCGAGTATGACCTTTCAGTATGTTGTTGTCTGACATTGCCTTCATTTCTCTAAGTGTGTAAGAATGCCCAGTATGTCCTTCTGTTCTTCATGTGTGGCTCAATTCCAGGTAGTTTGTACTCCAGTGCAGACTTTTGTGTTGTACACCTACAGGTAGCACACTGTTTCTGCAGGGTGTCCATCGATCATTTGGCAATATGGGGACAAAGTCTGCAGGGGATAGTGTATACTGTAGGTTATTGTGTCTGTACTGTTTCAGCTACATGGTACTGCTGTTAGCAGAGATATTCAGACATGTACTGTTATACACTGTGATGTTTTCTTTCCTCGTGTACTGTCAGGTGGGCATTCCTGCTCACAGTGATGTCTTGGGGGACAAGGGTCACTGCAGTTGTGTGCATTATTGTGGGTAGACACCTGTATATTCATAATAGGTTATGCCATCCTGGAGGAAGTGTTGCAAATACTTGCTGCTGGTTCTGTGTATCCAGTTCAGCACCTTGGTACAGTGCTGGCAGGGGATCTCATACATGTACATCCAGCAACATGACAGTGTAGCCTTATATTCCTATGGCAACACCTCACAGCTGTACAGATTTTCACAGGTTACCCGGGGACATGGGCCATGAGTCAGAACATTACCCCTATTGTGGTGTACGGGCAGGTATGTAGGCACCCACTTATGTGTTTACAGCCAGGGATAGTGTGTGCACACAGCTTTGTGTCGGGCCTTGCACATTCTATGCTGGCCACGCTCCCCCCCAGTTATTCTCTCCTCTTCCTTACATTATGCATACATTCTCTGATACTTTCATATGGTTATTGCCCCATCACGGCTGTGTGTTGGTGTTGGTCAGAAGTTCATGCAGTGGGACATGGTGGACATGTCACTGTGGTTTGTCCACATGGCCTTGCATGTGGCATATGTGGAGTGTGTTGTGTTGTTAATTGGGTGTGCATGACATAACATGCATTGGCAGTACGTGTGAGACACAGGCACTTGGCAGAGGCCTGTGGGCCATTGGCTGTTGATACGGGCCAGATGTGGTGGCTGTAGCATTCTGTCTGTCCTACAGTCTCAGACCACCATTCAGTATATTCCCCTGGGGTGACAGGGTAGGTGTGCTAGGTGTTCATGCCAATACATTCTATCAGTTCTGGTCAGTGGTGTGGATGCTGGCAGGGTGCTATCTACAGCTGGTGACACACCTGCATGGGACACCTGCACTGCACGTGGCATTCTTTTGCTATTGTCATATACAGCTGGGTCATATTGTACCAATTCCCCACAGCAGGGGTACAACCAGGGAAGTACCCGTGGGTGGTGTTTGTGTGAGCTGGGTGCATGAGTGCTATGGACACTACTTGCATCTGACACACAGATATGCATTGGGTATTCCACTTATGCTTGCATGTGCAGGTGCATCAGTTGTTTCCCACTCCATCAGTCATATCTCCTTTGTGATCTGCGAGTGTTTGGGCAGACAACACCGGTATCGCCTACTACAGGACCAGATAATGTGGTGCATACCTGTTTGTACTATTCCAAGGGTGTGCCCATTTTTCAGTGACACAGTATATACTGTATGTCTGGGATACTTTCCCCTGTGTACTGCTTGATTATCTAGCCCAACAGCCATGCCATGTCAGTGTTTCAGATAGTGACACATATTACCACCATACATTTGCAATGGCTTACTGCTAGATTGTGTTATACTAGTGGGCATTGTGTTTGGCACTGCACTTGTGAGGACTTGCCCCTATCATCAGCATTAGTGGGCAATGGCCACCAGGTCTTACCTCAACATGCGTACATACCGACCACTCTCACACAATATGAAACACACACCAACCTAACACACACATACCTGCATATTGTGCAGATGCTACAACCTATCCTGCTACCTTGGCCACGTCTGTGCATCTGTGCTCCACTGGTAGTATACCTACACATACATGTTCCTACATTTCTACATAGGGTTGTGGGGGGCACACCTGACTGTTATGACATGTGTACATTGGATTGGGGGGGGCATAGCAGACCTGACTGTTTCTACATTCCTACAGAGGATTGGGAAGGCACACCTGACTATTTCTACATTTCTACACAGGATTGGGGGGGCACACCAGACCATTACTACATAAATAGGTAAGGTTGGTGGGAGCACACCTGACTGTTTCTATATCTCTACACAGGATGGGGGTCACACTTGACTATTTATACATTTCTTCACAGGACTGGGGGGCACACCTAACTGTTTCTACATTTCTACACAGGATTGGGGGGGGCACACCTGACTGTTACTACATTTCTACACAGAATTGGGGGGCACACCTGACTGTTACTACATTTCTACACAGGATTGAGGGGGTACACCTGACTGTTACTACATTTCTACACAGGAATGGGGGGCACACCTGACTGTTACTACATTTCTACACAGGATTGAGGGGGAGCACACCTGACTGTTATTGCATTTCTATGTAGGATGGGGGGTACACCTGACACTTGTACATATTTGCTATGACTGTACTGGTATGTCAGATACTCCATTTCATTCTGTATTCTAACCTATCATGCTGACTAGAGGCATATCAGTGTACTACAGGTCTTAGCTTTGATTGACCTACATATTATTTTCTAACTTTCTACCCTTCAATACTAACATCCCACTGCCTGACCTGCTGTAGTCTGTCTGTGTAGGCCTGAGGGGGGAGGTTACCCATAGGCATCATTCAGAAGCCATAGCACAGCCTTTGTTTGTGTTTGTCTACACCTGTCCTGCTGGCTGTGACTGTTGTTGGGTATGTGAACCCACCTGACTGGCATGTGTGAGTCACTTACCTTGTGGGTGTCCCAGTACTGAGTGTGGTGCTGCAGGGCTACCTATGTCGGATGCACATAGTACACTCCCTACACATGGTTGAGCACAGGTAGTGTCATGTTTGGCATCCCTTTTACTGAATGTGAGAGTCAGAGAGAGGTGTTATTCCCTGGGTCCCTCCTGTGTCAGTGTATGTGCTATGCATTGTCACTTTGCCAAGACCAGGCCATACTGGGCATGCCTCCTTCTTCCTACTGGGGCAGGCTCAGGTTGTTCCTCCTCCGAGTCACTCTGTGCCTGTGCAGGCCTTGGCAACAGTGGGGGCTGTGTGGACCTGCTCCATGCTGTTCCTGCTGCAGCTGTTTCCACAGGATCATATTGTGTAGCATGGCACATACGATGACAATTTGGGTACATGTAGCTGGTGAGTACTGCAAGGCTCTACCGGATGTGTTCAGGCACCAGAAACGTGACTGGAGCATCCCAAATACATGCTCTATTATAATCCTGGACTGTGCAAGTGCCTCATTATGGAGTTTTTGTTTGGGTGTGTGTGCATTTCTGATGGGTGTCATCAGCCACGGTTCCAGTGCATATCCAGCATCCCCCACTAGGTGACTGTGTGGGATGTCTCCATTGACAAATCTTTGTTACAGCTGCATCAGATACCAGATGTGGGAATCATGATAGCTACCAGGGCAGCCAGCACACACATTCATGTTTATGCCCTGGGCATCACACATGACCTGGCAGTTGATGGAGGGGAAGCTCTTGCGGTTGATGTAGACCCTACCTCACTCACCGGGTGGTGCTTTGATGCATATGTGCATGCAGTCTATAGCACCCACTACCTCAGGTTATTCTGCTATTTGGTGAAACAGTTGCATATTGCTGGCCAGCACCTCATGGGTGTTGGGGAAATATACATGCTCACCGGCATGTGCTGACATGGCATCCAGGAACTGGTGGAGTACCCTGGATGCTGATGCCTGTGAGATCCCCATCATATCCCCAGTTGGCCTTTGGAAGGTACCTGTAACTAGTATTCTTAGGCCTACACATACCTTGGTATCCACTGGGATGGGTTCCCCTCTGTTAGTTCTGTGTGTCCGGCGTGGCCGGCACAACTCAACAATTTGTTGTAGGAAGTCCCTGTCCACCCTATAGTGCTCCACTATCTCCAGTTCATGTAGCCGCTGGTAGGTTACCCTGGGTCTGTACACTCTTTTCCGTCTCCTCACTGTGGGTTGGTCGGCAGCATTCCCATCCTCACCACCCTCAACATCTTCCACAAGTTGCTGTATGATAGCTATTGCAGCCACTATCATTTTGTTGTTTTGTCTGTTAAAACTCCCTGCTTGTATACACCGGTAGTGTAGAGTATGGGAAAAACCAGAGGGGAAGGTGTTTGCATAGTTTATAGTAGTGTTTTATGCTGAGATGGTCTGCTGACTGTGTAATTGGCTGATTCTGATACATTTCACCTGCCAGCTATGCTAGTTTTCCTTGATTACCTTCCTACTACCGTTTTCCCTTCCCATCACCTTCCTGTTTAAGCCCAGGGGCACCCTGCACAAACACAGTGCTCAAATGTGCACAGAGCTGCTATTTCCTGGTTTACCCTTTTTTTTTTAAACCTGGTGTGCGGCACGCACACCTGCTCAGGCAATGGAAAGAGTGCTAAGCAGACTCAGACACACCCCCTTGCTTAGCATGATGTCAGCTAACTCCTAGGCTTGCACCAAGCTATTCCTACTCCTACACTGTTGGGACCTGACTAGCATGCTGGGAAAACTGGGATTCACTATCATTCCCCTCATTTGCATAGTATTACCTGCTAATGCATAG
Organism: Protopterus annectens; assembly: GCF_019279795.1. Classification (NCBI taxonomy): domain Eukaryota; kingdom Metazoa; phylum Chordata; order Ceratodontiformes; family Protopteridae; genus Protopterus; species Protopterus annectens. Next base: position 1,088,087,852 of record NC_056747.1, on the reverse strand, counting down.
TTACATGTCTCACACTGAGCCTCCCCCCTTAGCAACCACTACTCACTGGTCATGTTGTCTTCTGCCTGCCATTGACTTTAATGCAGAATAGTGATTTTAGTTAGAATGCTTATTTTCTTATTTCCCCCAATCCCGTTTGCATGCCGCTGCCCAATGTTTAAACAGCCAACATCGGCTAAAAAAAATAAAAGTTGATTTTTTTATTCTTTAAGCTGTTTCAAATGCCAATGGCCTTATACTTGGCCATCATTAGCATGCCTCTTGACTGATATGCACCCTTTATTTGGAGCTGTCACGGCTCCGTTTTAGAATTTGCAGAAATGTACTCGGTTACTAACCGAGTACATTTCTGCAGATTACACTAGTCTTGCATGGCTGGTTTCCAGCTTCCTGGATCACAAATTTACCTAATTTGCATGGATTTCTCCTGCAAATGGGGTAATTTGCATAGAGGGGGCTGAATCCATGCAGGACTAGTGCAGAAGCGTTTGCGCATGCCCCTGCAGGCTATTCCTGGATCTCACGGCAGACATATTGCCTGCTAGAGCTCCTGCACTAATTCTGCATGCCGTGCAAGGCTTGCAGAATCCGGGGGAAAGTCTTACCACAAAAATAAAGGACAATAAGGAAAAGAAAAAAAGAAAGTAAGAGAAGAAATCAAATGCCGTCATGGAATTATCAAATAGAAAAAACTATAAAGCAATTAAGACCAAAGTATCACTGCTAGAAGAGTAGAGAAGAGGGAACAGATCAATACAAATACTTAGAAAGACAGACATGATAAAAGCAACGGTCAGTATTAGAGCATACGGTACTTTTCCGTTAAACCCCTACCACTTTGAGGTGCTGTGTTTTGCCGGTATTTACAAGATTTATGTTTGAGAGTGTAAATGAGTGTTTTCTAAACACTCTGCTTATAGAATAAGAAGACACAGCTCAAAATTGTAAATAGATAGCTTAGGAGACCTGCGAGAAAGGATAGGAATTAATTTATTCTTGTAATAATGGATTATATGTACAACAGCCACTGAAAAAAGGTACACGGGTCAAAAACATTGATGGAATGAGAGTATATTTGATAGTAATATCTGACAAATTGTGTGTGTATTTGCACATGCAAGAGAGAGATGTTCATAGGGATTACTTAGGGCATTTCATGGAATTTTTACAAGCTGCAGGTGAAGTATATTTTCTTTTGCAGTGTGCCAAAAAGTTATCGTCTGCTGTAAAAAACTTTGCTTTAAAAACTGTCAAGCGTGTAAGATTGCAGAGTTGCTTAGGATGCTCTGGACACTTTTAGGAGCTATGTTATCTTTTCGGGTAAAAGGATAAAAGCAAGAGAGAGGTTAAGGGAAATGGTGTATTCATTTTATATGTCGATATTTGTACTTGTTTGGTTCTGTGTGTCGGCTATACAAGACTTCCATGTTGCCCTTTTGATGTCTGCGACCAGATGATGTCTGCGTAGAGTCAACCTATTTTTTTCATAACCCTGTCTGAAGCTTGTTTTTAGGTGCCCTTTATCATGGAGAAATGAAGTAAATTGTAGGCACCAGCTGTAATTACACAACCAGGATGGAATAAGGCGAGACGTGTGGTAGGGGTTTAATGGAAAAGTACCGAACATACTAAGAGTTATCAGAAACTAATGCAAATAATAAACTAAAGATATCTACACAAGTGGAAAAAGTTAGGAGATATGTAGATAAATATTAAGGAAAAGTAGAAAATAAACAGTTCATTGATGACCCAAAAAAGTTTATAGAGAATTGGGAAACAAAGAAAAAGGAATAGAAACAACACCAACAAGAAGAAATATACATATTTTGGAGAAATATCTATGAAGATCCAGTCGAATATAATAAAGATGCTGAATGGATAGAAGAAGTTAAAGAAACAGTAAGAAGTTCAAATGCACTAAATATGAAACGGGATGAAATAACAACCAGAGAAATTGAAACACAATTAAGAAAAACCTTCTAATTGGAAAATCCCATGCCCAGATGCAAAAGCTAAATTTTGGCTAAAAGTATTAACATCTTTACATGAAGATTCAGCCCAGCGTAAGAACTATGCATACCCCAAACAGACACTGACCTGCTTAACAAAAAGAAAAACAATACTCCTCTGAGTCCTCCTGAAGATTGAACCTGCAAGCTATCCTAAAAACTACAAACCAATAATTCTTCAACTATATATATATATATATATATATATATATATATATATATATATACATATATATATATATATATCCATACACACACACACACACACACACACACACACACACACACATATATATATATATATATATATATATATATATATATATATATATGGTTTACCTTCATAAACTCGAATCACAGTGGTTCGAGTGCTCATATGAATGACTTGAAACCACGAAGCAGAAAACGTCAACAGTCCTTAATGTTTGAAAAACAGCAAATCGAAAAGCAGATTTGCTGTTTTTCAAACATTAATGTCGAACAAAGAAAACGAAGTATAAAAATGGGGGGCAAGCCCCCCTGCACCACCTATGTGTGGGGCTGGGCCCCCCACACCCCCTTACTTTATTATTCTAACTCCAAGATCGTACTACAGTGGAGAAAGGAACCATTTCCCAATCCCCACTATAGTGCACTCTGCCCCAGAATGTTGAATGTGCAATGAGCGAATCTCACTGTGCATTCGCTCATTGCACATTCAAACCCTTTTCCATTCGGTGTTTGCAAACTTTGCAAACTGCCTTTTGGAAAATTGCTGTTCGCCCTTGTGCAATGAGCACATGTAAAAGTAAACTATATATATATATATATATATATATATATATATATATATATATATATATATATATATAAAATGCACTGGAATTGATGCTGACAGAGTTTAAAGTCATTTAGAAGAAAAAGAAAACTCAATCATGGCAATAGAACAAAAGTGTAAAAAATGAAAGTCATATGGAACAAAAGATCATTTGTTGTTTAATAAAGCCATAATTGAGAACTGTAAAAAGTGGAAAAATCTAAGTATGGCATGGATAGATTACAAAAAAGCATTTTACACTATCCCATATTCATGGAGAAAGAAGTGCTTACAGATGTATAAGATACACCCTACATTGATCAGTTACATTACAGCGACCATGAAACAGTGGCAAAGAACTTTGCACCTAAACCATGATAAAGGACAAATTATTATCCCAAGGACAAAAATTCAAAGGGGGGTATTCCAGGGTGACTCTGTCACTGCTGCTCTTTCATCTTGTCCCTAATCCATTAAGCTGTCTGCTTAACAGATTAGGTCATGACTACAATCTTGCTCCCAGTAAACAACAAAGTGCAGAGATGTCTCATCTTCTTTTTTGTAGATGATTTAAAATGGTATAGTTCATCAGATGAGGAGCTGAAAGCACAACTTTAGGTGGTCAAACCTTTCTCATGATGATATAATAACGTCATTTGGTCTTGATAAATGTGCAACAGTAACATTTAAAGCAGGAAACCTGCAGCACCAAGAAAACATCACTTTGGGACAGGAATGAAATATAAAGGAACTTGAGCGGAAGGGAGTGTATAAATATTTGGGAATTGACGAAGGATTAACAAACATGATCAAAACTCAGTAAAGAATATTGCTAAAAGCAACCCTGATATCTAGAAACAAAGTCTCTAGAAACAAAGTCCAAGCTATAAACCAATTTGCTTTTCCTGCTCAAACTTACAGTTTTGGGTGATTGACTGGCCACAAAATGTATTGGATCAGTTGGACAAGAAAACAAGAAAAAGGCTTTATGCTTATCAGATTATATATAAAAAGCAGTGCATACCAAGATTACATATTCCTCATTTTTAAGAAGGTGTGGCCCTCCTTGAAATTGATTACATGTAAAGATCTGCAATTGCAGGACTGCATACATATCTGCTCACCTCATCAGATCCAAACATAGTGAAGTTTTGAAACGTTAAGAGAACAAGTCTAAGATGACCTCCTTGCTTAGTTTGAAAGAAACATATCAGTGTCAAGTGGAAATGTAAAGCAAATCAGAAGTAGATAAAAATCAGGCAACCACCAGATGTGCCAAAAACAAAAGAAAGAATATAAGGAGAAGGTTCAGATGAGAAGGCAAGAAATGTAGAAAAGGCATACAGAAAACTCCTGGAACAACCTCATGTTTATCAAGATCCGATACAGGAATGGTTAAGGAGAGGTGAATTTAAACCAAAAGATGAAAGGTTAATACTGACAGCCAAGGTTAGCGGACTAAGTACATATTAGTTTACAAAGTCTATTGAGCATGTGGAGAAACAAACAAATGTACATTCTGTAAAACAGAATTGGAAAAGTAGAACCTCTTGTTGCTGGGTGTGATACATTAATGGCAGAGGCCCTGTATACTAAAAGGCATAATAAAGTAGCAAGACTGTTGCATTGGGGATTATGCAAACATTATAATATCGAAGTAGCTGAGAAGCATTGAAAACATAAGCCGCAAAGCATTATAGAAAATTACAACGTTTATATCACATGGGATCACCCATAACCAACAGTTCAAAAAGATGCAAGAAAAACAGGTATAGTAGTCCATGAAAAGAAAACAAAAGTAGCATTGATCAGTGAAATTCCTACACCCAGTGATTACAGTGTCTTACATACAGAGAGACACCAAAGTCATAAAATACTGATATTTGTAGACAGAAATGAGGGCAGTGTGGAAAAAGGATACCCAGACAGTTCCAAAGGAGCAATGGGCTTCATTAAAAAGAATTTACAGTTGTATTTAGATATGCTGCCTATACATGTAACTTTGTATGAATTGCAAAAGGGGACAATCCTGGGCACATTGTGAGTGCTGCAAAGAACACTTTTGGCTAACATCAAAGACTGAGACACTAGTAATTTCATGAACTTTAATCATACTTTGACTTAGGAATAGAGTCCATTCCCATCATGGTATTAGAAACCCAAAAGACTTGGAGAAGTTAAAAGATTTGAAGTTGTTAATACCATTCTGAGTTAATTAAAATATTTGTTAATTATTATTTCTGAATCATCTGATGTGGTTAAAAAGGATTTACAATTATCCTTGGTTTTGTTTGTTAATTTTATTTTCCCTTTTGATCATATTTATGATAGCTTTCAGATTTTTCCTGATGTAGGCATATTTTGATTTATTGTATGCTTTGATTATCTTTTCCTTTTGTTATAGAGCATGTTTATGCTAGCACTTCACCAAGGTGGTTTGTTTTCATATTCCTCAATATATCTAGTTCTGACTGGGGGTACTTAGTTTATGCTGCTTGTAGATGGGATTACATTCGTTGGCATACCTGACAGCTGAGTCTTCTAGAAGGGGACATAAAATCTTGAAGTTCAATATTGAGAGAACGTTGTATAGATTTAACAGGTTTGTCTTTTCAATATCCTGGAATTCAGAGTTTGTTGTGGTTGGTTTGGATGCTCTAAAGCAGAAGGCTGCTGATTTATATTTGATTTTGATCAAAGATGGGGATACTGTAGGAGTAGTGCAATGTTAGTGAAATGATGTCTTGAAAACTGTGACCTTAGTGGGCTTATTAATTATAGGTGGTACAAGGGAGTAGACATTTACTAAATGTATGAATCTTTGAACTTGCCTTACCTTGGTGGTATAGGAATTCCAGTTTATTGAAGGGGAGCTGAAATCACCCATCAGAAAGACACTTTATTTATTTGTGGGAAGCTCAGTAAGCACACTTAAAAATCTTTTGTGGTCCTTGGTGAAATAGAAGGTTAAAAAATTGTAATTTGTCTTGTTTAGGGTAATATGATGTTTGTTATGTTATGTTATGTTATGTTATGTTATGTTATGTTATGTTATGTTATGTTATGTTATATTTATGGGCTGAGACAGTTCTTCCCAGAGATAATTGGTTCTTTCAGGTCTGAATGTGTCATAAGTAGTGAAATTCAGTAAGTGATACCTTTGCACTGAAATCAAGTCTGTGTTACAACACAGGTATGGATGTATTTAAGTTGCAGAAGAGCATTCAGTTGTGGCAGTTTCTTGGTAAAGCTTATGCATTATGCAAAGCAACCTTGGTGTGGTCTGTATTAGACTAGTCTTTACTGCAAGCCTTTTTCTTATATTGGAATGTCCAGAAGGTGGACATTGCCTGCAAAAGGCAGTATATGTGCCCCCTACTTTCAAACAGATCATGTTCCTGGGGTTTGTTGTAAGTCAAAATGTTCATTAAGTCCAACACATCCTTGACAATTAATGAAATGTGCTCAAAATTGTACCAATAACCACTAAAAAGCACCAAAATTGCACCAATAACCACCAAAAATCACAAAAAAATTCACAAATATGCACGATAAAGACACAAATACTGTACTAATCATAAACAGAAATAATCATGCTGTTAAACAAAGGTGATTAGTAGAGTGTTTAATTAAGCACCACTAATACTTGACAGTAGTATTAGATTTGTTGACAGTAGTGTATTTTTTGCCAACCTTAAACAGTACTTTAATGTATAATAGCATAATACTGTACACAATACTTGGGTAAAGGATGGTGATGAGTGCGTAGAGGGAACACCATCAGGAAGTGGGAATATTCAAAGAACCTTCTGTGGATGTAGATGGCATTGGTTCTCGTTCTTGTTGTTCTTGCATATAGTGTCCTACCTCAGCTCTTTTGAGATATCTATCAAAAGATGTCTTCACAGCTATTTTTTTCTTATCCTCATGAATCTTCCTGTAGCAGGCAATAGCTTCATGAATAACTGCACACACGTTTGTAAACCTTTCAGTGCATGGGTCCTGAGACACAAAAGAAGCAAGTGTCTTCTCAATCACTTTGAAATCTTCAGCCAGCTGTTTACTGGTGAATTTCTTGCATTCCACAGCTTAATGTTTCTCTTCTGTGATTTCCTCCTGTGCCCTTTGTAACTCTAGCTCCATCAAATCCTAGTTTTTCAGCTCCTTACTGTGGCATTACAACACTTTGTGGATATCTTCTTCTTCAATTTCCAATGCAGTTGCCTGCCCAGTTCAATTATCTCATTGGCCACTGAAGTCACTTTCTCTATAATTCCATTCAAGGTGTTTGTAAACTGTGGGCAGAGCTTCTTCCAAGCACCATTCATGGGTATAGTTTTAACCTCACACCAGGAAGTATCCAACCCAATCCCATATTCATGGGTGACTTTAATTGCCCCACTATTAACTGGGAATTATATACAACACTAAACGTACATACGCAGGGATTCCTGGATTTTGTAAACACAAACTCCCTGGACCAGATAGTCAATACACCAACCAGGGGTGGAACCATACTGGATCTGTTCCTCACTAATATGGGAGAATGCTGCACACCCCAAACAACCATATGCTCCGCAAGGATGGCATGCAGGGTCAAGCCAACAATGTAAACCACCAACGACCAGCAAAAAACGATAGTGAACATGCAGTAATGAAGAAATAATGATTATTTATTTATAATTCCTTCAAATCCAGACCGGTTACGGCTATTCAGCCTTTATCAATGAATACAATAAAGTTTTTTTGAATGAAATGAAGCAGCCTGCATTTATACTAGTCTCTGATTACCTTGAAGCAATATTACACCACCACCCAGTGGCTGGAGTAACAAAGTGCATGTTCCATTCTTGATTAAAGCATATGACCAGTGACATAAAAATGCCAGAGGTGTAGATATTAAGTCATATTTTTAAAGATAAAAATCAAAGCTCTGGAAGTAAGCCATTATATGACATACATATTACAAGGTAATAGACCAATACCATAGTCACTATTTGTGAATGCATATCATAGTGTAAAAAGCAGAAAATATATACCACTAGTATATATATATTTTGAAGGGTGATAACCACAAGTTCAAAAGAACTGAATAATAATGAACCAAGTACTGATCATATAATATATTACAAAATAAGGCAAAAAGAGTATAGTGGCCTCATTCTCAGCTATATTATAGATTATAATAAATTGAAATAATATGCTTGTAGATAATACAAGTTCAACATTGTAATTGTACAATACTCGATGTTTAACGCCAACATACCAGATACGAATACCAAACCATACATATACATATTCGTATCCTGAACAATTTTTTATCATGCTTTGTAGAGTATAATATGAGCGTTGGTAGGCCTAACCACCATTGAATGGTTCATACTAATTCTTGATCTATATGAATGTTTGTTGTTGTAACCATGATTATGAAATCCTCCAGTGTTCAGTGAAACTCACAGATGGTCATTCAGACCTGGGGGGAATAAACATCCAAGGTTGGTTATCCAATATTGTTCCTTGTGGTTTAAAATGGTGTGCCAACCCTGTTGCTTGTTCCTATCTCCCTGAATTTTGTCAATGATCATGAACATAAACTGGGCATTGGGATGTTGTATCGTGTGTCTGTATAAAGCATTTGTTTCTTTTTTGTTCCTCATGTCACTACGATGTTCTGTCATCCTTGTTCTAAGAGACCTGGAGGTTTGACCAACATAAAAAGCTTTACATTGGCAGGTAGCTGAGTAAATAACCCACGTACTGCTGCAATTACCAAACACCCTGATTTTAAATACCCAATTGGTGTTGGCACTGGTGAATTCTTTTAGTGTACTAACTTGTAAACAGGAGCAGCAGTGACCACATGGAAAAGTACCAATTAGTTTATCACCACTGATAGTGGTCTGATGATATATCGCACCTCCCCCTTCTCTGTTTTTGTAATGTGAAAATAGCCCTCCCAAATTCTTGCCTCTTCTGTATGACATTTGACATTGAGGGCCTAGTATTGACCTTAAAGTGTCATTAGCCAAAAGAATTTTCCAGTTGCAATTAAGTATATCCCTGACAATAGGTTGGTTCCTGCCATATGTGGTGACAAATCTCAAGATAGAATCCTGATGAGCATGCTCTGATTTTTTTGTGTTGTAACAATGTTCTCCTGTCTATGGTTTTGCTCCATGAACTAGCTTGATATATATCTATGTCTCTATATCCTCTGTCCTGAAATCTATGGTATAAATCAAGTCTGGCATGTTCAAATTCATCATGAGATGAACAAATGCGTCTGATACGCATAAATTGAGACTTAGGGATGTTGTGGATGGTGTGGTTCGGGTGCATACTGGAGGCGTGTAACAAGTTATTGTATTGAGGGTATTTTCTAAATGTTTTGGTACTTAGAGTATCATCTGCGTTACGGTAAACAGTAACATCCAAAAAATCTATGGTACTCTTGTTACATGTAACCGTAAACTCAATACCCCAATTGTTACCATTCAGGTACTCCATAAATTCCTTTAGATATGCTTCATCCGTCTTCCACACCATCCAGCAATCATCCAAATATCGTCGCCAGATATCGATTTCCACCATGTAAATATTGTGTGATTTGTCATATATCATACATTCTTCAAAATAGGCCATGAATAAGTCAGCATAAATGGGTGCAAAGGAAGCTCCCATTGCTGTCCCTTGTAGCTGCCAAAAGCATTCTCCATGGAAATAAAAGACATTTTTGTTTAATACATGTTCCGCCATGCAGACAAGTAAGGTGTTGAAGCCCGGAGGATATAAGTTTGTTCTCTCAAGCCAGTATTGCAGGGATTGTAATCCCGCCCAGTGTGGAATACTTGTGTATAAAAATTTAACATCCAATGTGCACATTAACCAGCCTGGTTCTAGCTGTGTATCCTCCAAAATTTGTAAAAAGTGCGTGGTGTCCTGTAGTCGGGCCCTAACTGATGTTAAAAGGGGTTTGAGATACTGTGTTAGAAATGCTGATAGTGGTTCCGTCAAGGACCCTATCCCTGATACAATGGGTCTACCTGGGGTTTTGAAATGGACTTATGTATTTTTGGGAGAAGATACAAGATTTGTTTCTGTGGGTCTTTTACAGTAAGATGTCTAACAGTATTTTTTGTTATGATACCCTCATCCTCAGCTAGTTTCAGAAAAGAGTCTATTTCTTTTTTAAAAACCCCAGTCGGGTCAATGTACATTTGCATATAACATCTAGTATCAGCTAACTGTCTTTTCCCCTCATCAAGGTATTCCCCAATGTTCATAACCACCACGGCACCACCCTTGTCTGCAGGTAGAATGGCAATGTCACGATTATGCTTTAATTCCTCCAAGGCTGCCTTTTCCATGGGTGCTGCACACCCCCTATTGCAATGCCTTTGCTGGTAAGGTCAGACCCCAAAATGGTTTCCTTTGAAGTAAAAATAAAACCTGGACACCCAGCTAAACCTGGAATATTCAGGAACTATTCTAAGGCTAACCTCCTGGTATTAAGTGAGAACCTGGCAAAAAGTTAAGCCCCCATAAACCCTGAGAACACTGCTGCCTATGCAGAACTGTTCACAGAAACCCTGTACAAGTATGTTAATAGCTGCATAGAGGCAGCTGTACCCACCAGGAAGAAGTACAGAACTAACTCAAAAAACAAGCCACCCTGGTAGAATCACAAAGTCAATAGGCTGTATAACAGGAGGAAAAAAATCATGGCAAAAATTAGGAGGTGCAGCACCCAGCAGGATAAAAGCACTCTACTCAAACTAAAAAAACAACTCAGAGGACAGATAAAGTCTACCAAAGCCAAATTTGAGGTAAGTTTGGCCTCCCAGGCCAAGGACAACCACAAAGCATTCTTTAGCTATGTCTGCAACCTCAAAAGGCAATACATAATTGTGTGCAGAGCTCATTATAAATGGTGCCACCTATGCTGAGCCAGAAGATATAGCAAACCTCCTGGCTGACAAATTCAGCTCCAACTTTACCCCTCTCTCCTCATCAACCTTCCTCAGGAAATATCAAATATAACTCCCCTACTATCACTAGGGAACAGGGCCTTAATGCTCTATCTAAGAACAAGAACACTGCATCAGTGGGCCCAGACAATATCCCAGGATGACTTCTAAATTGAATTAAACATGATCTATCAGGGCTACTGGAATTACTGTTTAACTGTAGCCTCCAAACAGGCTTTGTGCCTTGTGAATGGGGAAAGGCAACAGTCATCCTTCTGCACAAAGGTGGGCCATCTACAGACTCTGGCAACTACAGACCCATAAGTATCACTAGTCTTATATGTAAAGCCATGGAAAGAATTATCATGGAGATGATCAATAGGGATATAGTAAACCTCCAGACACTGGACCTAACCCAGTTTGGTTTTGTCATGGGCAGATCATGCCTACTCAACCTGGTGGACTTCTTTGAAAAGGTCACCAAAGCAATGGATGAGGGCAAAATCATTCACACTTCCTACCTTGACCTGGCCAAGGCATTTGACACAATACTCCACCCGGGCATTGTTGACAAACTCAAGAGTTTAGGTACAAACCTGTATGTCACCCAGTGGATAGCTAACTGGCTCACAGACAGGACCCAGGAAGTTAGAACTGGGGAGTCCACCTCTGCAGAGAGGCCAATCACAAGTGGAGTACCTCAGGGATTAGTCCTTGGGCTGCTACTTTTTAGCATTTACTTCTCAGAATTCAAGGCCAATAGCAGTGGTCTCTGGCTGACTAAATTTGCAGATGATTACAAATTAGGAGTTGTCAATGAATCTCAAACTGACACAAATGTTCTCCAGGAGGGGCTGACACAGACAAACAGCTGGTGTTAGAACCATGGACTAAAACTAAATGGCAAGAAATGCATAATAGTATCCTTTGGGAAGTCATACGTCCCAGGTAACTATCATATTGACAACACACCCCTTAGAGTTGACCCAGTAGTCAGGGTCTTAGGGACACACATAGATAGTAATCTAGCCTTTGACCATCATGTGTCTACAGTGGTGAGGAAATCATTCTATGTTGTGCAACTTATCAACAAAGGTATAGCATCTAAGTCCAAGGAAGTCATTGTTCCACTGTATTTGGCATTCATCAAACTGATTTTTGAGTACAATGCCCCCTTTGGTATGTACATAACCAGGCATATCCAACAACTGGAATGTCCACAGATGTTACTCACTAAAAGAATACAGGACGTAAGTAAAATGTCCTGTGCAGACTGCCTCAAGGCCCTATCCCTGTATTCTGTTTCCCATAGGCTTTTGAGGAGAGATCTATGCTTGACATACAGGGCATTGTCAGACTCCACTCTGATGAACCTCCTGCATATCCACAAAACAAACAGCACCAGAATTACCCATTCTAAAGATTTAAACCTAGCCTATGGTATAAATAGGACCTGGTGGAGAAATATGTATGTATTCCAGAGACTACCCCATCTATGGAACAGGCTCCCCATCCATGTGAAGCAGAGTTCCTCCCTAACCCAATTCAAGTCAACTTGGACATTTAGATGGGAAACCAGAAATCCATCCCTGGTTTGGCACCTATGTATCTAATGGACACAAGTAATGTGTAAATGGTTAATTTCCCAGGCCCATACTTACACTTGTCAAAGATTTGGGAAGCATGGCTAGGCTTAAAAAGGCCCTTGTGGTCATTAGCCTAGTGAACACCTATGAACTATTAAGCATCAATGCTCTTAATTGCCTTGCAGATGCTGTAGTTCTTCCAGAACTTTCTCAGTGTCACTCCACTGTCCCTTTTTTCTTCTTCACAACATGTGTGAAAGTTCTGCACAGGTAGTAAGCCTTAAAAGTTGCTATGGTACCTTAATCCATCAGCTGAAGGACAGAGGTGTTATTGGGAGGCAGGTACACCACCTTGATATTGTCATGAAAATTTTCCAGGAATGGTGGATGACCTGGGACATTGTCTAGGGTAAGCAGGATCTTGAAGGGTAGGTTTTTGTTGTGGCAGTACTTTTCCATCTCAGGTAAAAAGGAATAGAATACCAATCTTCAAAAAGAGTTTTTTCATCCATGCTTTATGGTTAGACTTCCACATAACAGGAATTGAAGCTTTGACAACACCCTTGAGGACCCCAGGGTTTTCAGCATGATAGATTAAAATAGGTTTCATTTTGCAGTCACCAGCAGTATTTCTGGGTCTATATCATATTGCCAAAACAGCATAAGAGCGAATGCCATTTTAGCGAAACATAAATAGCGAAATACGAATGCAGCGAAAACCCAAGTCAGCGATTTTTTTTCCTAGGGAAAAAAATCGCTTAGCCGTTGCCATGACATTGCCCTTTACCCTACTCTAGTGCAATCTCAGAGTTGGTATATTTAGTTAGTGGGTGTGTGGGGGACATAGCCCCCACATTGCGGGGTGTGGGGGCAAAGCCCCCCAGTTTGAAATGTTTTAAATTGTGTGTCATGTCTTGTTGGTCTGCCAATCTATTTCCCTATGAAAAAAATCGCTGACCTGGGCTTTTGCTGTATTTGTATTTCGCGGTTTATGTATCGCGGAAAAGGCATTTGTTCTTATGCCGTTTCGGCAACATAATATAGACCCACATTTCCAACTAACAGAAGTGCAAATCTGTCCTTTGATACTTTAAACCCAGGCACTGACTTCTCTTCTTTCACAACGTATGTACGTTCAGGCATCTTCTTCCAGTACCACCCCGTCTTGTCAACATTGAAAATCTGCTCTGGTAAGTAACCAGGATGGCGCAGTGGTGCAGTGGTAGCATTGTTGCCTCACAGCAAGAGGTTTTCCATTTTGATTCTCAGCTGGGGTGCCTTCTGTGCAGAGTCTGCATGTCCCCCCTGCATTCGTGTGGGTTTCCTCTGGGTGCTCCAGTTTCCTCCCACATCACAAAGACATGCCTCTGGAGCATTTCTCCCTGGGTCTTTGCTGAAAATTGGCTTTGTTCCAAGTTGGAATTTCCTGTTAAACAAATGTTAAATAAATAAACCTCCATCATCAATAATTGCTGACAGTACCTTAGGAAACTCCTTTGCTGCTGCCATGTCCACGATGGCAGCCTCTCCACCCACCTTTATGTTATGCAAGCCTCAAATCTATGGAACCAGCCATGGCTAGCTGTAAATGTTTATTCACCAACGCTTTCACTGTCGCCACATTTATTCTTTAAATCTTGAAAGAGACTAGTGGCCTTCTACTGAACTAAGTTAAGACTTATAGGTATGCGGTGCTGATACCGGTCTTCCATCCACACACTTAATAGGTTTTCCATTTCTTTCATCACCAGACTTTGTCTCTTACTAATTATCATGGAATGTATTGGTACAGAACCTTTTAAATGTTGCATAATGCATTCTTTGTCTTTTGCAATTGTTGAAACAATTGAATGATTCATCCCAAGGGAGCTTGCTATGTCTGTAGTTTTCTCACCCGAGTTACTTCACTTTATAAGGTCCACCTTAGTTTCCATGGTAATACTATGGCAATTCTTGCTTTCACCACCACTACTATTGGCTTCTCACTCGCTTTGGAGGCATGTTGGGGTACTGCTGTATTAAGGTTGTAAAAATAACCATGGAGCAGCGACATGTTTGAGGTACAGTACTACTGTTCAAGATAGTAAGTCACATTGCACCGAGACAAGTCACTTCACCGAGAGACAAGCACAGTACACTGTGTTCGTTTACAGGCTAAAGACTGACTGCTAATGCTACCTCTTGCACGGTGGTTGAACTTCAAACAAGTTTGTTCTTAAGCCTGAAAGTTCATAAGTTGAAAGGGTTTAAGTAGGGGAGCACCTGTATGAGGGTAGTAAGTGCTTTGCCAGTATTCAGAGGTTGTGAAATGAAAGATTTGAGCCATCCTTGGTGCAGAAAGTTTTGCTGCTGATCATATTAGCCCTTACTAACACATATTGGATCCCACAAGAAAGATACCAACCACTTAACCAACTGTTAACCCCATTTGCCTTCTCTTTGCATCTGGGCATCATTCTCCTGTTCAGTGTTTTGATGTTCATTCACATTTGTATGACTCACCACTAGGTCATAGTCATATTTGTCCATTTGAGGAAATGTAGTGCTCTCATAATATCCTGAATCCTGGCACCAGAAAGCCAGATAACTGTCAATCTGTGTCATTTTCTTTAGTTGTTGATTGTTTCTATTTAATATTTACATATTTATTGTACTGCAGCTTGGAAAAGTGACACATAAACAAAATGCTTCTTTATTTTTAAATTGTTGCAATTCATATCTGGAATAAGACACAAGCTGCTGTTTTACATTTTTGCTGAAATGCATACAACTATGTTGCTCTTATGTTCCAGGCTGTGCCTGAAAAAGGGTCTTTGGACCAGATCACTTAGCTGGTTCACAAATGTATAAATGTAATAAATCCAAAGAACATAAAAAGAGTATCCTTAGCCATTGGATTTTTACTTGTGTATAAATATAATAAATTCATTTGTATGTATCTTCTCTGCTGTGCACTATGAATTTAATTTTCCCAGTTTTACCCAGATTGTTGTTAGGGCTAGTTTAATATTTTTTAGTCAGATGTGGGAAGCACTCTTTACACTCAATCAGAAAATGACCATATTGCAAACTGCCCTCTCTTAACACTACTTTATTATCCTATCATGTTGCACAATATTGATGTCCGCCCCATTTTCTTTCTTTGCAACACCACACAGAAATGAATTCAGTAAAGGGAAGTATCCTATGCTTTATTCAAGTTTTCTAAGACTTTATGAAACGCATAATGAATATAATGACGTTGTGTTAACAGCACGAACCTGTGAAGCTACAATAAGTATAACCAGTCTTGACAACAAATCTCAAACAGTCTAGAGACTCATCTGTTACCAAGGTATTTATAACTGTGTGGTTAACTAGCTTCCATTTTAATGTCTCACTCGACAATAAATCACTTATTTTTGTATCCGCAAGCCTGTCTGTCCAGCATTGCCCTTCTCTCTAAATATTAGTATTTTCATGAGTTGTGACAGTGAGAATGTTCACTTGATGAGCATCCAAACGTGTAACACAATGTTTAATTTGCAAAGTTTAACTATCGCTATATAAACCTTGAAACAGTTACTGTTATCAGTATACAGTTAAGCTATTCAGATGTGCTTTCTAATTTTGTTACACTTTGTTCCAGTCTATGTGTCCTGCTTGGGACTTGTATCTAAACCTCCCTACATCATATAAATTGCATCATACCTATTTTTTTATCATTGTCTATACATTGAGATCTCATCTGTACTGATTTTTCATTTGGGTTGTTAAGGATGTTGTAAAAAGTATCCTTTCACAGCCATCTTACTCCTTATTAATGGCAGTACGAGCTGTACACTCTTGTGATCTGATTCTCACTTTTAATGCTCATGACAACAATTATTGCAAAGTTTCTTCCTTTATAAACCTGTGTTCCTTTGTCCTTTAAATTATGTGCTGACATCCCATTGACACATTTTGGAATAAGGAAGTTATTCATAGATTCAGACAAAAACCAGACAGTACCCAAATGTAAGAGCCAAACATTATAATTTATGCCTGTTAGGTTCATAGGTTCATAGGTTCATAGGTAGGTACTAGGCTATCTGCCCAAGGGCATTTATAAGCCTAGCTAGAGTGTGTTAGCTTTTGCCGTCCCATTGATTAATTAACTGATCCTGTGTCAAGCAGAGCCAATGAAGTGAACCCAGGGGTGTATTTTCTGTTACCCATCCACTCATCAAGGTTTCTCTAGGAGAGTGTTAGTGAGGGGCTCTGCCTAATGTAGTTTGGAATTTTGTTCCAAAGCATGGGGAGTCTCTGTGACAGGAATGTATCCCTCCAGCGTGTTCTATTTATTGTTGTGGAGTGGTTTCGCTCACTAGAGCATGTGGCTCGCAGTGACTTGGATTTCTTTAGGTGGAGCATGTCCATCAATTCTGAGATGGACATGACTTTGTAAGTCAGGCAGAGATCACCTCTGAGTAAGCGATATGCTACTGAGTACAGCCGGAGTTTTTTCAGTCTGGCTGCATAGGACATATGTTTGAGGCCAGTAATCCTCTTGGTGAGGTACTTTTGTGGTCTTTCCAGCCGTTGGAAGTGTCTTGTGAGGTACATCCCAAATGGGGCATTGTACTCTATGATGGGTCTAATGAGTGACGAGTAGAGGGGCACTATAACCTCTTTAATTCTAGATGGGTAGGTTAGGTAAACACTTTAACCATTATGTCAACCCCAACCTACTGTTAGCAGTTGATAATTCTCTTATTTAAGCATAGAATCCATTAAAATTAATGAGATATAAGGTTTGTTTCATCAGCGACATTAATGTGCAGTGTTTTACCTGTTATTTGTGTTTTCTAATGTATGCCATTATTATAATAAGAAGAAACTGAAATATATTATCACCGATTTCCACTGATGTATCAGTTTATCCACATGGATGTCCTTGGCTGAAACATGTGTGTACAGGCAGGTAATAAATAAGATCTGTGCAATATTGTGCTGAACCATCAATAAAAGCAATGCATGGCCACAAATAAACCTCTGTCTGTACACCCAAACCACTCAGTATTGCCTCATCAGTAAGCACATCTGTTGTTTGGTTTTAAAATAATATCATCTTTCTGTGATAGCTTTTACAGTCTGGGAAGTTGTCTAATGACAGTGCCTGATGGACAGAATGAAAGCAGAAGCGTCTCTTGGAGTGTTTTTTTTAAAAGCTGACATCAAAAATTGCTTACCTAATTAAATGCCATAGACAAACTTTTTGGGCACATTGTCAGAAAATTAAAAAAAAAAAAACTGGCAATGTTTTCAGCATTATGTAGAAATTCTGTGTGTGTGTGTGTGTGTGTGTGTGTGTGTGTGTGTGTGTGTGTGTGTGTGTGTGCGTTTGCGTGTGTGTATGTCTGTGTGTCAGTGCGTGTGTGTATTAAGTTTATCTTTTAGAATTTAATTGTGGTTTTAAGATTTAAAGTACATTTTTGCATCTTAAATGCAGAGAGGGGTAAAGGTTTGGCCTCCTCATAACCACTGTCAGCAAATAGCAAAATATAGATCTGAAACTATGATATCATGGCATCAGTATTGAAGGTTCATGGTTTGTGTGTGGGAATCTTTAAATTCTCAAATTCCAACCTGCTTATGTCTGAGCTTACTCTAATTTTTCAATTAAAAATATTACAAGATTTTGCAGCTTTACTACTGAGACATTAAGTAATACTATTAAATCCCCTTTGTATACAAATATGGTACATTCATATAGCTGCTTTATATAACCTAGTTTATTACATTTAAACATTTTACATTTTTACGTTCACTGTTTTGATGTTCTTGTTGCTGTTACATATCTTCATTAACAGTCTTTATAGATCTTAAAGAAACTACAAGCATTTTAAACAATCATTGTTTTATATGTTTCAGACTGCTTTTGCTATCTCCTGGCTCAGTAGACAACTGTTGCAGATTATAACACATTTGTTTAAAAAGAGAACCACTAAAATATTTGCAGGGAAGAGACAAGCATTTTGCAAATACTTCTGATGCAGGCTTTTTAATGCCGATTATTACAATGTTGCAGAGAAATGAGAAAATAAATAAATATCACTTATCAACACACATGTTGCTGCACAATTGCTTTTTAGGGTGCTGTAGAGTAACCTTTTTATTCTGATAGCTGAAAAACAAGGCACTTGCAAAAGAAAGATATGCATAATAATGCAGTCTCATGAAATCCAGTCCATGTAAACACAATTCCATTACATTAATCATCATAAAAAAGGCTCACATCTAAGTTTGATGGACCATGACATAGCAGCTACACAGCTGAGCATGGCAACAATCTATAATGAAATAAAACCTTAAATAACCTTGACTACCTTGTTATCGTCTTTCTGCAAGAAGTGTTTTAGATTATTGTAGACATGTTTACTGTTTCTTATTTTCTGCTTTCCTGTGATACAGAAAGAGAAGGAGGGCTGGTAGATCTTAGAAGGCAAATCCTAATGCAGATAATTTTTTGAAGGTGTCCCAGAAGGATTAAGTATATCAGAAACAGAACTACATAAAATTTCTTTTTGTTATTTCCTTATTGATGTGATATACAGGGTATTAATAAAGTCGCTTTGTATTAGCTTAGTAGTGTTATTGTATTATTTATTTATTTATTGACATTTGGTTACTGGGAAAGTTTGACTGGGTAGAAGTCCATTTTCAGTGGAGGCCTGGGAAGAAAAGCCCCAAAGTATTACAAAATATTTTAAGAATAATAATTTTACAATCTTTAAAAATGATACAAAAAACAAATGCAGTTTAAATAATTATACAGAATTAGACATAATATGAAAACATTTGTTAAAAATAGAGACAAGTTGTATGACGCTGATTTAATAGTTAAGATACATTTTAGCCAGTTTATAGAGAAATTAAAGATAAGTTAGCATAATACAAACGAGAACTGCAATTCAAAATAAGAGAAAAGCAGGCTTATGGTATATTTAGAAAGAAAGCCAAGTGAGTAAAGAAGGGCGAGTAACAGGATGTAAGGTATTAAAAGGCATTTGTCCACATTAATTATTAGTAATAACATAAATGTTGTTTTAGCATCGAAAATAGGACTTGAGAACCAAACCAAGTTACTTATTGCACAAAAGTTGCTTGTATTAAAAGTACTATACTTAGAAATTCATAAATAAGTCACTGACACCATCACTGTAGATGCTGACAAAATTCACTGTACATACTGACAAAGTGCAGGATGTCGATATAAAAATGTGAAGAGAGAAGTAGTGTACCTGAGGTCTACTTCCTAAAAATTAACAGGGAGCAGAAAGCCTGAATGTACTTTAAATACCAAGAGTGCATAGGCAACTAATTCAGCACCAGTACCCTTTTATAATGTTACTGATGGCAAGATATTATGGTGATAACGTGATGGGACCTAGTGTTGTATACCCTGCTACACTATACAGATGTTTGGTGATTTGCCACATGGCAGAGCTCTGTCATCTTGACTGGGCAGGAGTTTCTGGACAGATATAACACTTACATATGTACATGCATGACATATGTGATGTGCTGTGTGAACATGAGCACAATTGGCCAGTGTGGATGGTGCATCCCACTCAAGGCAAGCTCTCTGCACCTTGGCACTGTGAACATTTCATTAGCCTGCAGGGATACTTTAGGGATTTCCCTGGTTTCCATAGTCGTAGTCCTGGATATTATACATATCTGCATGCTGTGACATGCCAGTGTATAATATATCTTTTCACAATGTTGTTGCCACCAGACAGGAATTTAGTAGAGTTGCAGGTCTACTGACAATGCTATGTGTCACTGATGTGTCCTATACAGGAGACATTAAAGAGAAGCATTATAGAGAATGATGAAATTTATATCACATGGAATTGTCCATTACCAACAATTCAAAAATAGATGGGGGAAAACAAGATAAAGCAGTCCATGAAAAAAGTCAAAAGTAGCATTGTCAATTGAAATTGCTACACCCACTGATTACATTGTCTTATATACAGAGAGACACAAAGTCATAAAATCCCAGGATTTACAGGCAGGAAAAGAAAACAATGTGAAGAAAGATATCCATACAGTTCCAATAACAGCAGGAACAATAGGTCTAATAAAATAGTCGTACTTAGATATGCTACCAATGCATGTAACCCTATATGAATTACAGAAGGAGACGATTCTGGGTGCATTAAGGATGCTGAGAAGAGCACACTTGGCCAACATCAGAGACTGAATCTATACTAATTTCATGAACCCTATGGTACCCTAACTTAGAAATGTGGTCCAGCCTCATCATGTTATTGAAAACCCAAAGTACTTGGAAAAATTAAACCAAGAGGAGATATTTGATCAGCAGAATGCAATATGTCTGAAACTATACATTGTTTGAAAAATACAGCCGATGACAAAACATTTAAGAGTGATTTTCCTCTGTCCATCAACTTGTAGTGACCTTGGGTATACTTTATTAATTAAGACATGTAGGGGGTATAGTAATCTTTAGGCTTTTGTGGGATAAGTTGCCCCCAGAAAACAACACTGTTCATTTGGTGTCAGACATATGTTTTCTGCCATGGGTCCTTTCAGGAATGTTATTTTCTAATAATAATCTAGTCCCATCCATGTTGCCATCATGTCTCCCATGGACCCTAAGTGGATTACATGCATGACTAGGAAAAAAATTGTGGCCCATTAAATGACAGACTGTAACTGTGATGATGCAGTCATCAACAAGGATGTTCCTGAAAATAAATAAAGATGATCTAAGCCCTCTCCAAAAGGATAGTGCCATAGCGATTCCTGATTTGTAAGTGATACACATAGTCTAATGCTCCAATCTGCCAGTACTTAAATATTTAATAGGCATCTAATGAAGCCTTACATTTAGGTGAGACCTTATTGGCATTTGACAGCAGTGACAAGGTTGAGGCAGTACTGTTAAACAAGG
The DNA here is from genome assembly GCF_019279795.1 of Protopterus annectens. NCBI lineage: Eukaryota > Metazoa > Chordata > Ceratodontiformes > Protopteridae > Protopterus > Protopterus annectens. The sequence goes on along the minus strand of NC_056747.1, from coordinate 1,088,066,550 downwards.
AATCTTGCTCTGTGATTGCTGTTATACAATCTGTCAAAAGGCCACCAAATTCCCAACCTCCACCCCCAAGACAGCCATCAACTCTCTGTATCTGATCCACCATATTTTTTCTTTTTTCATTAAAGTTATCCAAGAAAATGAAAAGTCTAAACTGGTGGAAAAAACATAAAAGCACTGAAAACCCATAGTGGACCACAAAAACTTAGTGATTTCATCTCTTCAGTTTCTTCAGAACAAATAAACAATAAAAGTTAATATTTTCAGCTGACATTCTACATTATACCTTGGACAAAGAGCATCCAATAAAATGAACACAAATAAATCAACATTTCCCAACAATATAAACACACACACACACAAGCACACACACACACACACATATATATATATATATATATATATATATATATATATATATATATATATATTTGGGGCTACTTCATTTCACTGAAACTCAGTTGCCTGCGCAGAATTCACTGAAAGCTCATTTCAATGAAAACTCATTTGACTGAAACTCATTTAGTTGAAAGTTATATATGGCCTTTTTCCCACTGTAGTGCGATCCTGGAGTTAGTATATATATATATATATATATATATATATATATATATATATATATACATAAGGGTGGATGTGTGGGGCAAGGGTTGTGGGGGGCATAGCCCCACACATAGTTTGTTTATATATTGTCTTCTGCAAAGAGTTATTCATTGAACTTGTAAGTATCTATCCCCGGGATTCATGAATCTCGGCGCAAGGCCGGCGTAAGGCCTGCGCCGGCGGTGCATGGAATATCTGGCGCAGTAGCGCCATATACATATTAATGAGAGTGCACCGGAATCACAGACACGTGCGTAGTGTACGTGAGCGAGCCCAGGTAGGATGCGTCTGGAGGCGTGTCTAAGCCAGCATGAGGTGAGCAACCTAATGTGCTGACAGCCATGGTCCGCCCACAATAGTAATGGCAGCAGCCAGGTCCTGTGCAGAATGAAACGCATGTACAGTATGCAACATAGTCCCCGTCCCAAATTAATGGAGAAGCAAATAGAAGCCACGAAGGCATAAGTGTACCTGTCCAAGGAGTAAAGGATACGCATAAGACCGCGTTCGTCCCCAATGCACTGTCAGTGTTTACACTCAGAGAAGGTGTACAGTCGCATGTCAGCGCCGCACCGACATAGGAGCAGCGACTAAGGTCACCACCTGTCCCACTTTGGTTGGGGCAGTCACCCATGGACAGTTGTGTCCCAAAACGTATTAGAAATGGCTGACGTGCTACGATTGTAGGACACAATGATATCCCGTATTTAATGTAATGGTAGCATGAATTGGTTATTTCTGCAACAGAAATACCTAAATGACACAAAAAACAGAATAAGCAAGGAAATTGCCACAATAATAAGCATATTATTTAGGCAAGCAAGTGAATTTCCATGCTATATAGTGACCGTTGTATGTGTCGGCCTGTACATGCCAT
>NC_056747.1:1088021764-1088064573 GCF_019279795.1 Protopterus annectens | reverse complement strand
AGGCAAAACAATGTACCCAACACACTAGTCATAGCTGACTCTATAGTCGGGCACACTGATGTCCCACTCACCAGGCTAAACAAGGAGAAGGTTACTGTCAGCTGCCTGCCAGGTACCAGGATCCGCCACATAACCCACGCACTCAGGTCACTCCACAACAAGTGCAAATATGACTCTGTCATTGTCCATGTTGGTGTGAATGACCTGAGATGTACCTCCCTGGACTGCATGAAAAGAGACATGGAAGAGCACTCCGATCTGGTAGCCCAGGCAGGCATGACCCTAGCCCTGAGTTGCATTCTGCCATCGCCCAGAATTATACCACAGTACAAGGACAAAAATGATTGACTTCAACAATTGGCTAAGCTTCTGGTGTCATTCTAAGGGGATCCAGTATCTGTTTGCTTGGGATGACATGGTCGACAGACCACGATGCTGTGCCACAGATGGCCTGCACCTGTTGCCCCTGGATTTCCAGATACTGGCTAAGGCTCTTGCTGCCCCTATAGTGCCTTTTTTAGGCAAAGTTCAAATAGCATATTCACCACCATAACAGGAAGAGGTAAGCAAAAACTGAGGGTAATGTTGCTCAATGCTAGAAGTCTAAATCTCAAAATGCACTCACTCGAGGCACTCCTTGTAATGGAGAACATTGATATCTGTGCAGTGACTGAGACCTGTTTCAAGGCTCCAGAGAGCACCCCTGCACTACCAGGCTATAACTCATACCACACTTTTCGGCCATGTAACCTGGACCAAAACACCCAAGGCGGAGGTGTGTCCATATTCATTAAGAATATCCACACCTCCAGGCTAGTTGCTTAGCACAATGCATCCGAGGTTATACAAGTGCAACTAACTCTGGGCAAAACTGCAATCCAAATTGTAGCTTGCTGCAGATCCCCCACCATGCCCCAAGATTCCGACTCCCCTTTTCTTGATGTACTGGAAATTATTAGGGTTCAACCAAACATCCTACTAATGGGTGACTTCAACTACCCCACCATTAACTGGGAAAACTACTCGTGTACCAACTCATTAGCTGAACGCTTTCTGGAATTCATAAACTCCAATGCCCTGGATCAATTTATCTGCACCCCCACCAGGGGCAACAATATCCTAGACCTAGTCATTACCAACATGAGTGACTGGTGTTCCACACCTGAAGTCAACTCCTCATTGGTCCGATTGGACCATAAGCTAATCACCCTTGATATCCACATCCCACCCCACCCCCCATTAAGGAAACCACAGTAAAATATTTCTACAAAGCCAACTTCATGCTTCTTAAGACAGAAGTGGTGAACTTCATGATACCCATGCAGATGGACAATACAGTTACAACTGCTGAATCCTACACAAATGCACTCTATAAGCACTTACACGAGTGCATGGATCGTGCTATCCAAAACAGAACCAAGACACTATCCTCCAAAAAAAGGAAGCCAATCTGGTGGTCCCCTGCCATAAACAAACCGTACAACAGAAGGAAGAAACTGTTGCAAAAGAGAGTACAATCCCATGAGTGAAGGAGCTCCCTGGTCAGCCTCAGTAAGAAGCTGAGATCCCTTATAAGATCCTCCAAAGCTAGCTACGAAAACAAAACTGCCACTAATTCCAAGGACAACCACAAAGCATTCTATAGCTATGTCAAAAATCTCGATGGCAACAGCCAGATCTGCTCTGAGTTACAGCACAAAGGCATGAACATTACAGAACCAACTGATATTGCCAACATCCTGGCAGATAGGTTCAGTGCTAACTTTACCCCCCTCTCACCCCCTAAAGGGCCCATAGCTATACAGGAAGAATGCAGAGTCCCTGTAATCACAACTACGCAGATAAAAGCTGCACTCTCTAAATCTAAAAACACAGCATCCATGGGACCGGACAACATCCCAGGCTGCGTTTTACACGAACTTCAGAACAAACTGGCTCCCCACTTAAGCACCATGTTCAATAATAGCCTCGCATCAAGCTTTGTGCCCCCTGAATAGCGCACAGTAACAGTTATCCCACTCCACAAAGGTTGCGCCACAACAGACCACGGGAACTATTGCCCTATAAGCCTGACTAGCCTGGTCTGCAAGGCTATGGAGCACATCATCATGGATCTTATTCACAGAGACATTGAGTACCCCCAAACCTTTGACCCCACCCAGTTTGGCTTTGTTAAGGCCAGACCATGCCTCCTTAACCTGGTGGACTTCTTTGAGACAGTTACCAAGGCATTAGATGAGGGTAAGGAAGTCCACACAGCCTACCTTGATCTCTCAAAGGCTTTCAACACCATTCCCCATTCTGGTATTATTGACATACCCATCCACCTGAACATTGACCCTTATGTCACAAGATGGTCTGGAAAGTGGCTCATGGACAGAACCCACACAGTGAGAGTTGCATACCCTAGGTCCGACTGTAAACCAGTTACAAGTGGTGTCCCCCAGGGCTCAGTCCTAAGACCCCTCATGTTCGGTATATACTTCTCTGAGGTACAGGCAAGCACAGGAGGACTTTGGCTGAAAAGGTTTGCAGATGACTGCAAACTGGGGGCCATAATTGGTTCCTCAGCTGATACAGACACCCTCCAGAAGGGTCTCACTGAGACGGATACCTGGTGTCAAAAATCATGGCCTCACGCTGAGTACCAAAAAGTGCATAGTCATCCCCTTTGGACAAAACTAATTACCCGTGGACTACCACATAGGTGGTAGTCCCCTACATACAGAAAAGGTAATAAGGGATCTGGGAACCCAAGTAGATTGCAATCTCTCATTTGATAACCATATTGCCAAGGTGGTTAGAATATCCTTTTACATGGACCCCCTAATCTCAAACGGGTTCACATCTAGAACAAAGGGGGCCATTGTGCCTCTCTACTCATGACTTATTAGACTCATTAAAGGATACATCCCATTTGGGATGTACCTTTCAAGATAACTGCAACAGCTTGAAAGACCACAACAGTACCACAGCAAGAGGATTACTGACCTCAAACAGATGACCTATGCAGCCCAACTAAAGAAACTCCAGCTGTACTCGTCTGCATACCGCATACTCAGAGGTGATCTCTGCTTGACATACAAGGCCCATGTCCAACCCAGTATTGATGGATATGCTCCACCTAAACAAAAGCCCCTGAGAGCCACATGCTCTAGGGATATAAACCTAACCACAACGATAACTAGGACATGCTGCAGGGATAGATTCCTGACCCAGAGACTCCCCATGCTTTGGAACATGATTCCAATGTACATCAGGCAGGGCTCCTCACTAGCATTCTTCAAGAGAAACCTTGACGGGTGGATGGGAGACAGACATGTACCCCGGGGATCACTGTAGTGGCTCCGCTGGACAGAGGCACAGGGAACTAATGGCTCTGCTTTTCAGAGGCACAGGGAACTAACCTAAGGGGGTGACGGAAGCCAACACACTCTAACTAGGCTTATAAATGCCCTTGGGCAGACAGCCTAGTACCTACCTATGAACCTATTACATGTCTTATGTGCATGGATAGTTAATTAGATCTTCCATTTTACTTTGCTGTCATGCTGATAAACTGTCGGGTGACTACAAGTCATATGTATCCTGTTATTGTGTATTGTAAATGCCAATAGACATAACTAATGTTTGCCTAACTTAACAGTAATGCTATGTAAAATGTAATACATATCTGCCTACAATACTGTACATTACACAGTTATTGGCACAATATCCCACAGTGCAAATCATAATTGCACAGTAGGCCCACCTTCGACATGTTATTCTCAGTAATACACCCATACATATGCCTTCTGTTACAATATATCAACATATACTATCCCCTGTTATAGCACGTACTTGTTGGACCAACCCTGCCACTGACAGTGGCTGGAGAGGAATTTTTGGGTTCAAAGTCCTTATATAGCATCCCTTGTGGTGTATGAGGTGTTTGCCTTGTGACCTACAGCAGTACACACATAAATACTACAAGCGTTACTATGCTCAACAATACATCACTACAAGATAACTGTTTCCACTATATGCATTGTGTACACTTTAATTATTACAGAACAGGTACTACATACACAGACATACTGAGTGTTCTACATACCTTATTAGTAACCCAAGGTGTCGTTGACTGTTATTTCAATCTTTTTCAGTTTGTGTTTCAATCTTCTTTGTAATGTTCTGCTGGTATATACAGATGGTTTGAATGTGTGGCAAGCCAAACTTTTATAGTTAAATATTGGTAACGTGCTATCCTGACCACCAATTGGTGTTCCAAATTAGTTAATTGTGCAGCTACTCCATTAGCCAATACCATGGCAACAGTGGTGTATAATTGAGTACTCCACTTGGGCGTTGTCCCTTTGACTTACTTTCGAGGAAGACGGCCTGGATGTGTTGTTTGTGATGTATTGCAACAACTATATGGAGACACACAGAGATATATTCGTTTCATGACTCCCGTGGATTGTGTGTAATGGCTAGAAGATGTTGTTCTACACATGAGTACAGTTGTTATATTTCAGAACATTAATACTTATGCAGGGTTTGTTTGTATCTGATACTTCTGCAGATGTTTCAGTCTGGCAAGGATGTTTGAGCAGCTCAAGGCTGTATGGCTATGCATAAAATGTTAGGTGGTTTACAGTGTGCTCACCAGACATCTTTGGTTTGGTGTACATGTGTATCATACTGTGCTGTTAATCAGTAATTGGTAACACTTCCTGGTGTACACACAACCCTCTGAAACGGGATTAGTGCAAACACACCCTGTAACATCAACAGCTGTTCCATTGTATAACAGCAACTATTTCACATAGGGCCATGTTAGTGTGTCTCTGACAAGGTATGTTAAGGCTTCTGCAGATGTACAGTGAGTGAATGATTTGTGATGTTATTACAGTATGTATTGTAATTGGTTTGGGTGTGGGGGAGATGTTGGTGGGTGTTCATAGCAGATGCAGGTGTGTAGGAACTGATTTTATACATATTCGATATGTGTGTGAGGGTTTCTTCCCTATTTGAACACCTATCCTTTAGTGGACTAATACTATGGTAATTGCAGACTGATTCATTAAGGCACTGTTAATTGGTTCCTGTATAGCATGCAGGTGATATTAGTCCTTCAATCCTTTCGGCAATACATCGGAATGTAATAAAGTGTTGCTACGTGAAAGCTGTCTGTGTATTTCTGTCATAGGTATTTGCAGTCATTGGAGTTGTGTTGGTGACTGACCCTCTTTGGCTAGCGTTGCCACCTTTTCAAATGGCCATAGTGGGACCTTTTCAGGACACACATCAGATTTTACAGGCCGACACAAACCCATGGTCAGTACAAAGGATAGAACTTTACTTCTATGCCTAAATAAAAGCTTATTCTTGTAGCAGTTTAGTTGCTTATCCTGTTTCTTGTAACGTGTAGGTATTTTAGATACAGAAATAACTATTTTATGCAACTATTACATAAAATATGGGACATAATTATATCCTACAATATCAGGACATTTGCCATTTTTAATATTTTTGGTCAGGACACAACAGCCCAAAGAGGGACTGTCCCTTGTAAAGTGCGACAGGTGGTAACCCTATCTTTGGCTCATGTCCATAGCACATATTTGTAATAGTGTATAGGCATATACTCGCCATATCCTTTGTTCATAACATTTGTTCATGGCGGAATGTGTGATTGCTATGGTCCATGTTATACTCATATATGAACACTTCAACCGCTGTATACGGGTACCTACGGAATCCTGAATGCACACAATTCTGATGCCCACAGTACCGGGCCCAGACTCCCAAACCCCACATTACTGAACACTCAAACTCGCGACATTCAAACTCGTGAAAGTAACACAAACACAGAACACACACACTCACACACTGACACACTGCTACCCACCACATCCAAACTAACCATCCTACACTATGTATGAGCAGGTGGGCAAGCCTCACTACATGCCGCATGTGGGTGGCTGCACCTCCCACACCCCCCACTTTAATATTTTATCTCTGTGATCGCACAAACAGACACACAAAGCAAACCCACACCCACACATTACAGTCCCCCAGAAACACACACCACACTCAAAACACACACTTACACACACTACAGCCCTCAGAAACACACTTACACACAGTAACCTACCTGAACCGCAACACCAGAAGCACTAACTAAATGTCCCTTAACATCGGGATTTTAAAACTCGTGCTTCTGGTGTTTCGGTACTGTGGTCTTTTGGTCTTTATGCCTCATGATTACGAGCGTCAGTATGTGAAGCATTCGGTATTTGGTAGGTATCCCATTTATATGTACCTCCATGGTTGTGTAGATGTTGTTAACCTATCTATATAGCTACATATATATGTTGTTGTTGTTGTTGTCTTTCGGCTTTTCCCGGTTAGGGGTCGCCACAGTGGAACTCCGGTCCACTAATGATTGGCAGTAGATTTTCATGAACGCCGAGGTGCCAACTCGATGTTCAAGCTTCAGCGAAGGCACGCCCATTTACACATATCTTTAGAATGTCCACCCAACCGCGGGGAGGACATGCAGACTCCACACAGAAGGCACTCCCTGCACTCCAGCTGAGAATTGAAAGGGAGAACCTCTTGCTGTGAGGCAACAATGCTACCGCTGCACCACTGCATATCCCTATATATCAACATATATCTCCCCCCCCCTCTCTACATATATATATATATATATATATATATATATATATATATATATATAGCATACACCTTTCATTGGGTACATGGTGGTTTGACCTATTTCCACACAATCCTCCTTTTGTGTTTTAACCTGTCAGAATACACAACTGCCATTGGAACATCTCAAGTAGCTTAGTGGTAGGTTATTGTGAAGATTGTGTACATGATTGCGCGTTCTAATCCTGGCAGTGGTCATTTTACCTCTCAGAGCAGGCACTAGTAGTGCAAGGGTGATTAACGCACATTTCAGCGGTTGTGGGCGGCTTTGTCTGTGATCTGCGCAATGTTCAGCAAAGGTTAAACCTGTGTGGCGCTTATCCGTGTAGTCATGTTTAAGCGCCGTTTACCGGCACTTACCGGTGCAATAACCTGCTAACGTCTGCTTAAAAGTGCTTTAATAACCTGCATCCAACATCTCTTATTCAGGGCCTCAAAATGATGTAACAGCCCTTGCAGGTCTTGAAACCGGGACCATGAACACCACAGTCACTGGCTTTACCACTGAGGCATCTGAGATATGTACAACTTTTATGGTGTTTAGTATGTACAGTGTACTACAGCCGTTCCTCACTACTGCAAACAAATGTGTAAGTCAGTTGGTGTACATATGTATGATACCTGTTAATGTTCATATGTTTGTTGAAGCCAGTTTGCAATGTGACCTGACAGGGTGTATTATGGATGAGAATGGTTCTTGTTTTGTGTCCTTTTTACATTGTGCCCATACTCCATGTGTACCCCTCCAGTTCACGTAATGAACATCCAACACAGACCCTCCTTGATGCATATTCCATTAGTCAGCACACCAATCTCCACATATACAGCAACCATTGCTTCTATGGGGAATTAGGTTTATATTAATAGTTATAATACCAGAGCTGCATGTGTTTTACGTACATGCTTCTGTGTCACAAAGTGTGTTCATAGATGTTTTTATATATATATATATATATATATATATATATATATATATATATATATATATATATATATATATATATATATATATATATATATATATAGATAGATATGGCTATAGATATTATATATATATATATATATATATATATATATATATATATATATATACATACATATTTCTATCTATGTGCACATGTCAGTGACATGTATATATATATATATATATATATATATATATATATATATATATATATATATGGGTCTACTTTCATAGACCGAGCGCCACTATACCGACACCGAAGACCGAGGCGGACGACCGAACAGGTAGGTTACAAAACGCGATATCCCGGCGGCTGTGAGACCGACAGGCAGCGTGTGGTAGCGTCACGGTAAGTGTCGAAAGTGACAGATGTAGTCTTGGGGAGCGGACAGGTAAGTGTACGATACTGAGGGATCTTAGGATAGTGTGTGGAAAATGTGAGTGTGCGGTGGTGTCGGACTAAGGGTTCCGGTGAGGTAAGTGTGTGGAAGTGACGTAGAGCTGTGTAGGGTAGTGTTAAGTGTGTTAGGGTTAGAATGCGGTGGAGTGAGTGTGCGATAGTGATGGGCTGAATGTTTTAGGGTGTGTTAAGTGAGTTAGGGTTAGGGTGCAGGTAGGGTGAGTGTGCGATAGTGACGGTGTTGGGGTTTAGGGGTGTGTTAAGTAAGTTAGGGTTAGGTGCGGGTTGGGTAAGTGTCGGTAGTGTCGGACGTTAGGGTTAGGGTTTAGGTTAAGGTTAGTGGATATGTTGTTGTGTGCAATGTGTATTTGGCGGTTTTTGTGTCGGTGTTTTGGTGTTCGGTATGTTGAGTTGTCGGTGTGGTGTGTTGTCGGTTGTTTGGGGTGGGGAAAATGTGTGTCGGTGATTAATACGTTGGTCTATGAAAGTAGACCCATATATATATATATATATATATATATATATATATATATATATATATATATATATATATATTTAGTATTCATTTGTAACACTTATACATATGTAGACTTGTATACATTGATTCACACATTACAGTACATTACAATGTACTGTACACATGTACACAAAGTGACTGTCCCATCTGTGGTCTTTACTGTGAAATGCCTGTAGTATAAGGTGTAGTCTAACGATCACTTACCATGTGTACAGATTAGATGGCTTAGTGTTAGGTCTCATATCTATGGTGTGTATGGTCCAGTGTTCAACACCTGCGATGTATTAGACATGTTTTACTACAGAATAAGGCTAATTTAAGCAATTGTAAGCAGGTTTAAAGGTGTTTGTGCGACATTATACCAGCGGTTGTACACAGTTATACAAACTTTACATCCTACAACCTGTGCACACAAATATGACCACTTCTGCTAACTACTCAGGATATATACATTTCAGTGACATAACATCTCACTATGTGCTTACATATCATTACATTGTCTGTTACCTGTACTCTCCAGCACACATGGGTTTATGTGTGCTCCAAATGTTTATTATTCTGTGGAATACTACTTATATATGCAAGCTGTGGTTAAGGCATACTATGTAACATGTAAAACATCTCTGACTTTATTGGGATTTGAACAACGACTGCACAGATATTATGCAAATGCTGTAGCCATTACACTATTGACATTAACGTTCCTTCTGCCTGTTTCCTATGTCCATGAATCCTATGTGTAAGCTTGGCTACACAACAGGCAGAGCCACCACACCCAGTGAGCTTCTCGAAATACCGACATAACACATGAATTGAGAGACTATACATTAACATCCTAACTATATTTGACATAGCCCCTCACTGACACACTTCAGGGGAAACCTTGATGTGTGACTGGGCAAAAGTATATACACCCCTGGGATCATGTTTCCCAGAAACATACAGCCAGGGTGTGGGGGAGCCACTCCAGTTTTATAGCTGCAAGACCTGTTGGAGAAATTGAATGCTGTTGGGTTGTCATGTTAACATGCCCTTTTGAGATCACTGTGCCCCTATCACCCTACAGCACCCCAGTCTTCAACAGCTTCCAGTAACTCTGCCTGGAATCACTTCATTGGCTATGCTTGACAGAGGCTCAGTTACTTCATCAATGGTGCAGAAAAAGCCACCACACTGTAGCTATGCTTCTAATTGCCCTTGGGTAGATAGCCTACTACCTATCTGTGAACGTCTACAGTGCAGGCCATCTCCAACATCATATGTGATTATACAGAGTTTTCTGATCACAATATACAGTGTAAAATCACCATGTAGTCAGACAACAGTTAAGTACAGCAATAGCATACAGACTACTGATACCTAATCACTCCAAAAGCCTATCTTGGAAGCTAGTGGACTTGTATAGGTTTCAGGCTTTGTATTGCTTACCAGTAGGTTACCTACAGGAAATATGGGACACAAGCACAGATGGGAAACATGCCTGCAATAATGCCATACCAACTTGCATGTGTCAGCCTAAGGCTTTGGAATGCTGGGCAAGGCTATTGGCACCCCCATGGTGCCATTTTAGGCAGGTCTCAGAGGTGAATCTCACCTCCATGAACTGCACAATAGTGGAATCAATGAGGGTTAGGCTGCTCAACACCAGGGGTAGTACTCACAACATGTACGCACTCACAACACCCCTCAGTATGGACAACATCTACATCTGTTCTGTGACTGGGACCTGTATAAGGCTCCTGTGAGCATACCAGCACTAACTGACTACAACCCATAACACACATTTCAGCCACTGAACATGGACTGGCACAGATATGGAGGGGGTGTATCCATATTCATCGGGGATACCTACACCTCCAAGTTAGTGGGGGCAGCATGATACCTCTGTGATCATCCATGTGCAACTAACATCAGCCACGACTGCAATGCAAATTGTGAGCTGCTACAGATAACCCTCCATGACCCAGGAGCACCACTACAACTATCAGGAGACAGTGGTAAACATGACACTCCTACCAGACACCCTGTTATTGGTCAATGTCGGCTACCCTACACTTAACTGGATAACTTACTTGAATATTCACTTCCAGGACCAGCACTTCCTGGGATTTATCACCTCATATGGCCTGTATCAGTTGGTAGATGGACTAACGAAAGGTGAAAACATACTAGAAGTGATAATCACTGACATGTGCAATAGGTGCACTACAGCAGAGGTAAACTGGTTACTGTTTAGATCTGACCATGAACTATTCACTGATGATTTCCACTCCCAACCATCTCCCTTACCCAAGGAACACACAGTGAATACCTTTCCTACAGCTAAATTCACAGTACTAATGACAGAGGTGGGAGGGTTCACAGCCCCCACGCTCAGGGATGACACTGCTCAAGATACAGACAGAATTACAAATGCACTCTATAAGTACCTGCAAAGATGTATGGGTCATGCCATCAATGGTAAACCAGGACTCACTACTCCTACACAAGGACACCAGTCTGCTAAACCCCTGCATTATACAGGCTATACAACAGAAGTAGGACAGCAATCCAGAGCAACAGCAAATCCCAAGACATGCAGACATCCGTGACCAGTGTTAGCAAGATACTTATGTTACTCATGTAATCATCCAAGGCTGACATCCACAGGTAAATAGGCATGGATTTGGAATATGACCACAAAGGCTTCTTTGGCTATGTCAAGGATCTAAGCAGTAACACACAAATTTGCACTGTGCTGGTGCAATATTGCACTGAATATACTGACCCTACTGATATCACCAACACACTTGATGATACATTCGGAGCAAGCTTCACCCCCTACAGGGCCCACAACAATACCCAAAACGTACAGTATCCCAGACATCTGAGACATACAGGTGGTAATGGCCCTTTCAAATGGCATGACAGAGCATCAGTGGAGGCAGATGGTGTCCCAGACTGCATCCTGCAGACACTACAAGACAAAGTGACGCCCCCCCCCCCCACCTGATATAGCAGTTCAACATCAGCCTCTACACAGGCAACATGGCCATTCAATGGTGCATGGCAACAGCTATTCCACTCCACCAAGGTGGTGACACAACTGACCATGGTAACTACCAACCCATAAGCCTGAGTAGCCTGATCTGCACGGCTATGGAGCGCATCCTCATGGCACTCATTAACATAGACAATGGTAACCTCCAGACAATTGACCCAACCCAGGTCAGCTTGATTGAGTGCAGATCATGCCTACTGAACCTGTTACACATCTTACAGTCACCTAGACTTTAGGTGTGGGGTGTGGTAGTTCACACATACTACCTGGACCTCGCCAAGGGTTTTGACACCATTCCCCACTCAGGTATTATTTCTACACTCACCAGCCAGTACATACACCCATACATCACAGGTTGGTTTTCCAACAGGCTTACACACAGAACCCATATGGTAAGCCTAGCAGCCTCCAGGTCCAACTCTTGACCAGTCACAACTGGGACCCCTACTGTTTGCCATATACTTCTTGGAGGTATGGGCTAACACAGGTGGACTACAGCAGACTGTGTTTGGTGATTACTGCAGACTGGGAGCCATAACTGACAGTCCAGCTGTCACAGACGTCCTTCAAGGGGCCTCACATAGACCAACACAGGGTGTCAGAGTCATGGCCTCCAGCTAAAGGCCACATATTGCATGGTCATTCCATTTTGGGAAACTACACACACACATATTAACACATGAGTGGCAGACACTATAATTCAGATGACGTAATGGCTATGTGGGGACTACATTAGATAGTGATCTCTCCTTTGACAATCATATCTGAAAAGTAGTTAGGACATCTGTCTATGTAGGCCATCTGATTACTTAAGGGTTTGCATCTAAACAGACTGAGGTTATTGTGCCCCTTTACTCATCACTCATCAATCCCATCATCGAGTATGATCACCCATTTTGGCTGTACATCGGAAGACACATCCAACAGCTGGAAGGGCCAAGAACATACCTCGCCAAGAGGAATAATGCCCTCATACATGTGCCCTATGCTGCCAGACTGCATAAACTCTTGCATTACTCAGTGGCATCTCATTTACTCAGAGAGGATATTTGCTAGCCAACAAAGCCATGTCCAAGTCAGGCTTAATGGATATGCTCCACCTATGGGAATCCATGTCACAGTGAGCCACACACTGTAATGAGCTACACCTTGCCACAACCATAACTGTAAGATGCTGGAGTGACAGATTCCTGTCATGGGGACTCCCCATGTTTTGGAACTACATCCCTGATTACATTATACAGAGCCTCTCACTAACACTCCAGGGAATCCTTGCAGAGTGGGTGGAGAACAGTGGATACACCCCAGGGATCCTGCAATTGGCTCTGCTCCACAGAGGGACAGTTAGTTAATCAATGGGGTGATGACAGCAGACACATTTTGGCTAGGCTTATGAATGGCCTCATGCAGTTAGGCAAGTACCTACCTATGTACCTATGAACCAATACATACAGTATCAACACATACTGACAGCTTAATTTACTGTTCAGGTATTGACTTACCTTGTGCCACTGGCAGTTGTGTGTACAATAGTTGAGGGCTGCCTATGTAGAATGCACACAGTAGACCAACTATACATGACAATTTACAGGTGGTCGTGTGTATGTGCCATTCATATTTACTGTGTGTGCAGGTGGAGAAGGGTGTGAGTCCATAGGTGCCCTACACTGTCTGTGTGTGTGCTATATGTTCCCTCTTTGCCAAGGCATGGGCATACTGCATATGCCTCCAACTGCCTACTGGGGCTGGCACAGGGTGTTCCTGGTCTGAGTCCCTCTGTGCCTGTGGGGCCCTTGGCAATGGTGATGGGCTGTAAGGGCCTTCACTATTCTGTCCCTGCTGCAGCTGTTTCCGCAGGATCATATTGTGTAGCATGGCACATACTATGAAGATGTGGGCACACATGCCTGGAGAGTACTGCAAGGCTCCACCAGATATGTCCAAGCAATGGAACCGTGATTTCAGCATCCCAAACACACACTCTATTATGATTCTGGTTTCTGCGTGTGCCTTATTATGGGGTTCTTGCATGGGTGTGTGTGCATTTCTGATTGGAGTCATCATCTATGGTTCCAGTGCTTAGCCAGCATCCCCCACCAGGTGGCCATATGGGATGTCCCCCCCCTGGCAAATACCTGATACAGCTGTGAGGCATGCCAGATGTGGGAGTTGTGATAGCTTCCAGCACTGTCAGCACACACATCCATCATAATGCCCTGGGCATTGCACATGACCTAGCAGTTGATGGAGGGGTATCCCTTGCGGTTTATGTAGTGCCTACCCTGCTCACTGAGTGGTGACTTGATGTGTATGTGTGTGCAGTCTATTGCATCCAGTACCTCTGGGTAGTCTGCCACACTGTGGAAGAGACACATATTGCTGGCCAACTCCTCCTGCATTTGGGGGAAGTATATGTGCTCATTGGCATGTGGTAACATGGCATCTAGGAACTGGTGGAGTACCCTGGATGCTGATGCCTGTGAGAATCCCATGATATCCCCAGTTGGCCTTTGAAAGGTACCTGTGGCTAGTATTCTCAAGCTTACACATACCTTCGTGTCCACTGGGATGGGTTCCCCTCTGTTATTTCTGGCTCTGAGGCATGGCCAGCACAGCTCAACTAGTTGTTGTACGGTGTCCCTGTCCACCCTGTAACACTCTACTATCTCCAGATCATGTAGCCCCTGGCAGGTTACCCTGGGTCTGAACACTCTTCTCCTCCTCCGGTGCCTGAGATGGTTGTCAGCATCATCCTCCACACCACCTTCAGTCTCCAACACATTCTGGTGAATCAAAGCTATGGCAGCCCCTAACATGTACATATTAAAAGTTCCCCGTCTGTATACACCAATGGTACAGAGTGTCTGGGAATACACAAGTGTGTGTGAGGTGCTTTCACACTTTATACTATTGTGCTATGGATGCTGCTGGTGTAATTGGGTGTGTATGTGCAATTCCAGCTGCAGGGTATTTTAATGATGGGTTTTACAGCAGGTATTGCTATTGTGGGGCCTTTGGTGTTGAATTACGCTTGGCTGCCATTATTCATCTATTGCCCTTTACTTCACTTTTCAACCCGATTCCCCTCCCATTGTCAGGCATGCATCCAGCTGCCAGCTTTCTTGTTTTGTACTTTCCCAACCCAGAATTGTGTAGCGAAATGTGTTATGTAGCTGATCTACTGCAAGTTTGCTTTGTTCTGCTGTGACAGTTCTCTTTTCTTTGCAGTACGGCACCTTCCCTTTCCTGTTCTGCAGGTAGCTGCTAGCAGCCTTGTTAGCTGTTGTCAATGGCCCACTGTGGGTTCCTAGGTGTTAATTACTCATTTGTACTCCAATTACCATGTTGCAGCATTTCCTTATTTTCTTCCCGTATCCTTCCTGTTTCAGCTCTGGTGCGTGCCGCGCACAGCTGTTTACCGGGTTTCGAGCGTGTTTTTATCCACGTTCACATGCACATTCAGTTACCTTGTGTGCTCTCAGCTAAGCAAAGCTATGGCTACTTCAACACACCCCTATCCTGCAGCTTTGCATAGCAACAGACAAACTGGATTAGCAATGTTCCAATGTGCTTACAGCTAAGGTGGCACACCCCTCTCTTGATGTCATCTTTATCTCCAGGCCACACCTCGGTGAGTACTGCTACACTGTGAGGTACATCCTTATGCTGGCGGGGATTTTGAGATTCAGTATTACTTGTGTCATTTGCATGGCATTGACTACTAGTTCCTAGTTACCGTGCAGAACACTGTCACAGCCCCTTAGCAACCCTTGCGCCATGGTGTGGTGTAACATGCGTGCCATTGACTATTATGGGGAATTTATAAAATGTGTTACATTGCAGTTTTATTACATATAAATATATTTTCATTGTGATCCCATTTGCGCACCGATGCACTGCGATTTTACTCTGCTTAGTGTGGCCATAACATTAAATGTTCTTTTTTATGTGTTGTGCATGTTCTTTTATGCCAGTTGCTATATATTTAGCCGTTGGCATATATTAACAGTATAATACGTGAGTTTGGTCCACTGTCATGCCTCTGATTTTATGTTTGAAAAAATGTAAAACCATTTTTTTTCAGTTTACATTTCTGCATGCTTACACTACGCCTGCACCATTTCATGAATCGCTATATACCTTCATTTGAATGCTACACTGCTGCGCATGGGGTAATTAGCATACATGCGCCGGGAGCTGTGAAGCTGTGGCCTACGCAGGTAGTGCATGTGGAAACAGCTCGTACCTGAATCACTCGGCAGCCATATTTGGTGTTAGATCGCCGATGCTATGCCTGGGTCTATGTTGAAACAGACATAAACTGTTACAAACTACTTTTCTAAAGCCACAGCATAAACTGACATTATGTCTTCAAATATCATGATATCACTTCTACAAATTATAAATTAAAATTTGCTATAAAATGGGAAGAAACATTTATTGCAAACAAAGGAAGAAATGCTGTAGTGAGATTTAGAAGTAACGTCAATAACTCATTTCCTACTGATATCAGAAGAAAGGTGACAAGTGACTGATATAGAAATGCAGTTGCTGAAAGATATGACGATGTCAGGATTGCCAGATGAAAAGAAGAAAGCATCACTGTGCATACTTAGGATCATATGAAGTTACTAGACTAATGGCTCTGAGGCCCTTATAGGCCTAGCCAAGTTGTTTTTTCTTTTTGCAATGTTATTAGCAGACCTGACACAACACCTGCTGCCCAGGTCCAGAAGGGATGCAGGTGAAACCCCAGGGGTGAATTTGCAATTCCCCATACAATTATCCAGATTACACTTGAAAAAGGTCAGTGAAGGGCTCTGTTTTACTAGGACTGGAAGCTTATTTCAGAGTAGGGGAAGCCTCTGGGAAATTAACCTATCTTTTTAGCAGGTCCTGTTAATACCGCTTCTTAAGTTGAGGTCACTAAAATGGGTGCAGGAAGTACCATTTGTCTTGCTAATGTGTAACATTTCCATCCGGGCCAGATCTGCAGTTGCCCTATAGGCTAGGAAGATCACCCCTAAGTAGTCTGTATGACACAGAATACAGTGACAGGGATTTAGTCTATCAGCATAGGACAGGTGTTGGACACCTTGAATTTTTTTTGTAAGGTACCTCTGAGGTCTCTCCAATTGTTGGAGGTACCTGGTGAAGTACATACCAAATGATGCATTATACTGTACAACTGGTCTGATAAGGGAGACATACAGGGGGGTTGTAACCTCATTTTTTTTGGGGGGGCAATGTCCTTATTGATCAGATGGGCAACGTAGAAGGCTTTCCTTATCACTGAGGAAACATGGTGGTCAAAGGAGAGGTTGCTATCAACCTGTTTGTCCAGATCTCTTACCACTGATTGGGTACTTAAGGTGTTGTTATTAATATAGTACTTTGCAGGGATGTCTCCCTTGCTGAAGGGGATGATGGTGCACTTTTTAGCATTTAACTTGAGCCCTTGACTTTGGCACCAGTCGTTGGTTTGAGTAAGACCTTCCTGGAGGATGTCGATCTCACTAGAGCATTCAATGATTGAGCCCAGTTTGCAGTTTTCTGTAAACTTTGTTAGCCACATGAGCTTTGTTTTGGCCTGTACCTCTGAAAAGTAAATTTCAAACAATAGGGGGCCCCAGCACCGAGCCCTGTGGTACTCCACTGGTTACTGGTCTGGAGGTGGATGAAGAGTCCCATATTTTAACTGTGTGTGTTCTATTGGTGTGCCAGTTTGCAACCCACCTAACTATATACTGGTTTATGTTCAATTGGGAAAGTTTATCAATGATATCTGAGTCTGGATTTGTATTGAAGGCCTTTGCTAGGTTTAAATAGGCAGTATGTGCAGTTTTGCCTTCATCCAGGCTTTGGTGATGGCCTCGAAGAAGTCCATCAAGTTTAGTAGACATGATCTCCCTTTGATGAAACCAAACTGTAATGGGTCTAGTGTTTGGAGGTCTCCTATATCCTTGTTTGATAAGGTCCATGATGATTCTCTCCACGGCCTTGCATATGAGGCTGGTCAGACTTATGGGTCTGTAATTCCCAGGGTCAGCAGTGAAACCCCCTTTGTGGAAGGGGATGACAGTGGCAGTTTTCCAATCTGCAGGAGCATACCCAGTGCTTAGATTGTGGTGAAACAGGGCACTCAGAGATACAGATAACTCTTGCTTTAAGCAATTAAGATGCTGTCAGTGATGTTGCCTGGTCCCATAGAGGCATGTTTTTAGCCTTGGAAAGGTCATTAAGGACCTGTTCCTTAGAGATTTCTGGAGGAGGACATGTAGGGGGCTGTCTTGGGGTATATTGGGCAGAGATGGGTTGGATAAGGTCTCACTGAACCTATTTGCCAGCAGGTTAGCAATATGACCAGGTTCATTATTTGTTGCACCATTTACATCAAGTTCTGTGTAAATCTGGGATTTTCCTTTGACGTTGCAGATGTAGCCAAAGAATGTCTTATGGTTACCCTCGGCTAGGGTGGCCAATTTAGATTCGTAGTCGGCTTTGGATTTTTTCACTAGGTGCCTTATTTGCTCATTTAGGCCAAGGAGGGAGTCCTTTGAGTTTGGGGATCATCTCCTTATGCTTTTAGACAGCAGTTTCTTTCTCCTGATATATAGCCTATTTATGGTGGATGTCCACACGCAGGTTTGTTCTTTCATGAGAAACTTACTTTTATCCTGTAGGGTACAGCTGAGTCTATGCAGTTGTGAAGGTGTATATACAAGGCTTTGGTATAGACCTCAGCATAGGTATCCTCATCATCATTAGGGGTAGGAGGTAGGAAACTAGTAATATCTTCTCGTAAAAGGTTATAGTTAGTTTTGGAGAAATATTTTAGTCTAGTTTCAGCTGGGGGAGGATCAGACATGATTGTTACTTCTAGTGTGACTGACCTGTAGTCAGATCTCACTAGAGATGACTGTACACTTGAGGTGGTGCAATGATCACTCATGTTTGTACGTACTAGATCCAGAATGTTTGAACTGCTAGTGGGGGTATCAACTAACTGGTATAGGGCATTAGAGTTTACAAAGTTCAAGAATTTCTGGGTGAGTGCATTGGTACAAGTGTAGTTAAACCAATTTATTGATAGGTAGTTGAAGTCTCCCAAATCCAGGGTGTTTGTTGGTATATTGAGGGACTCCAGGAGGTCCACGTAGGCATTGTGGGTGTCCTGATTCATGGAGGGGGTGCTATAACTGGCAATAATATGGAGAGGAGTTTTACCTACAGTAAGTCATACTTGGAGTAGTTTGAGGGACTCATTTAGTCTTACCAATCTGGAAGAGTATTTGTCTTTAACAAACATTGATACTCCTCCTCCTTTGGATTTCCTGCTCTCATTTGATGATCTGAGTGACTGGAAGGCATTGTAACCTAGTATGCATGGGGTGCTTTTTCCGCAGCCTTGAACCAGGTCTCTGTAACAGCACAGATGTCAGTATCCTCCAAGGTCGGGACAGCTTCCAGTGAGTGCAGTTTTAGGTTTAGACTCCTAGCGTTTAGCAGCATGACCCTTATGCTGGTTTTTGAAGAGCAATTTATGTTGCAAATTTTGTACTTGTGACATTGCCTAAAAAAGACACTGGTGCTAGACAAGAGTCTTTGCCAGAAGCCAAAATCCTAGGGGTGACAGGTGAAGACTGTCTCTGGCAAAGCATCAAGGTCTATCAACCATATCATTCCAGGCTGACAGGAACTGGCTCTCCTTTGAATGACACCAGAAAATAAGCCAATTGTTGAAGTCAATCATTTTTAGTTTGTATTGTGGCATCATCCTAGGTGAAGGCAGCATGCTAGGGATATACCTGCCTGGGACACATAGTCAAAGAGCTCAGTCATGTATTTTTTCATATATTCCAGAGGAGTATTTCTCAAGTCATTCAGGCCAACATGTACTATAACAGAGTCATAACAGTACTTGCTGCTGAAAGACTTGAGTGCGTTCCTGATATTTGAATCCTGGCACCAGACAGACAGCTAACAGTGACCTTCTCCTTATCCAGCCTGTTGAGTGGCACATCAATGTGTTTCACGATAGAATCACCTATGATTAGTACATTTGGTTTTGTGTTATGCCTTAATGGCTTACTTGGTGAGACACTGGCATGTGCATTTTTATGTGTACTGTGTTAATCTGTAAGTGAACTTGTGGTGTGCTTGTGTATGCACGTATACATAAAGTAATGAGATTAACTATGTTTGTGATCTTCAGAATAATTGTACCAGATCAGCTGAGAGGCAAAATGTTGGGAAAACTCCATGAAGAACATCTCAGAACTGTGAAGAGTGACAAAAGAACATACAACATTATGTTTTTACCATGAATGTCTCCTTAGATGGAAGTGATAAGTGTATAGTATGTTTAATAGAAGTAATGTGACTGAAGAGATGGTTCCAGATGAAATCCCTGAACTGCCATGAAGAAAACTTGCTGCTGACTTATTTCAGTTTAAAGACTGACATTATTTACTTTGTGCAAATTACTGCTTGTTTATTTATATCCATTAACCAGGTAGGTGAGGTGGCCTGAGGAACATTTTCAGTTAAGACCTAGGCAAAAAGGCAGAAACAGCCAATTAAGATAAATACAGCATTAACAGCACAGCAATGGAAACCTGAACAATATATAACTCAACCAAGATTCTCATACCATTTAGCGTGTACAGTACGCATAGTTTAAATTTCATGGAATAGCAATGTTTTTACAGTATATGCAAATAATTCACATTTCAAAGAATAACAGCTGTATTGCACAAGAACATAGAGAATACATGGAACAACATTGTTTTGCATAACTAGAGAAAATTCTATATCGACATGCATGTTAAAGCTAAATTTGCTCAACATAGCAGTGATTAGCTATGGTCATTATAACATACATATTATAGCATGTACATTTATAGTTTCCTGTCAGGTACACTTTTAGAAGAATTTTGGAGCATGATAGTTTAATACTCTTTCTAATTTTTGAGGGCATTGATTTTTTTATCTTTCAGGAGCAATTTTTGAGAAAGCTCATTCTGTGGTTGGGTTGCTAAAAGTGGGTATGTTAAGTCAAATGTGTTCCTGTAGTAACTTTCTCTGTTTACTAACTTTCTGTAAGAAATGTACAGGTTAATGTATCTAGAAGAAAAAATACCCTGCTGGCAACTGATAGCCAATTAGATTTTTAATAGTGAAGTGGTGATATTCTCTTTATTGTGCTACATTACAAACATATAAGATTTTGTTTAGTTATCCATCATGATTTTGCATTTTGTGATTGGTTTAGTGTTATAATAGGAAGAACATATTCTAGTTGAGGAATAAACAAACTGATTGCAGTTGACCTCCTGGCCTCATGTGTGTATAGTTAAGATAATTTGAAGCAGTATTTTAGTTGATCTAAAGCTTTTTTATAATTTGTGCCACACGATTATCAAAGAATGATAAGAATCTAACAAAATGTGTATTTCTCTGAATGTAAAGTTTTTGAGTGGCAGTAAGCCTTTGAGAAGTACTGCATGCTGTTTCTGCAGTTTCTGAGATACTGGTTGCAAAATTTTTGTTAGCAATCCATTTCTATAACAGAGGATGATTTTTCTGAAGTGCTTTTCCTAATGGGCTTTTTTCTAGTTTAGTAGTGGAAGTGCTAGCATCCAGTAACACAACAGCATCCACAAAGAGAATACAAGTCACTAATGAGCCTTGAAAACAATAGGGTTCCTTGAATACAGCCTTGTGGAACTCTAGATAAAATCTTAATTAGGTAAATTGTAAACTCTTTGAATACTGGATCTGAGTCTTCAGCATACTACCTTATAAGTAAATTATGATCTGCTGTTTCAAAGGCACATTTTTTGTTGATAAAGATTATGTTGGATATCAAACTATTCTAAATATTTATAAAGATTTGGTCCTTAAGGGAGTAAATAACTGTAATACTACTAAATTTTGGCAGAAACCATGCTGTTTGTGGTTGAAGATATGCTTACTAATCTATCAAAGAGTCCTGTTATATATTATTTTTTTCTGGTATTTTAGCCAGAGGACAGAAGGTAATTATTGGTCGATAGCCAGTTTCTAAGGACAGAGATGACGTTTTGGGGACTGATGGAATTATGGCTTATTTGAAGCTATGTAGAAGAGTACCTGTAGCAAAAGAGGTGAAAGCGAAAAACTAAGGGCTTAGATAAAAATACATCTTCCATTTTTAAGAATTTGATATGGATTATAACTAGCGATGGATTATAACTAGTGCCAATGTTTTTCAGTAAGTCATGTACTCTTTATGACTAATGTTTTTAAAGTAGAAGGGGGGGATTTGTATGCTTTTACACAAAAGAATATTGGGGTAGGGCTAGGGATATCACTAAATTATTGTGTTAATGTGGAGAGTACAGAAACTGTAAAGTTCTAAAGACATTTAGTACATTTCATTTTAAAGACTGTTGGTAGGATTTCTGGAAAACAACATGTTATTAGATTTTTATATATTTTCAGACAAGTTGGAAATTGTGCCAAGTAAGATGGCTGTATTTTCTGCATGTATATATAGTTGGTTGCATTGGGTTTTATTCTTCAAATCACTTTTAATTGATAATTAGTGGTCCATTTATTGTTGGTAGCAGGTTCTACTTTCTAATTTTCCATGCACTTTCCTTTAGGAGAATTTTGATGACAAGAGTTAAATATGGAGTATTTTCTCTGATATCCTTCTCATTATTAGAGGGAATAGTCTATCCATGATTGAGGTGACTATATTATGAAAAGTAGACAAAGACAAAGTAGGGGTATCACAGTTGTGCAAAAGAGACCAGTTAATAAAACTGACTTCTGAGACTAGTGAACATTCTGAAAATTCTGTAACAGACTCAAGAAGACAAGTGGTGGCATTTTATCATATTTGAAGTATCCAGTGGTGGCAATAATTTTAAAATGAAAGACACTTCATGTAATTCTGTGATAATGTTGCTAAAGGAGATATTTTCCAGACAAGAAACTCCCGATGCCCTTTTCTTAGATAATACCAAAATCAAGGAGAACAACTGGTGCCAGAAACTTCAAGCATATGCTCATCATCACCAAAACACTCAAAACAGGCACTATAGAGGTACACAGGAAAATATTTCCACCACAAACCAGGGATCTACAAAAATAAATTGAATAATTTGATACTCAGACAGCACAAAACAAAAATAACTAAAATTAAATACATTAACAGAGTCAATGAATACTTCGTCCTGTCTTAGAACTTCATTAGACAACAATTCCTTACACATTTGCTCATAATATATACACTTAATCTTGCTAATTAATTAAAAACAATACTCCAGTTATCAACAGAGATATCTCCGATTCACCCTAAAAGGAGCTGCTGTATAATGTTATATTCACTTAAAACTAAACATAAACTTAAGCTCTCCTGTCCTAGTTTTATGTATATCTAATATATATAGGTTTACGAACTAACAAAAAGAAATAGAAAAAAGTATAGAATTAATTTAATAGTAATAATAATAATAATAATAATAATAATCATCTAATATTACTAAAACTATCAACTACTTACTAAATATGTATTGTACTGGAATTCAAAACCTATAAATACTACCCTCTAGTGTTCAATCCTGTGAAAAACCTAAGAAAACTAAAAAGCCTATCATTAAAAACATTAATATAAAATATACTGTTATAACAATCTTCTTCTTTCAGCTTTTCCTGGTTAGGGGTCACCAGAGTGGAACAACGGTCCACAGAATGATTGGCAGTGCAGCTTTACAGTGTTGAGTTGTCAGCCTGGTGCCCAATCTTCCACAGAAGGTGCACACACACACATACACACACCTAGGGCCAATTTAGAGTGTCCAATCCAACTATAGCATGTCTTTGGGATGTGGGAGGGAACTGGAGTACCTGGAGTCAGCCAATGTGACCACAGGGAGGACATGCAGACTCCACACAGAAAGCACCCCAGTCGAGAATCGAACCAGGGAAGCTCTTGCTGTGAGGCAGTAACGCTAACTGCTGCACCACTGAGGTTACCCTTTTTAACAATAAAAACCATTAAATACTACCATCTAGTGCTCAATCCTAAAAGGCTGAAACAATGTTTTAATATAAAACTGTAATGTTAAATAATTAATTAAAATAATGTAAATAGAGTCAACACAAATTGTCTTTAAAAAGTATATTAAACAACTTGAAAATGTAAAGTGTATGTATTGTTAAAAAGAAGAAATAAAAAATGGAAAGAAAAAAAGAACTATTTTAGATAATGGTCCTCACTTTGTGAGACATGAATTTCTTGACTTTTCACATGACTAGGAGTTTAAAAACATTACTACCAGAACTCAATATATATATACTGTCCAATGTACAAGTAGGAAGTGGGATGCAGACACTTAAAATCCTCATGTGAAAGGGTGCTGTTGCTATAAAGCAAAACTAGTATTTAGCTTTGTTGGCATATTGAAACTCTCCTGTACAAGCTACTGGGCTATACCCTTCACAGCTGTTAATGGGAGGAAGACACACACACACACACACACACACACACACACACACACACACACACACACACACACACACACACACACACACACACACACACACACACACACACACACACACACACACACACACATATACATACATGTGCATAAACAGCTTACTATCCCTTTGTGATAGTGATACTTATAGTGTATATTGTATGTCATGTGCCTTCCCTGCTCAGGCAGTTATTTGCTATATCAGTAAAGAAGCTACATGCATTTACTTAGTTTTCCTTCATGTTTTTATTTGAATACCTGTTGTAGGTTAGTGATGGAGGTGAAGACAAACCCAAATACATCAGAAAAGCATGCAATTCCACATGACTGAGTCAGACGTGAGCAGATCCCCTTCATTGTGGTTGCAGTCAGTAGGTAGGGTAATTCCTTACTACAGACTCAGACCTAAATGGAGGTAATCTGGGCGCTATGTATCATGCAGAGGTTTCAGATGCTCTGGTTCCTTTTTTCTGTTCTGCTAATTTGGGTATGTCACTCTGTAATTTTGCTAATTTGAGATATACTAATGGGATATGTGGTCTATTAAAACATACGGACATTCTTCTTCTTCTTTGGCATTAATGCCAGCACCAATGCAATTTTGCTTGGGCCTCATATGATCCATTGTTTAAAAACATGCTTTGAATGGCTGCATTTTGCAGGGGTATCTGATGCTGTAGACAATTTCCTTTTGATCCCTGTTTTGCTTTACAAACTGAAAAACAGACTAATCAACATTAAGGTATTAGTGTATGCATATGATTTCTCATTCATGATAGTCAATTCACATTGAATCTTTTCTGGACCTGAGATTGCCCTGTTACAGTTAACTATACTTAAAGAAGCCATGTCACTTTGGTGTGCGGCCAGGCTGGGATAAGTTTGGCACAGAGCAAGGATAGTCTTATAGCTTTCATTTAGATGACAGATCCATTAACTTAGTATTTAAAATGTGATATGATATCTAACACCTTCATATGTTCTACTTTCATTACATATTTTTTTTTCTTAACAGAACTGAAATCTGTGCACTTTATTAAATTCCTGATCTGCTCTGACCACATTCTTCTTGGATATTAATCTAGAAGATTTAGGATTTTTGCTTGGAAATGTTTACATAGATATTTTTATACCCCAAGTAGACTCCAGAGAAATTTTCCTCTGGTAGCTAGCAAATTTTGGTGTGACAGGGAAGAAAGAGGTAATTGTGGCATATTTCTGGGAGTACAGTGAGTTGGTGGACTTTAAGGATTCCTTGCAGGAGGCACTGTTGGAGATGCTGGGTGGACAAATGGTTCTGATGAGGGAGATGATTTTTCTGAGCTGTGATACAGAATCAGAACTGGCTAGATGTGTTAAGGTCTTGCTTTCTCTAATTATGGTGGCTGCCGAAAAGCAATTATTAGAAAATGGAAATCAAAATCGAAACCAGATACATTAGAAGTAGTGAGTATAGTAACAGAGACAAAACAACTGGAGCTGATATCTTTAGAAAAAGGTAGGATCAATCTACATAGAAAAAAAATGGGAATTGTGGAAACAATACATACAGGGGAGGAATGAGGTTTAAAAGAAGGCAGGACGTAAATGAGCTAAGTAATCTTTGACTGAAAACTATTACGTAGATTATAAGTGATGTATAATGGTTGCAACTGGGAGTTTGTCAGTATGGTTTGTGATGTAAAATGCTTGCAACTAGGATTGCGTCAGTGTGGTTTGTTTTTATTTATATAATGTATGATTGCTTATGTTGTAAGTGATGGTTTAATAAAGTTTGTTTAAAAAAAGGTCTGAATTTGAATCATTTAGGTAATGTTGCTTAGCTGATATGATACATAGCAATATATGTGAAGCATAATGTTTGTTAATTTTAACTTGTTAATACAGTTTGATTACTTTTATATAAATGTAAATGTGCCTATGTCACAAGTGATAATTCAATAAAGGTGTTAAAAAAGACTGCTCTATATTGCAATCAGTGTTAATGTAGTACTCACCTCTCTTCCATTTTCCACCATGGTTTTACTATGCGTCCTATATCACTATAGCCATCTAAGCTTTTTTGCCCTCAGAGGCTCATTCATTCCTCCACTCTCACCTGGTTTAACAGTCCATATCTCCCAGCGGTAGGAAATTCCCCTTTCCAAAGGGAAAGGACTTATCAGTAACTGGAACTTAGAGGTAACAGGCATTTGCCATTTTCTTGTCATATATAGAAAATGAGGATTGTTTTATGTGTCTTAGGTCTCTGCTCCTCATATGGTTGGCTACAATGTGCAATGCATGCAATGCTGATATTTATATGTACCAGATAAGCATACAATGCTGATCTTTACATGTACCACATAAGCATACAATGCTGATCTTTACATGTACCACATAAGCATACAATGCTAATCTTTACATGTAGCACACATGCATACTATTCTGATCTTTACATGATCATCACTAGAATAATCAGATTTGGAAGAACTGTAAGGAACACATAAACATGCAATGCAAATCTTTACATGTACTACATGTGCATGCTATGCTGATCTTTATATGTACCACATGTTCATGCAATGCTGATTTTACATGTACCACATAAGCATGCAATGCTGTTCTTTACATCTACCACACATGCATGCTATGCTGATCTTTACATGCATGGTTCCATGTGCATATACATACTTTCTGCTGCTGCACCATACTGTTATTGGATCCCTTAATTTTATAATCTTTTTATCCTGGCCTGCAGAAGTCAATTCTGTGTCAGACAAAGTTTGCTGATGGCTGCAAACTGGTGGTGGTCATAGAATCTCAAACAAATGGTTGGTGCCCAAGGCATGACCTTAAACTCAATGCAAAACAATTTATTATCATTCCTTTTGGTAAAATCGATGCTCCTGCTAATGACCATATCAACAGCAACACCTTAAGTACACACTCAGTGTTGAGAAACCTGGGCACACAGGTTTGCAGCAACCTTACCTTTGACCACCATGTCTCCATAATGGTAAGAAGGGCCTTCTATATTGCTCATCTCATACGTAAGGGCATTGCCACCAGAAAAAAAAATAAGTTATAACCTCCCTGTACTCCTCCATCATCAGGCCAATAATTGAGTACAATGCCCCTTTTGGTATATACCTTTCCAAGCACCTGCAGCAATTGCAGTAATCACAAAGGTTCTTCACAAGAAAAATTCAAGACCATCAGCATCTGTCTTATCGGGATCTTCTGAAATCACTGTCACTTTATTCTGTTTCATACAGACTACTTAGAGGTGTTCTCTGCTTTGCATACAAGGCAATCTCTTACCCTGCTTTATTGGAAATGCTGCATATTTGTAAGTCAAATGGTACATGGGTTACTGTCTCTAAAGACCTTAACATGGTATGTGACATTAATAAAACCTGCTGGAGGGACAGATTTGTCTCCCAGAGGTTGCAACAGTTTTGGAACAGACTCTCACTTCATGTCAAATAGAGTACCTCTTTGGGCCTCCTCAAATGCAATCTGGATGATTGGATAAGTGGTCGTATATTCACCCCAGGGGGTTCCACCTGTGTTCCTCTTGGACAAGGCCATAGGTGCTGATTGTGGAAATAAGGGTAAGAACTTGGCTAGGCTTCTAAGGGCCCGAGGACCATTAGCCTGGTAACTTCCTATGATCCTAAGGGTGGAGTTCCCTTACAGCCCTTGTCTCTTTGACAGACATGCCATCCTTTCTCCAAAATCTGCTACCAGTCTCAGGCGCAATAATCAAACCCAGTTCACTGGTACCTTACTCTAATCTGTAAACTACTGTGCAAGCAATTTATCCATGCATTTACAAGGCACCTGAAATACTTGTTTATAATGTTGCTAGGTTTAATTCTGTGTTTCTGTCATTATCTCAACTTCAGGAAAAAATGCTTTATAAATAATATGCGTAGGTGAACAGAATGGGGTTTAGGAGCAATTTGTTTCTTCTGTAATGACATAATTCTTGATGAAAAACAACATTTAAATGAATTACATTCCTGCTTCGCTTTTCCAAACAGGTTGCCATTTAGTTATTTCTCTGTGTCAGCAGTACAAAAATTATCTGGTGAAATAACGCTTGTCAGTGTTTTTTTATGAAGCTAAAAACAGAGACAATTAATACCAATTTTCTTAAGCATTTAATATCTCAGAATTTGCTCTGTGGAAGTCAAAATATAATAATTTGCAGTATAGTGCTTAATAATCAGAATGCATAAGCTTGTTAATTTTTTTGGCTGACAACTGCATCAATTACTGGAATATCAGATCATCACAGAATTATTTCTGACCTTGGACACAATCAGAATATCCTATGTAAATGAAGAAAATGCATAGAGACTGTATCATCAGTGCCAAACATGTCCTTGGAACTCCTTGCCACTTTGCTGTCATGTGACTGTGACAGTGGTATGTCTTCTTTTAGTCACACATTTAATGCCTGTTTATAATGACAGCAGTTTCTCTCCATGGAAAATGAAACAATATCTTTTGAAATGTCTACGTAATTATTGTTAGTCAAGGACAAAATCTTTCATTTCTATGTTTATACTACTCGTTGGTCCAGTCACTGCATGCCCAGGACCTTTTTCTGATTGAAAAAATTATAATAAAAAATAATATTATGAGAACATGCACATTTATATGGGCAATCAGATAACATAAGAATAAATCACATAACAAGATAACAGATAACAGTCTGTTGATATTGCAATGTATTGGTTATAGTTTACTTCCTTAATAGCTGTATTATGAATTTTAAAATCACAATTTGTCCATCAATTTTTTTATATGTTCTTTTCCAAGTTTAAATGGTGCTTTATGTATACTTGCCCACCATTTTATTGTTTTTATTATTTGGTCTAAATAGTGCATTATGCAATATAGCTACAAAAGAATAAAAAAAAAAACAAAATGCAGTTATATTTGGAATTCCTTATTTAGATGTAACGTTACCTACATATGATGTAGTTTCACCTAATTGTGGGCACATGTCATATATTCATTTTAAAAGCAAGTTTCTTACTTGAAATATTGATCTGTCAAGTTGTCTTTAGTGAGAATAAAGTCTCTTGATGCATACTGGATTTTATCTGGTAGTGTAACTCACTGTTTATAGTTATGAGCTACTACCAAAACTTCTTCCTATCATCTCAGATTGATGCCCTGAGCTTTCATTTTTCTACTGTGTAACCCTAAGTAAGTAACTTCACAGATAGGATCCCTTGGATTCCCACTAAGAACAGGCACTTTTGCCCATTTAATAGCTAATAATTGTATAAAATAATGAATATTTTTCTCACCTGGTGACTGTACCAGAATCCCCTTTTTGGTTCTGCCTCTTGTTTATTTATATATAATAGTGCAGCTGCCTAACCTGGTAATGCAGTCCTGCATTCATGAACTGAAATTGTGTCCCCTCCTCTACATGAACCCCTGAATGATTTCTAAAGTTTGTCAAAACCTTGTTACCTAAATGAGGGGAAACAGCCTACCACCACCTCTGTGTTGTATGAAATGGCATATTAACATGCATACTTCTCAAATTCTTTGCTCTTCAATTCCTGGCAAAGTCAAAATAATAGGAAGACAAATGCCTAAAATCAGTCAGATTTTTAAATATCACTTTAATTCACTTAAAAGGTGAATAGAAGAGCAGGTGTTGCATCAGAATGCATTTTCTGAACAAGAAGTAGCATAAAACTCTGTCTAGAATTATTGACTGACTACAATTCTTCATAATTTGGTAGATAATTTAAAAAAAATACGAGACAGGGCAAAAATCTTAGGCAAATTATATATGGTCTGCAAAATGAGGGACATCTGAAAGGTATGATTATATATAACATTATCAGGTATATTACTGCAACTTTACTTATTAGAAAGCCTGGTTAGGAGGGTGGAGCCTGAATGGCTAACTGAAAGCAGCAGTATTTTAGATTTCCATATAACTAGTTAAATAAGACAGGAAAAAATATTCTTTTTTTTTTCTTCAAAGTTTAAAATCTTATAAACAAAGGACTAATTTACATAATTAGAAACTTTGGTGAAATTTTACAAATAGTTTCCTGTCAAAAAGTTTGGCGATATATTCACTTGTCAAAATGAGCAACTCAAAGAATTCTCACCAGGATGCTGCCTTAATGAGGGAACTACAACAGATGGCATCTACCCTGCAGGAGTTGTCTTTGAAGATGGATGATTTTAAAGAGAACCTGAAAAATCTTAAAATAAGCAGTCAAAAACAGGCTGACACCCTCAAGGAAATGCTACAACAACACCAGACGAGGATAACAGGATTTGTGGTTTCTCTAAATGACTTAGAAAGCAGACTTAAGGAAGAGGAAACACAGAAAGAACTGCTTCTTAAACAAAACACTTGGTTGGTTAATAAAGTAGATGACTTGGAAAATAGGGAGAGGAGAAATAACATCAGGATTTTCGGATTACCTGAAAACACAGAAGGTGAGGATATTATTTCCTTTTTATCAAGCTGGATCTCTGACTTTTTAAATTTAAAAGAAGGACTTTCCTTTGACATTGAAAGGGCACACAGAGCTCTTGGGAGACCTGCCACTAACTCAAACTCTCCTCCTAGGTCAATAATTATCAAATTTCTTTCATACTTGGACAAGGAACTGATTATAAGATCTGCTTGGAGGAAGGCACCTCTAGAATATAAACAGAGCCTGATAAGATTTGATAAGGACTATTCATCTAGAATAATGGAACAAAGGAAAAAAGTTTGGCCAATGATAAAGTTTCTGAAACAAAATAACATCAAGGCGCAACTTGCATATCCAGCTAAGATAAGAATACTGCATGCCAATGAGATGAGGACTTTTATTGACTTAGAGGAAGCCTCTTCATTTATTAAAACTAATACTGTGATTACTTTACCAGAAGGTATGGATTGGATGTCACCTTCTCTCAAGAGAACAAAAGAAACAAATGTCTTGACAGATGTCAAAAAGAAGAAGCAAAAGACTACTACAGTTACAGCCAAATCTCTCAAAGCATCTACTATGATATGAATTAACATTACTTTAAAGGACCAATTTTACTGCTTGGAATTTTAAAACAAAGGTAACTAACTACTGGAATCTTTATCTATATTTTGAAAATAGATGACACATGAGAGTTTTCACTTTACCTCAGGTATGTAAAACGGGGTAATTTTCTTTCACAGAAGGAGGGTTATATAGCATATACATTATTTATATTGTAAATCAACATGTATAGTATATGTGTATTTTCTCTTAATTGTCTATTTTCTTTCTCTCTTCTCATTATTTATTTTAACTGCATCTTGTCTCCCTTTCTAAATTCTTTCCTATTTACCAGGGGCGGCTCGTGCTATAGGACTGCAGCACTGCAGCCCCCCACCTGGAAAAACAAATAGAAAACAAAACTGTGAACCAAGAAAACAAAACAAAAAAAAAAACTGTGAACCAAGAAAACAAATAATTACGAGTCCCGGAACTCCGCACATGCGTAGAGAATGCAGACTGCCTTTGTCAGCAGTCCAGATACAGGGGAAGGCATTTCTGCCCCGCAGATGCATTCAGACTGCCTTTGTCAGCAGTTCAGATACAGGGGAAGGCATTTCTGCCCTGCAGATGCCCAGGAATCTATGCAGTGACAACTGCACAGAACAGAGGAGCTCCGGACTGTTTCATCTGCAGGCAGGACTAATCAGGAGAGAGGTGAGGTGAGTTTTGAGCTCTTGCGAGGGATTTCACTGCACAGGCTCCTTGGATTTTATGGCTTTGTTTGTGTCGTGGGTGACTTGTATTTTTACTGCTGCTCTGGATACATTTCATGTGTGTTACGGGATATTCTACAACAGGTGAGATGTGGGTGTGTGTGTAATGCCCTAGTTGCTATCTGCTGGTGGCTAGAGAGAACACATGGTGGTGGTGGGTTGAGATTCTCAGGCTTGAACCTTGTACCTTGGATGCAGGTGGGAAGAACCTGAATTCTCTACCCACCACCATTTATAAAAAATGTGCAGATGTTTGCCTCATGTTTGTTCTGTTCCTCATAAAATCTGTAGTTTCTGTATCTTCATTTTTCCTTGCAATGTCAGTGGTGCACTGGTAGCATTGCTGCCTAATAGCTACAGGTTCTCTGGTTTGATTTTTGGCTGGGGTGCCTTCTGTGTGGAGTCTGCATGTCCTCACATCTTATAAAGATGTGTCTGGAGTGTTTCTCTCCGCTCTGGTGAAAATTTGCTTTTGTTCCAAGTCAGACTAGTTTCCTGGTTAACAAATGTTTAAAAATAACAGGCATTTGAATTTCAGACTTCATATTCTTCAGAAAGTACATGGTAACACAAAACATTTTATTCTAGCAATTGTCTAAGTTTATAACTTGGATATTTGAAATTTGTCCCTATTTTTGAGACTGTATTCCCTCATTATTGGCTTTGTCCAGGTATTTTGTGCTAAGGTTGAGAGCTATGGTGAGAACTGAATTCACTGAATGTTTGGGGGCTGTATTCCCCCATTACTGGCTTTGTCCACATGTTTTTTGCAAAGAGGTTGAAAGCTATGGTGAGAACTGAATTTACTGAATATGTTTGGGGCTATATTCCCCCATTATTGGCTTTGTGCAGGTGTTTTGTGCTAAGAGGTTGACAGCTATGGTGAGAACTGAATTCACTAAATGGTAGCTGTTTAAATTTCCGTCTTCCTCTCTTTCACAAAACAGCTGATTTGGCATAGTGGTATGTTTCTCTGACTGTTTTGCACAGGGTCCCTTGGGTTCAAGACGTGGCAGTGAAATATATGGTGGTAACACAGCATTTTATTCTAGCAACTTTCCAACATTATACAAGCAATGTTTAAAATGTGTCCCTGGTTTTTGGGCTTTTGTCCCCCACCAATAAATTCCATCTTTTTCTAGATTTCTTGTGCTGCAAAGTTCAGAGATACAGCTGAGTGTCGAGTAGATTTTACAAGGAGCTGAGAGCTGCAGGGGAACAAACGTTTAGTGCTGCTTATCCAGAGTTTGCTTGCATTGTTAATAGCACAACAGGTAGTGTACTTGCTTTTGATGCAGAAGGCTGTGGGTTCTACTCCAACAGTAGGTAGATGCATTGCTGATACTGTACTGTGTTGTAAAGGGGGTGGATGCTGCAGTCCTTTTTGATGAAGATACCTAGTAACTATGAACCTATCAGTTTTCCATATATTCCCTATTGCAATATTACTAGCTTATCATTTTTTAATGCATGCAACATAGGCAATTTATTCCTTAAGGGCAACAGGCACTTTATTTGTAGATGAAACAATGACATATAAAGTTGTTTGCTAGCAGCAACCTCTTCATTAGTTACAGATTTCTTTAACATGGAATTATTTAGATGACTTTTACTACTTCAGAGATTGTGCATATTTACTGATACTGGTGGACTGTAGAAGGTTGAGTAGACTTTTATGATGGAAATGTTCTGAATTGGGTGGTTTTGTCATTGGTGCATGCATTTTGTTTCATTATTTACTGGAAAAATGTTCAAAACAATAAGTTTAAAATGCCCTCTAACAACTGCACTGCATTGTACAAGGAATATAATTTAATACCATCAGGAAGGTGCATCAAAGAGCATGTGTATGTTTCGTGTTCAACTGGCCTATGATTTGAAAACAGCCCAAAGTTAATCTTTATCTGCCACTGGCAAAATGTATTTTCTTTGAATGTGGGTTTCATTGCTGTTTCAATGCATGTGAGTTTCAAGGACAGAGAAGTTTTAATGCTAAGTCTGTTTTCATTGTGAGACTGTATTGCTTTGTTTAGCAGATATCTATTAGGGTTTGTGCTGTAAAATGCAAAATAAAGCTTTCAAATGAAATCCAAATCATCGCAGAAGTAAAGCAGTATGCACATTACAGTGTTTATGGTAAATGGGGTGAAATAACCAAGGAATGGGACATTGGAATGGCTGCAGGGGGGAGGATCCATTCGACCATGATTTTGAGGGGGGAAGGGCAGCAAACTCAGACAGCCCCGGTTGAACTATACCTATCAGCTGTTCATATTTTTGCAGAATGAATAGATATTTGCTTCTTATTTTTGGTTTGTTCCTCATAAAATATGTGGTTTACTGGCAAATCATTTAGGAATGAAGTCACTAAATGATAGACATTCAGTTTCAGACGTCATAACCTTCAGAAAAATGCATGCTAAAGCAAAACCTGTTATTCTATCAACTGTCTTAAGTTTATACAAGAGCAATTTTTAGTAGTGTTTGTATGTTCCCCCAATATATTAGGCCTTGTCGATATTTCCTGCATTTAGAGGTTGAGAGGTAAGTGCAAATCGCTTTATATAATTAGGAATATCCAAACCTCTCAACTGTCCCCAATTTTGGCTCAAAATGTTGCTCTCCTCTAATAATCCCTCCTCAAAATGGCAATTTTGGAAGAAAACATGGAGGGTTTACAATTATATATAACTGTAATGATCAGAGTTATAGATTACTTTTATTTCAGAAATGCATGTAGATGCTCTTATTTTGTTAGCTGCTCAATTTAACAGTGTTAAAATTAAAAAGGTATCCCATCTTTGACAGGTTTCCAGCTGCATTGTGTGGCAATTTTATATTTTTGCATCACATTTGGGTCTGTTTTTTATAAAATTGTGGTTTTCTGGCTAATTAGTGGCAAGTCATTAAAGACTGAAGTTAGAAAATAATGGAAGACATTTGAGTTTCAGATTTCATACCTTTCAGAAAATTCATACTAATGCAAGACCTACTACTGTTCTATTATCTTACTAAGTTTGTAAGAGCAATATTTAAAAAGTGTCCTTATTTTTGGGCACGTATCCCACTTCTAGTTCTATGTATGGGTTTGTCCAGATTTTTTGCTCTGAAGTTGAGAGGTATGAGTGTCAGAGCCATCACCATCAGCCAGAGGCATTTCAAATTGTGACATACTTGTTGCACCCCACTCCCCATTGTAGTGACTCTGGGTGTGTCCAAGGAAGGCAAGGAGCAGTTATGCAGTGTAAGTGTGTAGAGTATTCCCCCAAACAAGGTAGACGACAAGTACAACCATGACTTTTCATCTCTCCTTGATTTTGCAGAATGGTCTGGTTTTCTGTCATATTTTTATACTGTTGATTTATGCTTCTTATTATTCAGGAAATGCATACTGTCACAGTGCCCTGTTGCTCTGTGTTTAAGTAGCAGTGATTTAATGACCATCAGGTAAGCTTGGCGGAGATTGTAAGATGCAAGCAACCTTTAATAAGCATACTGTTAAAGAATTACCAGCACTGAAAGCCTTTTCGTTGTTGCCATGCAGAGAATATTTACATAACTAGATAATGTATAAGCCTTGGGTATTGAAATGCATATGAC
This sequence comes from Protopterus annectens, assembly GCF_019279795.1. Classification (NCBI taxonomy): domain Eukaryota; kingdom Metazoa; phylum Chordata; order Ceratodontiformes; family Protopteridae; genus Protopterus; species Protopterus annectens. Next base: position 1,088,029,049 of record NC_056747.1, on the reverse strand, counting down.
AGTATTTGTAATAAAGGACAGGATTACAGTATTTTCAGAAGCTCATTACATTTGTTGGAGACTTGCAGTCATCTTTGCAGGCTTTACCTGTAAACTAAACAGAATGACAATCTATCATGTGTGGTCCATAACTTTTGCAGGAATCCTTTAAGCAATTTATTTTGAGTTTGCTTCTTGTTTGCTGTTCATTTTTTACTTTGATCATGTCTTCCCCATGAAACAAGTAGATAGTTGTCAGGCAGCAGGTCTTTTTTGGATAAGAAACATTTTTACAAGTGGGGATATCAAAGAGATTGCTACTTTCAGCATGTTACTTGGTAATTTAATAAAGCTGAATATAAATTATAATTAGAACTGCAGTGCAAGGAGTAGCAGTTTGAGTTGAGTGCTGCTTGTTTTTTTTTATACTTGATTTTGACTGGTATTCCAGTAATGTATTTAAAAAGTAATTTATTTTTTTCATGCCTCACAACCTGTGTTTCCATCTAGATATTAAGTAAGTTTCCATGTAGCCAATGCATTGAAATATTGTTTTCTTCTACACTTCATTTTTTCTTGATTGGACTCTCGTAATGACTGTTTGGTACCCAGGGCAGCGTATTTAATTGAAGTTCCAGTTGTTGTGGTTTTGAGCACAGCCCCACCCCATTCTAGTTGGCCACAACCCATCCCATTGGCCCCACCCATTCAGCTGTCTCCTGCAGCCGCCCTTTAATTTGAAGTCACCAGCCGCCACTGCTTAGTATACTAATATAGTCTGTATATATTTAATAACTCACTATCTATACATAGATAAATAATAGTCTAAAATAATCTAATTTTAAGGTAGACTAATTGGAATAGTGAACGTAATTAATCGTTATTACAATATTTATTAGATTAATGATAGTCACTGTTATGCTTATTGGGATTGGGGACATGTTCGTGATTAAATGAAATGTTCCATATGTCCTTTGAATTATTTCCTTTTCGTATTAACAAATACATAAAAAAAAAAATAATAAAAAAAAATAAAGGAGGGAAAAATGTACTGCTGGTTAAGAGAAGTGAAGCTTTCTTCACATTCTATTTTGTTGCCATAGCAACAGTAAACAATTGCTGCAGTTTCTAAGGACACTGTGAATCTGCAAAGTGCATTTAGCCTCACAGATAACAAATAATAAGAAAAAGTAATGTTTAGTTATTAAAATGAAAAACAACCTAAACAAGGTAAAATAAATACATAATAGGACTATTTGTATATATTTTATGATTTATCCTCATAGGATTACATATTCCTGGAAACACAACTGAAATGTTCCCAAACTACATGTGTACTGAAATGTAGCTGCTTGATTGAAAATTATTACTCATTTTAACATGCTGATTCCACAAGCTGTCTGCACTGTAAAAATTACATTTTATGTGTTACTTGAAACTGACAGTCTCTAGAGCACATAAAAAGATACATATAGCTGTGGTGGTGCAGCGGTAGCATTGTTGCCTCACAGCAAGAGGTTCTCCTGTTCGATTTTTGGCTGGAGTGCCTTCGGTGTGGAGTCTGCATGTCCTCCCTGCAGTTGAGTGGAGTTCAAAAGACATGTGTGAATGGGTGTGCCTTTGCTGAGGGTTGGGTGTCAGGCTGGCAACTCGGCACCATAAAAATCTACTGCCAATCATTAGCGGACTGGAGTTCCACTGTGGTGACCCCTAACTGGGAAAAGACAAACAGCAACGTTTTGCAACATGTTATTTTTGCAGTTTCCTCACTCTGTACAAACTCACTTGGCACTGATAACTATTCATTTAAAATATCAGTTTAAATATTAAATGTGCCCTTGAAATGCTGTTGACATTTTGACAAAATATGATGTGAACTGTAAAATGAATGACTTGAAAGAAGTGAAGTAATGCAGATTTCAAAGACAGTTCTTGACACTACAGTAAAAGTAAAAATGTATATTCACAAGGAAGCATTGAAATGTTTTAGTCTTCCAGCTAAAATAGCTTACTGTCAACATTTTGTGATATCAGAAAGTTTGACGAGCTAGGAAATTACTATTCTTTGTCTTTATAATGATTATTAGACAGATGTTAGACTTTGCTTAGTTTAATGAATTGTGACATATGTTTATGAGGAAAAGTGACTCAATTACTCACATTGGACTACACCTTCCTGGAAACTCAACTGAAATGTTCCCAAATTACTTGTGAATTTAAATGAAACTACCTGATTAATAAGCATAATTTACTTTAACAACCTGAATCCATAAGCTATCTGATCTATATATGCTACATTATATATGTCACTTGCATATGACAGTCTCTAGAGCACACGAAAAAATACATATTATTTTTATAACAGGCTATATTTGCACTGACCATACATTCTAAACTAACTCAATTGCCAACTGACAAGTTATTTATTTGAAACATCAGTCTAAATATTAATTGTGCCCTTGAAATATTGTTGCCGTTTTGACAAAACAAAACCTGAATTGAAAAAGGAATGATTTAAAGAAGTGAAGTATTGTACAGATTTCAAAGACAGCTACTGACACTACAATATAAGTAGAAATGTGTGCATGCATGGAAAAATTGAAATGCTTTATACTTAGTTAAAATAGCTTATTGTTAATGTTTTGTTTTATCAGAAAATTTAAAGAGCTAGGAAATAATTTCTAATTTGTCTTTATAATGTTTACTAAAGTGATGTTAGTCACTGACTTGTTTAATGGCTTGCGAGTCATGTGCAAGACGGACTACTGAATGCTATATTTGGTTATCTATGTTTGCTGAATTTCTTTTATTAGCACTGATTTAAAACAAGGGAAAGAAAGGGAAGGGAGATATCTGTTTTTGGTCAAGGGAGGAGAGGCTTAAAAGTATTCTCACTGCCCTGAGAACTCTTTAAGATGCTCTAGCTACTATTTGATTAATACTTACCTAATGTAAGTCTTGATTACCATATAGGTACCTTCACATTCATTCTAGACCTGATGTGATTACCCATTCTGGAAGCAGGAGGTGCCCTATGCAAGATGGGAAGAGTCAGGGTGATCATAGTTCATTCTTAGGCTCTGCTTTGTAAATCTATAAATATGTAAAAGCACTGCACACTAGAATGCAGGGTGCCTCTACTCAGAGTCAGGATACCACTGATAAGCCATGTCTTTTCATAAGTGTAAGTTGAAGTTGGTGAGCTGAAGAGTGGGAAAGTAAAGGAAGACAGTAAACCTACAGTAAGTTCATATTTCATTGGTAATCACTCATTGTCTCCTGTAGAGTCCTTTTAGTCAAATTATTTTAGTAATAATCTATTTGTTGTTGGCTTATTTAGTGTATGCTCCTGTGTTGCATTTAATATATCCAAAATGACATAAATGACATGTTTGGGATCTCTTAAGGGTAACTAAATATTGGATATTTTCTAAGTCAACATAATAATGTTTACACTACTAACATTCCATCCTGATATATAAAATACTATAGAACAATAATAGAATAATATAGAATTTCATATCTCTTTTAAGAAAATTCTCCATATAATAATTTAACATATGGAGCTCAGTTGATATTGTTGGTTAAAGGTATGGGTGATGATCTCTTTATCTATTGGATTAGGAATGACTTTCATTCCATGTTTAATGGGAAATTCATATTTACTTGTATTTGATACTTTAGAATTAATGTTTTATAGAAGTATTTTTAAAGCCTGACCAGCATGTTACCCTACTTATAGTTAAAGAAGAAAGAACATTGAATTACAGTCCCAAGTTTACACACATAAAAATAACATCCAATGTTATCAGAAAATATAGTATAACTACTATAATCAAATAAAAAAAGAAGCAAAAAGTTTCTTCAAGCAATAATTTGAAATGGATTTAACATTCTTATCATTAAATACTAATGACTTAAATAATGCAAATAAAAGCTCAAACTTACTAAAATATTTAAATCTAAATAAGGCACAAGTAGTATTTCTCCAGGAAATGCATTTTAAGACTAATGATAGTTTTATTTGGAACCCTAAGGACTATACAGTCTTAGCTCAATCCTCCTATAGAACAAAGACAAAAGGAGCATCAATTCTTTGGAAGAAAAACATAATCACTCCAAAAGTTATTTATAAATATGAAGACAAAGAAGGTCTACTAGCATTTGTTATAATTAAATTTAATAAAAGAATATGGACCTTAGCTAATCTATATTGGTTCCCAGGAACTGGAGCAGGAATGGTTAAAAAACACCTAGATTTTATTTCGAACAATTATAAATTAAATCTTATACTTGGAGGAGACTTTACTTGTACCTTAGAAGCTTCTGAAACTACCAAGAAGTCTTTTCACATAGCAACTATTTCAAAATCCTTAAAAAGATTGATTAATTTCATTTAATAGATACTTTTAAAGTAAAAGATGATAAATCCTTATTATTTTCCCATAAAGACCATAGATTTGGAACACAAACCAGAATAGACAAATTATTCGTAGTTCAAGATTTACAAACAAAAATCTTCAACTTCTCAATAGTTCCATGCCCCTTCTCAGTTCATGACTCTCTGATAATGAAGCTCCAAATAGAGTTTAAACCTTTAATCCACTCAACTAGAATTCCATCATATATCATGAAAATTAAAGAATTCAGACCATGGATGTTGTCAGAACTACAATTATTTCTTGAAATTAATAATACCACAGAAATCAGTAGAGTCATGGTTTGGAACTCATTAAAAGCGTATTTATTTGGTATGACCCTTAGCTGGTACAAAAACAAAGTTAGAGAGTGAGAATCTGAATCATTAGACTTGCAAACCAGACTCCTGAAAGCAAAATCTAAAAAAACTCAGAATTGTCCAGAAGTCAAAAAAGATATAGAATTTTATTATATTTTTTATTAATTCCTCTAACACACAAAACTTGTCTAGCCTTGGAAAAATTAAAAATAAACTCATTAGCCACCTCCCCCAGATATCTACATAACTTATCTACAAGAATTAAAATACAATCTAAAGCAAATAACGTTAGTATATATCATGAAAAGAAAGGGTAAAAAAGTATTAGATATAGGAGACAACCTTGAAGCATTTCAGTTCCATTATATGGAACACTTCAAAAAAGAAGATTTAGATACCAACCAAATAAATACAAACCTTATCAATATAAAAAAATTTCTGAAAACTTAAAACTAGACATACAAAAACCTATATCCTACAAAGAAATTGTTGACAAGATAAAAGAAAGTAAATCTAACAAAGCTCCAGGGATAGATGGTATAATTACGGTAATTTACAAACTCTTCCCTTCAACAGTAATCTCCCTTTTTCATAAAACTTTGCTAGAAGTCCAGTCAGAAGCAAAAATACCACTCTTGGAAATATTCTCTCATAACACCAATTCTAAAAGATAATAAACCATCAGACCTTTGCACCTCATACAGACCTATATCATTACTGAATATTGATTACAAAACATTCATGTCAATCCTAACTAACAGAATGAAAATCCCACTTTCAAAGACTATTAATAATGATCAAACTGGATTTTTATATAACAGGCACACACATGATAATATTAAAAGGATACTTATTCTTATAGATTATGTGAATAAAGAAAGTAGAGAAACACTTGTAATCGGATTAGACATAGAAAAAGCCTTTGATTTCCTCTACTGGGAATATCTATTTAAAACTTTAGCATTATTTGAATTTCCTCCTCCTCTCTTCATCTTATTACTAAAAAACATATATATATATATTAATAACTTAGCTTACATTAAATTAGGTCCTTTCACCTCAGAATCTATCCATATAATGAAAGGTACTAAACAAGGATGCCCCCTTTTTCCTATTTTATTTGCTTTGGCTATAGAAATACTTGCAGAAATAATATGCAATAATCCAAGAATAAAAGGAATAGAAGTATATGACCAGTACATATCTAAAATAATGCTTTTGCTGATCTGATGTTATTTTATTAACCCTATCAAACTCCAGAGAGTCATTAGGAGAACTAGAAGAAGTAATGGAGAAATTTTGTGAGATTTCAGGTCTACACTTTAATAGATCAAAATCAAAATTTCTATTTTTAAATAAGAAAAAAAGACTACAAGTTACAGATAAATCCATCATAGGAAAGCAAGAACTTACGCTAAATTATTTAGCAATAGTGTTATGCAAAAATAGAAACAAAACAATATTAATAAATTATAAAAACATTATTGAAACAATAAAAATATATAGAAAAGTGGAACAAAATTATATTAACTTTTAAAGACAGATTGCAATTAATAAAAATGGTCTTATTGCCAAAAATACTATATGTAGCATTAGCAATACAGTTAATTCCTGAAAGATGCATTCTTAAAGAAATAAACTCATGTTTAATAAATTTTTTATGGTATCCCAAAAAGAATAGAGAAGCTCTAACTCATCACATTAGACCCTGGAAACAAGGAGGATTGAACTTCCCAGAAATATAAACATATATAAAAGCATCTGTCCTTAAAACTACAATAGACTGGATGAACCCAAATTATTTTGCCAACTGGGAAGAATTGACAACAGCTATATTAACAAATGAATTTTATCTGTTAAAAATGTTTTTAATAGTAGACAAATCAAACAAACTCTGGTACATATTATGCATAAGTATAAAATATAATATAACAAAACCTTCTAAAATAACACTGATTAATCATTACATCGATTCCTTTAGGAAACTTATCAATGCAAACATAGCTCTAAAACTTTGGTTTGACCTTTTAACCCCATTTACCATCACTAAGAACTTTCCTCACAAAATATATAGGGAAACAATAATCTCCTGGGAACAAAATGGATTCTTATGTTGTTTTCAATGTGTAAATAAATTAAATGTTTTAGATATACATATGATAAAAATTGCTTACAATATTTCAACACAGGACTGGTTAACATTACAAAGCATTCTAATGTACACTCAAGATTTATGCAGATTAATTAATAATTCCTCATTTAAAGATATTCCAAATCTAATAAGTTTTCTGTATGAATTTATATATAATAGTTGTGAAAAGAAAAATTCCATTTCAAATCTATAGAAAGAGTTAATAACCTATAAAACAATTCCCAAACCATCATACTGGCAGTTCTTAACAAAAGGTCAGTCATTACAGTTAACAGAAGAAATTAAATGTAACATCTTACTATCAGTTAATTACACCTCTAACATATAGAACTGGAAAATATTTAACTGGAAATACTTATATAGAGCATTTTTAACACCAGATAGAATTAAAAAGATCAGTACTACTAAAAATGTTT
>NC_056747.1:1088006764-1088016764 GCF_019279795.1 Protopterus annectens | reverse complement strand
CAGGCTGTAAACGGACATGGGCCAGTAGGTTGTGCAAGCCTGATAACCCATGGGTCGACACAACGTACGACATGTCCCGACACACGGAGAGTGGGCAGTGTGTAGTGGTGTGTTTATACCCAAGCTGCACCCACAGTAAGGATGAGTGCTGTTGAGGAGGGGCAGGTGGGGGAACTAGGGGTATGCAATTGCCCCGAGGATGTAAGTAATATTCCGAAATGGGCATAGCTTATGCCCATACCTTTCAATCCCTAAGAGCAAATCCACTGGACAAGACATAAACCATTGGGGGAACAAATTGGGACCATACCTCTGAACTGTCCCTGATTACCAGGGACATCCCTGATTTGGATTCGAATTCTAACTCTGTCCCACTTAATCCCTCCTAAAACTAGTGACTTTTGGAGGAAAGGTGGTGAATTATACGTAATGAATAATGACAACAATTAAGAGTTATAAACATCAATTACCTCAGAAAATGTGTATTAATTCATATTCTCTGAGTCTGTCAATATGTCAGGTTAATAGCACTAATATTTTAAATGTGTCCCTGATGTTGTTATGATGTGTCCCTGATTCAGTTGATATTTATCCCCAATTGTTTGAGAGGTCTGATAGGGACAGAAAGCACATATTCCACTTACAACCTTAACCAAAAAGATTTGCCTGCCCTGGAAATCCAAATGAAGGGTAAAGCCAAAATGTTTAAAAAAGTACACCTTTATTCAAAGCGAGTGCAAAATAGTAACAGCTGATGTAGCCCCAAGCACAAAATAACGCCACAACAATGCGTACGTTTTCGACTCAGTACATACAAGTCTTCTTCAGAAATCAAAACACAGATCTTTGTTCATATAATGCCTCAGCCAGGTTCATCTGATAACATTACCAACAACTTTAATGAAGCATTTGTTTTTGATTATTCTGGCGATGCAGGTGTCATTAGGGAGGTTGTTACAAGGGAATGGAATAAGTTTATTGAATTCTCCGATTTGGAGATTCTTAAGAAGAAACAACCACTAAAATTTATTTTTAGGAAAGATAATAATTTCAAACAACTATTTCAGTTTAATGGACCTAATAAACCAAATGGTTCATTAAAAAGGTTTGGAACCTTTAAATGTGGATTTTGTGCACAATGTCCCTATGTCGCTAATCAAACACATATTGTCATCCCCTCAAGGGACAAAAATTTTGGTAGTAACACCTTTTCTAATTGCAACACCCAAGGTGTTGTTTACATTGCTACTTGTAATGTTTGTGGTGCATTTTATGTTGGAAAGACCGAAAGGAAGTTGAGAAATCGTATTTATGAACATATATATGAAATAACTAGACAAAATAACAAAAATGCACTATATAGGCACTCTTTAAAATGCACACAAGCTACCTTTAGTTTTTTTGTCCTGGAAATTGTCCCAAAAGAAATCAGGGGTGGTATGCGGGAGGCAAAATTACAATATAAAGAATTATTGTGGCAAATAATTTTGGATTCCACTAAATTTCCAGGACTTAATGATATGCTTTCTATTTCCTCTGTGTTGAAACTTAAAGCTGCCAAGCTTTGAAATTTTGTAAATTTTGCAAACTTACCACAAGAGGGCACTATTGGATAACACTCAACATATATTTTTTAGTATGAACTAAAATATGTTTTAATTAAAGTACAAATGGTATTTAAAGTATATTTCATTGTATTTTATTGTATATATTTATATACTTTAATATCAAAAATTTTTTTATCTTGTTATTTATTATAAATAAGTTAAATAAATATATGAATTGTGTTGGTTTATTAAGGAATGCATTTTCACTGTTTAATTAGATTAATTAACATTGGATAAGATTTCATTGGTTAATTAATTTATTTTGAACTGGTGCTGGTGATATATAAGGCATTATATGAACAAAGATCTGTGTTTTGATTTCTGAAGAAGACTTGTATGTACTGAGTCGAAAACGTACGCATTGTTGTGGCGTTATTTTGTGCTTGGGACTACATCAGCTGTTACTATTTTGCACTCGCTTTGAATAAAGGAGTACTTTTTTAAACATTTTGGCTTTACCCTTCATTTGGATTTCCAGGGCAGGCAACTCTTTTTGGTTTTGGTCTTGTTCAAGCTTGCTTACCATCGCTACTTGGTTTTTGTGGTTGTTCGATGGCAGGGAATCCAGAGGGTGAAACCGAACTTGGATCACCCCAACATCAAGGGACGGGCGAACTACGCAAAGTGATAGGTCAACTATCACAGCTTGTTGAGTTATTGACACCGGCTTGTTCCTCTTTCAATTGGCTTCCAGCATAGGCAGAGGCAGACCCGGTTGTTCCTCTTATGTTTTTGCTGGTAGTAAACAGACGAGGGGAAGTTCTTTACGTGATACCATGAACGACTGTTTAGACATGGATCCACCAAATATAGGAACTAATTTTGATGATTTTCCACCTTTACTGCGGTCCAATTTTCAATCTGCCAGTGGCCATTCTACAAATGAACGTGCTGGGAGCTCAACGGAAACTCGCACAGCAAACCAAGGTGACTTTTCTTCTGTTCCTTCTCCTCAATGCTTCAAAGCGTTTTTGGACAAAGATTTTACTGTAAATGATTTGAATAGAGTTTCCAAACCAAAGGGGCAAGTAGTTAAATCTTATAGGGAAAACTGTGATGAACTATACTACCTTTTAGAGAAATGCAAGCGTTTGGGATGTGACTGTTCATTTCTCAGGACTTGTCTTGAGAAGCAAATTGTACCAAAGGGGCTTCGTATTGTAAAGTTTCCCAACAATCTAATTCATGGTTCAGAATTTTATTTTAATTTAACCAAAATCTTTGATAAGTGTGGTTTAGACATGGTGGCAGCTATTATTAATGAAAATGAATGTATTAGGACCTCTCTTTTGGAAAAGATCGAAAGTATTAATAAGAACATTACTAATGATTTAATTTTCACTATTGAAACTGAAAAGAAATTTTATTTTGACATTTTTTCTGATATTGAAACCAAGTGTATTAACAACATAAAAAGGAAAGAAAGTAAACTTGAGAGGGATTTAAAAGACTATAGGGAAAACAATGCATATCCACTATCAAAACCTTTTTATTCTTCTGGACGTCCAAATAATAGAGGTCCAGAGAAAAGTCATGTGTATGCTTTTAATGATATAGACGAAGACAGACACCATGATCTTGAAGGACAAGATATCCACTCCCCACCAGTACAAACACCCCCTTTAAGGAGGTCGGACAGGATTCGCAACCAGAATCCTGTCCGTTTCCATCCTTACAATCGCAGATGGAACCAGAGATGAATGTTAACAACGATTCATCTATTGTCCAATATGGACATACTTTTCATTGTAAGGGTTATAATATTTTCAATTACACTAATTTGGAACTGACTGTTACACATTTTGAATTGTTTTCAAAGGGGTTTAAATTCATCCCTTTACGTAAAGCTTGTTTACCCAAAGTTATTGTTGATATAAAAATGTTTTTAAGGAAAATGAATTTGGCACTAATTTTTCAAGGAAATAAACAGGGCCTTTTAGATAGTAACCCCCTAAAGAAAAAAAGCATCTTTAATCCACCACTGCACCCACAGTTGAAAAATCTTGAATGTGTTATGGAAAGGGAAGTTAGAAACACTATAAATCAACACAGGATTTTTTCCAACTTATCCTGTGAAGAAAGGAAGGTGTTTAATGAATTGAGGAATAATAATAATATCAGGATTATGCACCCAGATAAAGGTGGTGGGACCGTGTTGATGGACCACATTATTTATGAGTCTAAAATGAAAGATTTGTTACAAGACAATAACAAATATTCTAGGGCCTCGATCAACGAAGTCAATATATCCAACTCAAAAATTAGTTTATTGTTGAATGATCTACTTTTGGAAGGTTCCATTGACCAAGCGAGTTTTATTTTTTTGCTCAATAAGCACCCTAGAGTTCCTTCAGTATTTGGTATACCAAAGGTACATAAAGACCAGAGTGACCCACCCCTAAGAGTTATTGTTTCTTCCGAAGGTTCTGTCACTACACCCCTTGCAAAATACATAGATGAAAAACTTAAACATCTTTCTAACCAGGGTGTTACTTCACTGAAGGACTCTTGGGATTTTCTTCGAAGTGTTGAGCACAATCTATACTCTCCAGAACTAGTGTTTGTTACGTTGGATGTGGTAGACCTATTTGGTTGTATTCCACATGATATAGGCCTTCAGTGGTTGGAAGATAGTATGAGGGACAGTAGGCTTTTTTCTCAAGATGTTTTCAACAACTGTTTACTGTTCATGGAAACCATACTTAATAACAACTACATGTTCTTTCAGGGGGAATTTTTTAGACAAACTAGGGGAGTTGCCATGGGTGCCAAATGTGCACCGACCTATGCAAACATTATTTTATCTAGGTGGGAACAACTTTACGTCCTTGAAAGCCCTTTTGCACAATATTGGCGCTTATACAAAAGGTTCTTGGACGACATAGTTATCTTTTGGAAAGGAACCTTTGAAAACTTTAAGGAATTTTTGGAGTATATTAAAAGTACCACTACATTTTTGGATTTTACCTATGATTATAATCCCAGTCAGTTAACATATTTGGATGTTACTCTTATTAAACTTAATACTGGTTTCTCATCAAAAATTTTTCGTAAGGCAACCTTTTCTAATTCATATTTGCATTTTAGAAGTGCTCACCCATTCTTTCAAAAGAAAAATTTAGTTAAAGGACAGTTAGTCCGTATTAGTAGAATGACATCTAGTGACAATGATTTTTTGGAAGAAAGCAATACTGTTTTAGAAATGTTTAGGGAAAGAGGATATCCTGAAAGCTTATTACAACAGATGCTAAATGCAGTTGTTGAACACAGATGTGACCGATTTTTTCCTATTTTAGGACAAACTATGACCTATTGTACTCAGCCAGGTTCATCTGATAACATTACCAACAACTTTAATGAAGCATTTGTTTTTGATTATTCTGGCGATGCAGGTGTCATTAGGGAGGTTGTTACAAGGGAATGGAATAAGTTTATTGAATTCTCCGATTTGGAGATTCTTAAGAAGAAACAACCACTAAAATTTATTTTTAGGAAAGATAATAATTTCAAACAACTATTTGAGTTTAATGGACCTAATAAACCAAATGGTTCATTAAAAAGGTTTGGAACCTTTAAATGTGGATTTTGTGCACAATGTCCCTATGTCGCTAATCAAACGCATATTGTCATCCCCTCGAGGGACAAAAATTTTGGTAGTAACACCTTTTCTAATTGCAACACCCAAGGTGTTGTTTACATTGCTACTTGTAATGTTTGTGGTGCATTTTATGTTGGAAAGACCGAAAGAAAGTTGAGAAATCATATTTATGAACATATATATGAAATAACTAGACAAAATAACAAAAATGCACTATATAGGCACTCTTTAAAATGCACACAAGCTACCTTTAGTTTTTTTGTCCTGGAAATTGTCCCGAAAGAAATCAGGGGTGGTATGTGGGAGGCAAAATTACAATATAAAGAATTATTGTGGCAAATAATTTTGGATTCCACTAAATTTCCAGGACTTAATGATATGCTTTCTATTTCCTCTGTGTTGAAACTTAGAGCTGCCAAGCTTTGAAATTTTGTAAATTTTGCAAACTTACCACAAGAGGGCACTATTGGATAACACTCAACACATATATTTTTTAGTATGAACTAAAATATGTTTTAATTAAAGTACAAATGGTATTTAAAGTATATTTCATTGTATTTTATTGTATATATTTATATACTTTAATATCAAAAATTTTTTTATCTTGTTATTTATTATAAATAAGTTAAATATATAAATTGTGTTGGTTTATTAAGGAATGCATTTTCACTGTTTAATTAGATTAATTAACATTGGAGAAGATTTCATTGGTTAATTAATTTATTTTGAAATGGTGCTGGTGATATATAAGGCATTATATGAACAAAGATCTGTGTTTTGATTTCTGAAGAAGACTTGTATGTACTGAGTCGAAAACGTACGCATTGTTGTGGCGTTATTTTGTGCTTGGGACTACATCAGCTGTTACTATTTTGCACTCGCTTTGAATAAAGGAGTACTTTTTTAAACATTTTGGCTTTACCCTTCATTTGGATTTCCAGGGCAGGCAAATCTTTTTGGTTTTGGTCTTGTTCAAGCTTGCTTACCATCGCCACTTACAACCTTAGAAAGATGATAGAATAATAGGTATGCAGTAGCATGACTTGACTGAAGGATGTGGGTTCCAAACCCAATTACTTGTTTGTATTGAAGAGTGTCAGTTCCCATGTATTAGCCAGACAGGTGCAGATTGTAAGAGGAACACACCAATAATATGAATCAAACTCTGGACAGGCCACAGATTCCGTACAGTCGAATGGCATGCTTTCGTCTAATGGGCATCCATTCCCAATACTGTAGGCATGTAATCAGATGTAATAGGCATCACAAGGTAATATCATAGTCCTCACTCCTACCCAGGGGTGTGAGTGTCAGATGCAAACGCCAAATGCAGTGCATTTGCAAGTGCGGGAGCAAGCGGGTGTAAGCCTGTTTGGCCGCCGGTATGCGAGTATTACACTGGTGAAGCAATGTAGAGGCTAAATGAGTGTAAGAAACTGTAACTGGAGGTTAGCATTGCTTAGCTCCGTGCGAACCCATGCACACCCGCTCACAACTGCTTTAATGTGCCTTTAATCACTCCGTATCCAATGGCCTTGTTCTGGCCAGCAACAAAATAAATGGCCTCTGCAAGGCTCAAAACCAGGGCCCTGCACACACAGCTAATGTGATTTACTACTAAGCCATGGCAGATATACAGACATTGGATGTTATCACAAACATATCATCCAGCACAGTCATTCAACAGTATAGGGAATATATTCTATCATGTAGATGTATGTGTGTGTGTTTATGTCCAGATATAGATACATACATATATATAGATATATCAAGAACATCCCATGTGACAGCAAAGCATTACAAAGTAATGAAAAGGGAAACACCAGCAATGCCTGTATTATGTAGTGGTGTTGTCCTATGTAATATCAAGTCTCCCTCAGACAGATGTGTCATTAATACACGCAAACATTTGTACATTGGCCAAATACATCACTCTGTGCATTTTATTTACATTAACACAACAGTTCCTGTCCAATCATTATGTGAGAACAGTACTCTTGCAAGGTGCTGTGTGCGACATCATCATCATGAAAAAGGTAAATGTGGTAACCATAGAGGGACCGGTAGTGTCATGTGTACAATGGGGTCATCTACATCATGTGTACCTGGAACCTTTAGGAGTCATGTGCATACCAGGATCGTGTGCCTGAGAGACCGGGGTGAGGACAACTGGAGTATGTGATGCATATTAAAAAGGTTACATGTGTCCAGTGGACATGTGTGTGAAATAGACAGCAATGTATGGGGCAAATTTGTTCTAGGAACTGATTGGCTTCCTTTTGTTTCCGTAGGGTGAGAGTGGGATGTGGGGGAAGGAGAGTAGGTATGCTTGTGGAGAATAGGATGTGTAGGATGACAGACAAGACAGCATACAGGGTCGGTATATGACACATGTGGGGGGATACACCTTGGATGGGGAGGGGTGTTTAACAGTCACAAGCCCATCAACCCCCAGATGGAAACAGTGGGATGGAGGTCCCCATCCATGGGCAGCCACCACTGCACCAAAACAGCCGCAAAGGTGGCTGTTCTGGGGGCTGTCTAGGAGGGGCAGGCTCATCCTGTAAATGTAACACTCTGCCCTTGAGCTGGCATATCTGGCCTCAAAACCCCTTATTGAGCCCCCTACGCACCATGTCTGGGACTGTACGACAGTGGACAAGTTCCTGTCTGGACCTGCTCCCAGAGGGGAAAAGCCATATCCTCAGTGGCGGATCCACCAGAAGGTGGTGCAGAGCCAACAGAGGTGGAAGTCAAAGGCTGGGCCCCAGATGTGCTGGTGCCTGGTGCCATGGCCAGCTGCAGTGGGACAGGAGGTTCTGCCAGGACCTCCAAACCCATACAGCCTATGGTGTTGCAGTTTTAACACAGATATGGCTTAGTACCAGTCAACAACATTCAGGATTACTTATAACAGCATGTATAGATATGGCCATCAACCCAACACAACAGATGGTATACATTTGCAGAGGGAGCACAACACATGCATATATACTGCATGACATCTGTACAAAGTGTAGAAGACTTGTGACTGCAGCTATGAACAGTGGCCCATTATTGGCATGTCACTGAGAATCTCAGACAGTGACTGTCATACCACTGTTTCATGTAACATATGTCCAATCAGGGATGTGATGGCAGTAACTCTTATCACTATCACCATGTACTGACTGCAATCCTTACACTATGCTTCTGCGGTTCACAGATGTGTATTCAGTGAGTAATACAGGAAACAAATGGTTCCACACACTAACCAGTCCACAGATGGCCCTACAGATGGGGGTTCCCTCACAAACAGAGCACTGTCTTGTCAGTTTTAAAACATGCAGAATAGCCATTACCACACACAACTTGTTAAACTGGCAGTAGTCTCAAGGAAGCATAGCTACACTTACATGCTGTAGTCATGTCTGGCACATCGCCCTCCTGTCTTTAGGTTATTTTCCACTGTGTATGTTGTTTGCAGAAGATCCAGATATCATCTGTGATGCCATTTACCAAACACCAGATCCAGGTTCCACTCACAGCGACTGTCATAGGCAAACACCAACATGATGTTCCTAGATATTATGTTTCCATGCGATTGGCTATGGAAACATCACCACAGCTGTTCCACATGCAATCAGCTAGAGAAGGACTGCAATAGGTGCAGAGGCCATCACCTGATCATGACCATCACTTACAAAATACAAGCTGCTGCTGAGCAGGTGTACAACTCCACATCCACCAGAGAGAGTGTTTGGGATGGACAGACAGAGGCAAAGTACATTAGAGAAGTGCTTGGAGACTAAAACCTAAGCATCGTTTGTCACACACCTACCAATAAAGGGGTTGGAACCCCTGATTGACTAGCCATTACTATTACAAGTGCATGCAGTTACTCCATGTGCCACAAACCTGACATGCTGGTGTGCTGTAAGAACATATATGTGTGCTGGTGAGCAACATCTGCAACAGAGATATAGTAGACATATATTAGATGTAGCACACATGGCTGTCCACATGAATGGATGTCATTGTCAACACAACCACACTCTCTAAAGGACTCAGACACATTGCCACACTTTTCCAGGCCCAGAAACACACTTCCTAACTACTTAGTTTGCTACACTGTAGTAATGCACAGGTACTACATGCACCACAGGGGATATCCGGAGGTTCTATGGGCTAGGGCATGTGAATGTATCTGACATCAGTCAGTATGCCAATGGGAGTTATACTGGGTGTGACTGTGGTTGGGAGCATCATATCCCACATGCAGACACAAGGTGCCAGTACTGACATGCATGTGTGCATTGCTTCATGGGTGTGCAGTGGTTGGCTGTGCAAGATGGCTGCACAAGGCTGGGTGAGGGGTAGTCCATGGCATCACGCCACCCAACAATGGTGTGCAGTGTGGTTCAGGAGTGTCGTGTCTGCATTGTCCCACACAGATGGGTATTGTATGAACTGTCCTGTCATCCTGGTTACCATTGTGTATGGCCATTACTTTGCAATGCATGCCATGTCTGTGTTTGATAGTCCTTGATATGGACATTGCCTGGGATGTGCACATCCCACAATAATGTACGGTGACATGTACAAGTGTACCTGGTTTGGCTGGCACATGTTGTGTACACAGACTGTAATCCTCAGATATGCCAGTACTGGTCAGGTGTGGCACTACCTGCTTATAGACAGCAGATTGACCCTGCACCTGCATTGATAGCATGATACAGGTATTCCCTGGTGTCAGTGGCATCTGTCCATGCAGGGCATGTGTGCAAGGCATTATATGGCTTCTGTGGATCACATT